>NC_050574.1:23218581-23579703 GCF_011100635.1 Trichosurus vulpecula
GCTCACCAGCACAGGGCACTTGTTACTAACGTAGAAATGACAGGAGCTCTGATGGGCCTGAAGGGGACTTGTGGGGAGGGGAGGTAAATGACCACTCCAGAATTTGAATTTGTGATGAAGAGGAAATGCAAGGAGGGCATGCATTGTGTCGAATTGAGAATCCGAGGACCTATATTCTAACCCCGCTCGCTGTCTGTGTGACTTTGAGAAAGTCCCCTTAGGGGGCTTCAGTCCCCCATCTGTAAAATGAGAGGGTTGGACTAAATGCCCTCTGGGGTTCCTTTCCTATATCTATGATCAGGGAAAATCTGACAGACTAGATATGGGGAGAACAGATTTCAACAAAAGTATGGATGAGACCCAACAGACTGGGAGAGGTCCGTCAAAAAGAGAGGGCAATCGTGACTAATGTGAAAATATGTTTAATATGAGTGTATACGTACAGCCTGGACCACACTGCATGCTGTCTTGGGGAGGGGGGAGGGAAGCGGGGGGGGGGGGGGAGATTTGAAACTTGAAATCTTATAGAAGTGAATGGTGAAAACTTCAAATAAATTAATTGAACAAAAACCAAAAAGAGATGGGAAATGCTCAGAAATGAAATTCTAGAAACACAAATACAATCCCAATGATCCATCTGTGAATTTGTGGAAAAGCTTCTGGAGGCAGTTGGTGTTTTTTGGGGTACCAATTCTATATGTCGAATCCACGGTGTGCAGGGAAATACAATAAAGGTCTTGGCCATCCGAACTCCACTCACTTGAAACTGACAAAGACCTAGAGATGCCGGCTGGAATGGGCTTTTGCATCAGGTGTAGCAAACAGGTGGATTGAGTGGAAAGTGAATTATTCAGCCTAGAAGCTCACATTTAATAGCATCAGCTCACATCGGCAGGCACTTTTAAGGCTTATAATGGTTAAGGAACAGTTCAAGTGGGGCCTAACTGCAAATAATTCTAATTTCCTTGTTTAGAAAAGACTTTAAAATCTGACTTACAACCTGATGCCGTATTTCCCATCAGCAGTGTCGCTATACACACCAGCAAGCGAAAAAACTGCCTTTCTTTAAAATTTTTCACAGCCTTTTTTCCCCGGTGACGTTGTTCTTCCTGACTCCCATCTCTCCACACAAACACCCCCCACCCCAACTGCTCAAGGAAGGCAAATTAACCAAGTTTTATTATGATCTCTTGATTAAGAATAGCTAACGTTTGTATAGCACTTCAAGGTTAGCAAAGTGCTTTACAAGTATCGTCTCATCTGATCCTCACAACAATCCTGGGAGCTAGGTACTATTAATAACCCCACTTTACAGAAGGAGAAACTGAGGCAGACAGGAAGTGACTTGCCCAGGGTGTCTGAGGCCAGATTGGCACCGAGGTCTTCCTGACTGCTCTGCCGACGGCACCACCCGGCTAGCTGCCTCTAAGTTCATTACTCTTTTGACCTTCAGGTAGCTAGTATTCTGGGATTTCACAACCAAGTCTGCATCCGCCCTATCTCTTCTCTTTCATTATGTGACGGGTCTCAGTGGTTTCCTTTCAAAGCCTTCCGATCTTCAGGCTGACGACTCCTCCTTGGTCATACGGGTTGTTTTTCCCTGGGTGAGGGGGCTGCAGCCACAACAGGGGGGAGTAGCCGGGGGCTGGTCTTGGGGTCAGGAAGGCTTGGATTCCAATCCCCCACCCCTGACTCTCCCTGCAGCCCCGGACACGTGCCCTCATCACTAGGCGCCTTCATATGTTCACGGGACCCCTCAGTCTTTCTGAGACCAGGGTGGGCAGAGCCGGTCCCTCCTCAGTCCCTCTTAGTAAAGGGGGCCTGAGGCCAGACTCTGTAGAGCTTGGTGCTTATCACACAGAAAGGTCAGAGGACAAGGGTCAGAGGCCAGGGAGAAGCTGGGCCTCTGAGTCATTCACTGCAGAGTTTCTCTGATAGCATCTTGCTGCAAGGTATGAATTACTTCTGAAGTGACCCCTACCTAATTACAGGTTCTCATCGAGCAAAGGTCCTTCATTTACTTCATGGCCACATTGCTCATTGTGCCTCTGGCCTGACGGTCAAATGACCATCCTGGGCCCAAGTCTGCCTCTCTGAGAGCCCTCCTCGCATGAGCAGGGCATCCCTTGGAATTCCCACTCTCAGTGAGAGGCTATGAGACGAAGTCACTACCTGTGCCGTGTCCTGGAAGGCAAACACCGTGGGCACCGCGTTCTGCTTCAGGTTCTTGCGGTTGCCGAAGGCGCTGAAACAGTCGGGCTTGAAATGCTCCGAACAAATGACCGTGTGCTGCTTGGGCTTGAAGTTGCCTCGGCCGATGTTCAGCACCCATTCCTTCAGCAGTTCGGGGCGGCTGAATGGGAACCTGAGCAAGGCAGAGAAGAAAAATCAAGAGAAGCTGGGCTTAGAAAACAAGGCTTCAGTGTTCTCTGTAGATCTGTGCATTGGATAGGTCTGAAAGCTTAAGCCACATCCAATTTTTTCAAGCCAACACTCTGGAGTCATCCTAAATAATGGACCCAAAACACTAGGGGCAGCCTAAGAACCCAAGTGAACAGTGTTTCTGAATCTACACGTGTTGTAAAAGTCTCCAAGAATCCAAGAAAGCCTAAAAAGACACATTCCCCAAATCTCCAACAGTCCCTTACACTTCTCAAACTAATTTTGTCATTAACACTTGAAATATATTGAGAGAATCCTTAAATACAGGGGCAGGCCGAGGAGGCTCTGGGTCATAGGATCCTTGGATCATGGCATCACAGATCTATAGCTGGAAGGGTCCTTGGGTCCATCTAACCCAACCCCCTCATCTTACAGATGATGATAATTCAGAGTAGAACAGATATAAGGGCATTTTTTTCACAAGTAACAGATTCAATTCATCAACAAACAAATATTATGTATAAGAAACACATGGCTTGATGCCAGACATAGAGTCAAAAATTAAACAGTCCCTGCCTGCCTTCATGAGCTTACAATCTACTCAAAGGATGCACCTTGTACATAAGAAAGTGAATACAAAGTCTACGGAGTAATGCCAGGAGGGAGAATATGCTGGTAACTGGGGGGAAGGGGAACAGGGGGGAGTGAGAGGTCAGAAAGGGTCTCGGGTAAGTGGAGACACCTGAGCTGTGCTGGGGGGAAGGGAGGGCATTCTAGACACTTGTGAATTTGAGTGGAAGCAGGAGATGGAATAACAGACTCAGAGAATACAGGCAGTCCAGTGTGACTGGAACGGATCCTGCATTAAGGGAAGTAACAGGAAATAAACGTGGAAAAGTAAGACAGAGACAGATTTTGGAGGGCCTTAGATACCAGGCTGAGGACTGTTTATGTTCTCCTAGAAGAAACAGGAAGCCACCAAAGATTGTTTTTAGCAGGGAAGGTGACATGGTCAAATCTGTTTGGGGAATATTAATTTAGATGCAGGATGGATAAGAGAGGAGAAATTGTATGCAGAGACAAGAAACAATAAGGGCCTGAAGTATGGCAGAGGCTGTGTGAGTGGAAAACAGGGGAGAGACAAGAGAAATGTTGGCAACTGGATGTGGGGCATGGCTGTGGTGAATCGGAGGGTCTTGGAGGGTCTTTGAAGCTTCTGGAAAACAGAAACGGAGAAGTTTGGAGGAGGAACGGGTTGGGGAAGAAATAAGATGTTTTCCAACTTGGACACACCAAATTTGAGGTGCCTACAGGTCATCCAGATGGAAAGCTGTAAGTCGGTGTTACTGACAGACTAGAGTTCAAGAGAGGATTGGATAGATACTTGTGGGAATCACCACAAAAAGATGATCCTTGAACTCATAGGAACTGTGGCTTTTGTGAAGGAAGAGAATACAGAGAATGAATGAGTAAAGGGCCCGGGCCAGAGCCTGGGGGCATGCCCCTACAGTGGGTGGGAGAAGGATAACAATCCAGATCAGAGGGTGGAGACCCACTGGTAGAAGAACCCAGAGAAAGCAGTCACAGAAGCCAAGAACGCAAAGTCTTCAAGAGGAGGGTCCATGGGGTCAAAGGCTATAGGGAGGTCAAGGAGAATGAGGACTGAGGAAGGACTTTAGCAGTGAAGACATCATCTATCCCCCTACTTTTTATATCACACTGATCAGTCTTACTGGGTTTTTGCCTCTTCTTCCTTTTTTTTTCTTTTTAAAAACATACTTTCGGATAAAGGATGGCTCTTGGGGTAGCAGAAAAGGGAAGGACACAGAGAGAAATTTATTAACTATAAAAACAAAAGATATCAACAAAATTTATCTTAAAAACAGATCACTGGGCTCAATCTCTGAAGGTCAGACTCATTTTCTTTTTTACACCAAGACTTTGGAGAGACTGGAGATGAGTTGGAAACACAATCCAAGGAGCTATGAGTATCGCTGGGAGACTTGAGGCTCTGAAAGCCCATATGGGCAATCATACCAGGCATCAGACCCTAACACTGTGTATGTCAAGGGTGCCTGCAAAAATAATGGAAGAGAAGGAGCGCAAGGAGGTATTGGTGTCTTCTGGGGACCCAACCATGGTCTAAACATAAGTAGTACACATTCTGGATGACAGACAAACCAAAGAGCATCATTGGAAGCAGCTACCAAAGTGATCGAGCAAGCAAAGGCCCAAAATAAGGACAGACTCACTGTGTACACAGATAATCATCTTGTCACCAAAGGCATGAATGAATGGATTCACAATTGGAAAGAAAATGACTGGAAAACAAGTAAAAATAAAGAAGTAGTCCACAAAGACCAATTCACTAAGCTGGATACTATGACTCAGGACATGAAGGTTGAGTGGAAGTATGTACCTGCCGGTTCGAAAGTTGAAGGCAATACTGAAGCTAAAAGATTAGCCAGAGAAGCAACTAGAAAGAAGTGAGAAGACTCAATTAATACTTTGCAGAGGGTGAAATTTAAAGTGTTACTCTCTTTAGTCCTGCAATATAATCTCCAAATCAA
Organism: Trichosurus vulpecula; assembly: GCF_011100635.1. Taxonomy (NCBI): domain Eukaryota; kingdom Metazoa; phylum Chordata; class Mammalia; order Diprotodontia; family Phalangeridae; genus Trichosurus; species Trichosurus vulpecula. Next base: position 23,223,534 of record NC_050574.1, read on the forward strand.
TCTCTTTACCCTTCTCCCCGTCTTGTGTTGTAGCTGTCTTCCATGACTATCTGTTTAGCTATGTGCTATTTTAATTTTTCTTCAATAATATGAACAAAATACTATATTTTATACTATAAACATGCTATAAACAATTATAGAAATTGTTCACATGTACTACTAATTAGAGTAGAAATTATTATAAACATACTCTAAACAATTATAGAAATTATTCACATGTACTACTAATAAAAGAAAGGCAGATTCCTCATCTCTGTCAGATCCAACTGAACTCTGATGTGCTCAGCTCTTACCCTAAACTACCTATAAGCTAATCCAGACTGCTATCTAAAGATGCCTGTCTGGGCCATGCAATCTGACCCTCTGGTGCATTCTTACGACTTTTAGGAATTAGAACTTTTAAAAGTCTTTTCATTTACCCAGCAATTGAACTCTCTAATAATATGTTGTCTCCTCCCCCACCCCCTGCCAAACTGTGAACTTGACCATAGACTGTCTTTCCATGGTTGTCATCCATCCCCAATACTGAGCTTAGTAGGAATTCAATAAATGTTTTTTCATTAAAAAAAAAAAAAACAGATCACTGGTAACCTGAGAGCTGTTTTGGTGATGTGATGGGGTTTGGGAGCCAGGATCCACGGGACTGGGAAGTGAGCGAGACGTCAAGAAGTGAAGGTAGTGAGAGTGGATAGCTTTTTCCAGGATTTTTGCTGTGAAAGGGAAAAAAAAAAGTAGATGATTGCTTAAGAGGTCGGCAGGGTCAAGGGAAGGTTTCTCAAGGATGAGAAAGACCTGGGTATATCTGTAAGCAGCAGAAGAGAGCAGATAAGGAGGGAGAGAAGGTGAGAGGAAAGGCACAGACTGGGGAGGCCAGCCTGGGGGGGACCAACCACGTTCCTAAGTGCCCACTTCTCCCATGAAGCCTTGACCCTCTCTGATTACTCCAGGATCCACACACACACACACACACACACCCAACCCCAGCCAGAGACCCTGCTCCTGCTTTAGGGTCTGTGCAAACAATGCTATGTTTGCAAACACAGAAACAAAAAAACACAGATACAGACCCAGAGAGAGTGCACATTTTTCCAAGAGGCAACTGTAGAAAGAACGCAGGGCTTGCAAAACAAAGCCACAGGGTCCCTAGTGTTGGGCCTTCCATTTCTGTCTTTCTGAGACTTATTTGCCTCGTTTGAAAAACCAAACAGCTGGACTAAATGAGCTCCAAGATTCCCTCCAGACCCAAAGTCTATGGTCTAAGCCAAGGAGTCTTAACCCTTATTTGGATCACTGATCCCCTCTGATAGTCTGGTGAAACCAAAATAATGTCTTCTCAGAATATTTTGATTTTCCTTTAAATTCACAGTTTAAGAAAATGCTAAATTTCGTTTGGAGATTAGTAAAAATGAAGGTGCATTTTTTTTCTCCCATCCAAGTTTTCAGATTCTCTGTCATCTAGGTGAAGAGATTTTGGCATTTCTGATCCAGGGTTCCAGTAGTAGAGGTCTGAGAGTTTAAACTGCTCTTGGAATCTATGTTTTTCTAATTCTTTAACTCTTCTAGATCAGGGGGTGTGTGCCTGTGTGTGACTGCTCTTGGATCTATGCTTTTCTAGTTCTTAATCTTCTGGATCAGAGTTGTAACCTTTTTTGGTGTCGTATCCTCTGGCAGTACTAGAATAATATCTTTGAAAGCATAAAATAACCTGATCTAACCACAGTTCTGGAGGACTCATGACGAAACATGCTACCCACCTCCACATTGATGGTACATATACACATAAACATACAGACATACGGACATATATGCATACATACACATGTATGTGTGTGTACATTTTTTAAAGATGATTTTCGATTTTCCTATATGGGAATTTGTTTTGCCTGACCATACATGTTTGTAACAGGTTTTCTTTTCCTTGCTTTCTCAAAAGGGTTCTGGCATCAAGGTGGGAGGAAGAAAATGTGGACTTGAATATTAAAAAAATAAATAAGCTGAATTTTTAAAAAATATCTGTTCTAAGCTCTCTCTGTAGGATTAGAATTTGCAGAGCCTGAAACCACATGACTTGGCACTTAATTATATTCCTGCGGTGTTATTATTCTCTAATTATTTTAATACATATTATGTGTGATGCCCCTCTTATCTCCTCAGCCAGATTGTAAACCCCTAGAAGGCACCTGCCAACTTCTTTCACAGCCCTAATAAGACTTAGCTGGGCACACTGCCCGGCCTGGGGCTGAGAACGATGGCTCCAAATAAATAATTAGAGGATTTAGGGCTGGGTCATCATATGGTACAATCCTCCCATTTCACAAGTGAGGAAAATGTGTCCCAGAGACATGAAGGGCTTTACCCAAGTTGAGAGAGACAGTAAGCAGCAAGAATTCAGACCCGGGTCTTCCGATGCACCCAACTCTGTACCCTTGTTGGTTGACCAAGGACGGTCAATCTTCTCCTCCATTATGTGTGTATGATTTTATGCAGGCTAATTAGCACTGTCCAGACAGAGCTCTCTGTTGTAGGGCAACGGGCATATGTCTGTACAGACGTACCAGCCCGGGTCAGGTGTGGCACGTCAGGAGACCCTGCTATATCCTCTGCAAATGGCATGTTTGTGAACACAGATGGAGAACCAAAACCAGAATAATACAGACAGAAGAACACAAAGATATAATGAGAGGCCCAGGCAAAGAGTAAAAGATAGACAGAGAGAGAGAGAGAGAGAGAGAGAGAGAGAAAGAGAGAGAGACAGACAGAGACAGAGAGAGAGAGAAGACAGAGAAGAGACAGAGAGAGACAGAGAGAGAAGAGAGAAAAAGTCAGAGAGAGAGAGAAGAGAGAAGATGCCAAAGCAGATGCAGAAAAGGATAGACACATATGGAGGGATGGACAGACTTACACACACACACACACACACACACACACACACACAGACGGGGATGCATCCACACAGCCAGAGGCGGGGAGAAACAAGTCTACAGTCACAAGGATGTAAGAAGTTATTCTTAAGCTTCTCCTTTGTGCCAGGTAATCAAACAGGTCCTGCCCTCAGGAAGATTACAATCTTGTGGGGGAAACGGACAAGTAGATACACAGTAAGCACACACGGTAAAACCTACAAAAGTAAACACAAAGTGATCTGGAGGCGTGGAAAAGAAACAGCAGGGGCCACTAGGTGGCACAGAGGCTACAGCACCAGCCCTGTAATCAGGAGGACCTGAGTGCAAAATCAACCCCAAACACTTGACTGTGTGACCCTTGGCAAGTCGCTTAAACCTGATTGCCTTGGGGGGAACAAAAGGAAAAAAGAAAAGAAGTAGCAACTCAGGCCTCCTGGTCTGAGGACAGTGGTTGGGCTAAAGGGGATTAGGGATTCTCAAGGGAAGGGGGACATCCTGGGAAAAGACATAAAGACATGAGATGTAATATCCCGTGTGAAGGAAAGCAAGAAGGGCAGTCTGGCTGGACCGTAAAGGGCATAAATGAGAGTTATCCAAAATAAGTCTGGAAAGGTCGGCTGTGGCCATATCGTAAATGAACACGCCCACCTTGACGTATCTGCTTCCCAGTTACATTGGGATCTGTGTTTGATCCTAAGAGGAATGGGGGGGTCACTGGAGCAACGTGGTCAAACCCATGCTTTAGGAATACCACTTTGACGTCTGGGTAAATCAATGAGTTAAAGAGGGAAGAGACCAGAGAACGGATGGCTAATTTGGGAGCCTGCTGAAATAGTACGCGAAAGAGGGACTGAACAAAGATGGTGGCCCTGTAACTGGAGATAAGGGGATGGAGGCAAACCCTGAATTCTCCAGTACAGCTGGGAATTGGTACAACCAACTGGTAGAAAGGAATTTGGGAGCAGCTAGGTGGTGCAGCAAATAGGAGACCAGCCCTGGAGTAAGGAGGACCTGAGCTCAAATCTGCACTCAGACCCTTGACACTTACTAGCTGTGTGACCTTGGGTAAGTCACTTGTCACTTAACCCCAACTGCCTTGCCTTCCCCCTCAAAAAAAAAAATTAATTTGGAATTATACAAAAGTAACTACAAGGGGTACAAAGGGTACGGACCCTTTAACCCACGCACACCAAAATATTTATAGCAGCCCTTCTTGTGGTAGCAAAAAACTGAAAACAAGGTAGATGCGCATCAACTGGAGACCGGCCAAAAACACGATGTATACGGATGAGGTGGAACAGGACTGTGTGCAAGACATGATGGATGTCACTAATAAACAGAAGCACCCAGGGATTTATGTGAACATATGAAGAGGCAAGAAAATAATATGCACAAAGCCTATGACAATGGAAATGGAAAGAACCACCACCATGAAACACTCAAAACTGAACATTATGAAATTACAAAGAACAAGCTTGGGGCTAAAGAAGAGTTGTCAAAGAAAGGAAGGAAGGAAGGAAGGAAGGAAGGAAGGAAGGAAGGAAGGAAGGAAGGAAGACAAACAGCTGTCATCCTTCTCCCTCCTTTGCAGAGGTCAGGTCTACACGTTTGGAACACTGCATATAATATTAGATTTTTTTTGATGTATCAATCAATTTTGCTGAATTTTTTCTCTTCTTTTTAAAAAAATATTCTGTTAACAGTGGCTTTCTAGGAGAAAGAAAAGACTCAGAGGGGAATGTTGGTGCTGTAAAAACCAAAAGGATTAACAATTATTTATTTTTAAAAAGACGTTACGGAGGTAAAATCAACAAGAATCAGGCAGCTGAATGGATATGAGAGGTTGGGGGGGAAAGAGGAGGCACAGAAACAAGGCGATTAGACAGAGACAGACGGAGAGACCCAGAGACAGACACACACACAGACCGGAGTCGGGCGGCCGGCCCCAGACGCCGACACTAACAGAGGCTCGGCTCGGCTCGGCTGGGCTCCGCCCCGCCCCGCCTTCGCTTTAGAACGCTTGGTGGGCGGGGCCTCAGGCCGGGGAGGAGGTGCCCGGGCACGCGCCCCCGGGAGTCTGCAAGTTCAAACACGCGCATGCGTGTGTGTGGCTGGACGCCTCCGTGTATGTGCAGCTCTGTGTGTGTGCGTGTGCGTGTGCGTCTGTCAGGTCGGCCCGGCCCGGCTCCCGAGAAGGGTCCTGGGCGGGGGCTGTCCAAGGCCCCCGCCCCCTCCCCCGCGGCCCACCCCGCCCCTGCCTCACCGGTGGAAGGTGAGCTGCTTCCTGCGGCTGCTGTAGCGGTTGCAGCACTGCCGGGCCGCACACGACTTGGGCATCTCCTGCTGCCGCCGCCTCTTCCCTCCCACGGCTGCCGACTGCCCTCAACAAAGATGGCGGCGGCGGGGACGGTGGGGGGCGGGGAGCGCGCGACCTCGGCGGGGGGGAGGGGGAAAGAATGGAGAGCGCGCAGCCTGGGGGAGGGAGGGGGAGGCGGGGGAGAGGGAGCCCTGGGGCGGTCTCAGCCGGCGCTCCAGCTGCAGGCGCGGCGGCGGCGGCGGGACCCCTCTCCAACCGGGCTGCGTTCACCGGCTGCCCTTACCAGACCCCGAGCACCGACCCTGGTGGGGGGGGGGGGGGAGGCCGAGTTCGGGAAAAGTCTGGGCCATGGTCCCCCTTTGCTTGGTCTTCAGTGTCCCTTTTCCTGGGCTAGCCACTTTTTTATGGGGAAATCATCTTTCTCCTGTGCGCCCCCGTTTCTCCTCCTTCCCATACCCCCTTCCTAGTACACCTCTTGTCTTCCTCGTTTTCCCCCTCTCCTTTCTCCTCCCCTCCTCTCCTCCTCTCCTTCCGCCTCTCTTCCTCCTCCTCATCGTCCTCATTTTCCTCCTCTCTTCCTTCACTTCCTCCTCCTCTCATTCCTCTCCCCTCGTCCTTCTTCTTCCTCCTCTCCTCACCTCTCTTCCTCCCTTCCCCCTCTCCTCTCTTCCTCCTCCCCCTCCTCTTCTCATTTTCCTCCTCTTTTCCTTCACTTCTCCCTCCTCTCCTTCCTTCTCTCCATCTCTCTTCCTCCTCCTTTCCTCATGCTTCTCTCCCTTTCCCTCCTCCTTTTCTTACTCTTTTCCTCCCCTTCTCCTCCTCTCACCTACCCCTTCTCGGAATCTGTTTGAACAAATGCTAATTCCCGCCCCCAGACCAACCTGAGTGCAAACTCACCTGTTTGCAAGGACCCAGTGCTTTTTTAGTATTTGCAAACCAAGACCACTTGCATGCAGGAACGTTTTCTTTGTGGTTCCCTAGAAGGAACCCTGGATTGGAGTCTGCAGTCCTGAGTTCAAGCCCCATCTCAACTGCTTATGACCTGGGAGGTGCCTTGGGCAGGTGGCTTCTCTCTGGGCCTTGGTTTCCCTGCCTGTAAAATAAGAAGATTGGATTCTGGGGTCTCTAAGACCCCTTCCAGTTCAGAATCTGTGACCCTAGGAATTCAGCTCCACGCACTTTGACTAAGCAGCTTCCCTGAAAGATGGCAGGATGTACTTAGAGCTGCACAAAGTAGTGAAGGGTAGGAGAGAGGCAAAAGAGATGGAGAGGAGCTGGCTAGCAGCAAAGGCTGAAAAAGGAGAAATGGGGACCTAGGTCACTTAACCCTGAATGGAGGAAGAGGAGCCAGACTCGGGACCTGCATGGCCTTTTCTCTTTTCTGCACTAAATGCATCGGAAACAGTGACCAAATCCAGTGACTTTTCTTCTGTCCTCCTTCCCCTTGACCTTCCTGCAGCCTTTGACATTATCACCCTCCCTTCCTTGATACTCTCTCCTCTCTGGGTTTTCACATCACTCTCCTGCTACCCAGCTGACTGTTCCTTCTCTGTCTCCTTTGCTGTGCCCCCTCTCCAGATCATGTCCTCTAGGGCCCACAGGGCTCTGTCCTGGGCCCCCTTCTCTTCTCCCTCTATATTACTTGATGATTTCATCAGCACCCTTGAATTTAATTGCAAGATTCCTCCTCTGTGGACATGTTCTCAACTCTGCCTCTCCTACCCCAGTCTTTCTGCTGGCCTCCAATCTTGCATCTCCAGCCGCCTTTCAGGAGTCTTGAACTAGATGTCCAGTAGACATCTTAAATTCAAACGTCTCCAAAGCAGAACGCGTTAGCTTTCCTCCTAAACTCTCCGTCTCCCTCCTAATTTCTCTATTACTGTAGAAGGCAACACATCCTCCCAGTCCCCCAGGCTCCCAATCTGGGAGTCAGCCTGGATTCCTCACTATCTCTCACTGCCCCGCCATATCCAAGCTGTTGCCAAGGCCTGTCGATTTCACCTGTGCAATACCTCCCCTCAGTTTCACCTTTGCTGCATCTCTCCAAGGCGTCCCCTTCTCCCCTGACACCTCCACCACCCTGGTGCACACCCTCATCACCTTATACCTGGATTATTGCAGCAGTTGCCGGGGGTCTGCCTGCCTCAAGGCTCTCCCCACGCCTGTCCATCACCCCTGAGGCCACTAAATCATGGGTCCAACCATGTCATCTCCATACTAAACTCCAGTGGCTCCCTGCCGCCTCCAGGAGCTCTTTTTGGCATTCAAAGCCCTTCCCAACCCAGCCCCCCACCTCCACCTTTCCAGTCTTCTTAGCCCTTACTCCCCAACATGATTTCTTTGATCCAGTGGTCTCTTGGTTGTTCCATCTCTGACTCCAGGCATTTTCTCCAGCCTTCCCCTAAACCTGGAATGCTCTCCCTCCTCATCTCACCTGCTGGCCTCCCTGGCTTTTGAGGAGTAAGCTGGGGCCCAAAGAGACCCTGTCACTGTCCGCTGTGGTCCTCTGCGGTTAACCAGCTCCTCTGTGTTCTCAATTATGAAATCTGGGGTCGTCGATCCACTTTCTTGGGGGGAGGAGGGAGCATGCTACCACCTGTTAGATGAGATTTTTAATTCAAATCCAAGAGAGGGTCAAAGCTGCCTCAATCCCTTGGCTAAAGGAATTCAGAAGCTTCTCAGTTGTATGTAGTTTGGGGCCACAATCATAATAAAACCAAGGAGCGCCTATCTGAGATGGGCAAAACGCTGTGATACAGAGACCAAAAAAAAAAAAACAAACAAACAAACCCAAAACTCCTTAAATCAGGCCCTGCCCTCGGTTCCCTCTGTTTTTGTAACCTTAATGCCCGTCCCAAGGAAAGGAGAGACTTTCCCTCTAGGGTCCTGCACAAGTGAACTAGGGCTTGCTTTGACCGGTAATGAGTGACTTTTAAAAGTACTAGTCCCCTCACTAGATTCCCCAGGGCTGTTCTCAAGATCCACCTTCCTCCTGAAGCCTTTCGAGATTCCCTTCGCTGCTGGGGCTCTGCCCTCCCACTCCCACCCAATTACCTGTATATGTTTTGTAAATACTTACTCTGTCTCCCATAATGAATGCAAGCTCCTTAAGGGCAGGGAATGTTTCATTTCTATCTTTGCACAGTACAATAGGCCCCTTGATTGATTGACAGGTGCTTAGTAATTCTTTGTTCAATTGCATTCTTGAACTTGATTGACCCCTTAGTATGGGGGAGGGGAAGGTCCACCAGCTAAGGCTCTTGGCTCCGGGCAGCAGCTGTACGCAGAAGAGCACATTCCTGTCCCGAGTAGGATGGGCTCAATTCCTAGTGCACCCCTTAGCCACACAGCCCTTCTCTTGTTGACCTGAGGAAGCTTCTAAAATGCCAGGCGGGGTGGTCTGCCATTTGAGAGGGAGAGAAATTCTCCAGCCCCAGCCTTCAGTCCATGGTAGGAGGACAGCCAGATTTTGAAATTGCCCTTAAAAGGCTAACCCCTAGTGATATTCTCTACCTTCAGTACCAGAACCTCCCATCAAGATCCCCACCTGCCCCCCCTTTCCAGCCACGCACATCAAGTCCTGTGGACAATGATAACTTCCCTAAATTTATTCCTCAATGATTAATGTATTTTCACGCCATCCCTGTGATTCTGAATCCCCCAGCTGCCATTGTTCAAACCCTGTTCTTCATCCCCCACTGACTGCTCCCTTATTCCCATCCCCCTAAACCCAACCACCCCTCCCCCTCAGGTCCCACTCTGAGCTCTCTATAAGCTCCCTGAGTAACAAACTTGTTTTCAGCCTGGGTCTCTCTCTACCTTTCTCGCTCCCATGATCCCTCCCTCCTCCCTCTCTCCTGAGTACACAGATTCCCAGACTACCTTTCCAGCGCTGGCTGCCCATCCACTCATTTCCCCAGCTCACTGATCATGGTAGGGGAGTTGGATTATCCCCGTGGCCACTTTAAGGATCTGCCTGTACCACCATGCTCAATTAACCTCCCCTCCTTTGAGGATCACTCAATGCCTATCTACCCCCCAAATCCAGATTCTGGAAGCTGGTGTCTAGACCTCCAGGACCCTCTCAATAGGGTCAGTGATTAGTTCACTATCTTTTCCCTCCTTTCTTCATACTAGGGTACGTCAACATATCAGTTGCTATTCCCATCACTCTAACCTCCCAATTCCTATTTACCCATTTGCCCACCGTGGCTACACGGCATAATTGTGATCTTGCCATCACCCACAAATGTTCACCAACTCTGAAATGCCTTGGTGTGATCAGAATCTGTTGTGATTTCACCTCTCCATCTTCAGGGCCATCTCCATCACCATGACCTCCAGTCCCCCTCCCAACCCTCAGTTCTTCCCCAGGCCATCAGCCTACACTGGGTACACCCCTTTCCCTGCTGATTCTTGTCCCTTTGGTGAACCAGTTCAACTCTACCCTGCCATCTTCTCTCAGATCCCTTGCCCCTTTCCCCTTTAATGGCCAATCTTACCCTTCCAAACCCCAGCCCTGGATTACTCCCACAATTCACCGCCATTAGCTTCTACTCAGGCTTTACAGATCAAAACTAGAAAAAAGTTAATGAAATCACGTTGAATAGGTCTGCTTCAAGTTTACGTTACAGAAATTGAATTGGGCCCTCACCATGGCTAGGCAATCCTTTTACTCCTCCCTGAGTCACCATCTGACTCGCCGCAGTGGCTTTTCCAAATCTTTTCATCCCTCCTCAAACCTCCTGCAGCTTCCCCTGCCCTGATGCTCTCACCTGAGAGTCTGGAGTCTCCTAGTCCACTGAAAAAAAAACAGGGGCTGTTTGCAGAGTCCCCATCTTCTCTGTTCCTCATCTCACATTATTCAGAGGCCTCCTCTTTCACACGAAAAGGCCAAAATCTCTCCCCTTCCCAGTACTGACCTCAAGACTCATCAGTGCAGGAGCCAAAGAGAACTTTGGACTCTTTCTATTTTTGTCTCATGGCCAAGTGGACCAATCTGGTGAGGATGATGATCTTTTCTATACTTGTCTAGGCTGGTCCTCATAAAGCAGTATGTTGGCCTTTCCAGCTGGGCCGGGGTGGGGAACCTGTGGCCTCAAGGCCAGATGGGGACCTCTAATAGGTCCTCAAGTGCAACCCTTTGAATCCAAACTCTGTCAAAGGGCTACACTTGAGGACCCAGAGGGCCACATATGGCTTGAGGCTGCAGGTTCCCCACCCCTGGCTTATGGTCTTTGGGCAAATGCCTCCAAGAACCCAGGGTCATCTCCACACAAGATTTATTAGAGAAGGACCTTGGGAAGGCTGGATTGACTAGAGTGAGATTTTTACCATAACAGGAAGAAAAAACACCTGAAAACTATCTAATTCTCTTAGGTTTGTTTCTGAGAATTGCAAGGGTGCTGTGGGCACTTTGCAGCCTATCTAAAATGGAGCCAGGGTTCAGCTTCCCATCAAAATACAGTGAGGATTTAAATGTTTATTATGTACCAGGCACTGTGCTAGGCACTGAGGGCATAGACACAAAGCTTAAGGTCTGCTGGATGAACTCGAACACAAATAAATTACATCCTAGATCAGAAATTCTTAACCTTTTTTGTGTTACAGATCTCTTTGGCAGTCTGGTAGAACCTTTGGAAAATCTGCTCAAAGTAAGGTTTTAAAATAATTTAAGGAAATGTTAGATTTCAGTTAGTAGTGAAAATAAATGTGATTGTTTTCCTATAAAAGTTCATGGAACCCACTAGTTCTAGGACAGAGTGAAGCCCTTGGGGTTAGGAAGACCAGTTTTGTGACTATGGCTAAGTCATTTTACAGCTTTCCATGGTTGTAAATTGAAATAGTTGGGTTCAGATGACCTCTAATGTTCCTTTCCAGTCAAAATGAACCTTTTTAGGGAAGGAGGAAGCACTAACAACTGAGTGGGGGGAGGGAAGAATCAAAAAAGCCATCCCAGAGGAGGCAGCACCTACATTGGGCCCTAAAGCAGACGGCAGGGGATAGCCTGCACCAAGACACAGCCGTAAGTGGAACTTCAGGTATGCAGACCGTTTCATTGTCCTAGAATCCTGAACCCAGCTGCAAACTTTTCTTCTGTAGGAAACACACCCGAGACATAACTTGAACTTCAAAGTATCAATATATTTATTTACAAAATATACAGTTTCACAGAAACAGCTTCTCTATACACATAAACTTTATAATTACACAGAACCATGTAAACGATGTTAAGTGTCTGGCCTGGCCAAAGCCCAAGAGGGACCCCTAACTTCTGGAGACATCCTCCCCCTCCCCCCCAACTCTATCGGCCACATGCCAGGAGCCCCTGGATGGGACACACCTCATTTGCATAAAATAAGCCGACTGCAGCTACCCCAGCTCAATCTAACGCAGAAACGCACTTGCCTGGCTTTTCAGACACCACCCTGGTATAGGTCTGTTGAAGGAACAGACCAGGAACCCACTTGATAAAAACCACCAGATGAACATTGTAGGCCTTCCCAAGAGTCACTTCCGGACAAGAAACCCCCATGAAGCCTAGTCCCTACACTGACAATGGCCATGGCTCTCTAACCGTGTGACTAACGTGGATCGCTGACTAGGGACCCCAACTTCAACTGCCCGAGGTTTTGCTTTCGAGCACTCTTTAACACTTTGTGGAATAAAAATGTCTAACAAACAAACAAAAAGGATTTTGAAACTTTGGTTATTTCTCTTGGTGCAGAAACTAGACAGGTGGTCGAAGGGGGCAGATCTTTGGCTGCGAATGCCTCTTGAGCGTATGGTAGATGCCCTCGTGGAAGCTGGGCGGTTTCAGAGTGCACTTTTAAAATTCTGTAACCTATGATTTAACTTCGCCCTTGGGATTCTTCGTGTTGGACCAGGTTTCAAGGAACTCAGTTTCTTCTTTTTTCTGCTCAAATGGTAAATGAACTTAAAAAAAGCCAGCTGGGCAAGGGTGTGAAAGACACCAGACCTAAAAAGGGGCTTGGATTCAACAAAATAGGACAGCTTTTCCTTGAGGAGAGAAGCTTAGTAGTCTCATGCCCCTACTGAAGAAAAAAAAAAAAAAGCAACTTTATAAGCCCATAGCACCTCTGTGGGGGAGGCTGGCTGAGCCCTTTTTGTTTGGAAATAAAACTTCTAACTTCAATTCCACTTACCCTTTCCACACTTTCTAAAGAACAACATTCATTCATTTACAAGGGATGGATTTTTTTTTTTTAATTTTTTATTTTTTTAAAACAAGGCCTTGAACAGCGGCTACATACAGTTATTTGTCAACTTAGTCATTAAGGAGAAAAAAGCTCAGGTCATTCTCTTGTTAACCAAGTAGCAGAATCAGCCAGTGGTTCTGCAACGGGGATGGCCCTGCAGCAGAGCTCAGCTAGGGTCACACACACACCTCAAAATCCCCTAGACTTCCCATAGCCAAACACAATCAGGATCTTCCTGCTGTGGACCACATCAGGAGTTTTAAAGTTACAGAGGCCGGGGAGCGGTTAACAGGACCTAACACAAATGCCACAAACACCTGAGTGCCAGTATTGGGACAACACTCAACAACTTAAGTATGCAAGGGCTTTTAAGTTCTACCCTTGCTCTGCAGATGCCCAAAGGCAATCCACCCTGTGTAAGAGGCAGACTCCTCAATCTGCCTTAGGAAACATAGATCCCTGGCTTTGCTCAGGACATTTCTTACTTGAATAAGACCACTACTCATCTCCAGTGATAACTGCCTGTATCATGATGCAGGCAGGGTCAGTGCACTGGGGGAAGAAATGAGGAGGGAACCATTCTGCTCCCACTCACTCTGAAGAGAGCACCTCTACTCTGCATCCCAACATGTCCCAAAGACAAGGGGGGAACCAGGCAGGGAATCCGCCAAACTCAGTTTGGCTGGATCGTGCAAAAACAAAAAAACAAACAAAAAAAGGAAACAAAAAGGGAAAAAAGGAAAAAAAAATTTATATCGTGCAAAATGGAAACTTGTATCAACGACTCAGGCCCCTTTCATCTAAGAGACCATCCTGGCTCTGCCCCAACAGAAGCAGCCCTGTGCGATTCCTCTAAATACACCAGGAGAGCATCTGAAAACCACTGGAGGGGGAATCACTGGCCCAGACTCTCCCCACAGCAAGACCAGAGGACGCCACTTGCGACTGACCTAGGATGCCCCCTCTCAGGCCAAGGCAGCAGGCTAGGGAACTGATGGCTGAGGAAAGGGCAATGTTAGGCTAGCTATACAGACACTTACGGTAAAAGACTTATACTCGGGAAGCTTAACACATATGGCTGTTCGCTTGTTGAATCCTTGGAAACCAGAGATGTCTTCCTCCCTCTGGGGAGGACTGTCCCTGTCCCCACCCTCACCCCCCCAGCCCCACCCCAGCAGTCCAAAGTGGGGGAAAAGACTCACAACCATCACATACCCTCATTTTGAGCTCAACACCACGGTGTCGAGCCTGCTCTGGCTGCGGAGCACGGGGCCCCAGCAGCGGCTTTGGCCAACAAAGATTCTACGTCGTCACCAACTATGTACAGTTTTTATGTACCTTGGACAACCTGTCCTGCTTAGGCACCTCGATGTCAGAAGGGCGAGGATGGCCACACCACTCTCGCTAACAGTTCTGTGCTCAGATTCAGAAAAAGTGACCCCAAAGAACACCCACCGGCCCTTCTAATTCTTCCTTTGAAGTCATGCCCCACCCCAGTCAATCCAGAAAGAGCTTCCGGGAACCCATTCGGGAGCGGTTGGAGCGGCGGATGTCAAACTTGGAGTCCCGGCACTTTTGGCAAACAAACACTTCAGGAACATTGGATTTCCGGATTTTTGCACAGGACAGGTGGATCCAGGTGTGACACTCATTACATTCAATCATCGGTCGTCCAGCGAAAGGTTTCATGCAGAAACAGGTGACGAGGTCCCAGGAATCGTCATCTAGGTAAAATAAAAATTGGTAAGTAAGGATGTGGGGGTGGATTCCTCTGCTAACACATCTGAAATCTGCCCCTTCAAGGGGCCCAGACAACCTAACCTCCCTCACCCTTCATATGGTTCTCTCTCAGTGTAGACAGGGCTGGCTGAGGTTCACGTTGTTTTTCCCATTAGCTGCCCTTTTTTTAAATATTTCAGATGAAAGCTCTCTAATTCTCACTCACCAAGTCTTGCCTCTTGCTTGGTTTATTCTCTTCCTTAAAGGGTCTTTACTCATCAGGAAAAAGAGGAGAAAGACCTCAGGCTTCAACAGTAATAATATATAGCATTTGGATGGCACTTTGAGGTTAAGGTTCACCAGGCATTTCACCCTCACAACCACCCTGGAGGGTTGTACTATTATGGTAGGGCACTGGGGTGGGGCTCCTCTGAGTCCCATTTTATAGTTGAGGAAACTGAGTCAGACATCAGTGACAGGACTCCCCCAGCTTGTGTGAGTGTCTGAGGAAGGATATCAACTGGGGTTTGACACCAGGCCCAGCACTCTCTGCCCTCTCAGCTTGGCCACAGTTGGGAGGGACACCTACCCGAGTCCACCATGATGTCCTCATCGTTCCCAGTGCTATCTTCGTCCCGGAACACCACCTGTTTGCCCTGCCGTATGACAGTCCGTTTGCCTTCTGTCTGAATCTCCTTGACTTCCTCGGGGGTGGCCACTGCACAGGAGCCGCTCGAGCGGGTGTCAGAATCCCAGCCCGAGCACGGGTCGCTGCTGGCCGCAGGGATGTCCTGCAGGTCAGGGCTGGCCGTTCTCTGGGCAAAAGTGTCAGCCGGCTCCAGCTTCAGCAGGCCCCCCATGTACTCCTCCTCCATTGGCATGTCTGCATCCCTCCGCTTACGCTTCTTCTTCTTCTTCAGCTTGTCTGTCTTCTTTCTGTCCATGAGGAAGTTGCTGGGTTTGGCTCGCTGCAGAAGGGAGGGCTGCAAGTGGCCAAAGCACCGGTCAGCAACAGGCAGGGACACTGATGGGGGCAGGTCAGCAAAGCTGGCATCCCAGCTATCACTATCGATGGTCCCGGCTGTGCTGTTGGCAGGGCTGGGGCTGCTCCTCAAAGGAGGCTCCTGAGAGACAAGAAACAAGGCCTTGCTGAGCAGGGGTGAACACCCTGACAGGGCCTGTGCCCCCAGGGGCATGGCTGCTGAAACAGATGACTCCCCAAGCCCATTTTCCCCTAGGGACTCATTTCTCTTAAAAGTCAGGAAATGCCTCCCAATTTCTGAACCAACTAAACCATCACGTACCTCCTTGAGTGCATCTGTGTTATGACTCTAATTTATTATCATCTCAGATATAAAAGGACCCTCTGTAGCTCTAGTCCAACCTAATCACAAGCAAGAGTCCTCCCTACAACATGCTCAAGTGCCCTTTGGCCTTGGCCTGAAGGTCTCTGGGAAGAGGACCCCATCCACATCCACAAATATACTATAGGACTTCAGAGCTTATCAAAGTGTTCTGTCTTAAGATGGATTTCCTGAAGACCTTCTGGTATTTGATTTTTAAGGCACCCAGGTCTCCTTATCTTTTTTTCACCTAATATATATTAAACCTTTTTTTTTGA
Source organism: Trichosurus vulpecula (assembly GCF_011100635.1). Taxonomy (NCBI): domain Eukaryota; kingdom Metazoa; phylum Chordata; class Mammalia; order Diprotodontia; family Phalangeridae; genus Trichosurus; species Trichosurus vulpecula. The sequence goes on from NC_050574.1 coordinate 23,239,314, forward strand.
ATTAAAGATAATTTTAATTAATTCTGTTTTGAGACTTTGTTGAGAGCCCCTGAGAGAACTGGAGATATCCTGGAATTTGTCAGAACCAGAGCTATTTCTATAGACTGACTATAGGTGGCACAGTGGATAGTGTGCTCACATGTCTGGGCCTCAGTGTCCGCCTCTGTAAAATGAGGCTGGACTAGACATCCACAAGGTGCCTCATGGCCCTAAATGTATGGTACTGGGATTGCCTCTGCCATATTTAAAATTTATTAGAAACATACAATACTACATGTGTATGTACACACACAGGTATCTATACATGTGTACGTATGTACATATGCATATCTACATACAAAAGCATCTTAAATGTTATCATTATGTCCTGAAATCCTTTACAATTTAAATAAATTCCCTTTGATAGAAAGGCTTGTCTTTTATATGGGGTACAGTCTTGCTTTACAAAAGAATTTCTTTAGGTCTTTGGGTCCAGGGTGCTTGAACCCCAGTTCTTTAAAGGCTAGGATGCCTGGTGAGGCACTTAAAAGAGAAATACTGGAAACTTCTCAAATGGCTCAAAAGCCCAAGCGAAATTTTAGGGAGACTTGCTGTGAAGGAAGGGGCTGGAAATTACCTCTGTTGGATAAGGGATGTAACCAGCATATGCCAAGACAAAGGTACAAAACTTGTTGAAATCTTCCACAGTTCGCCGCCTCTTGTAACTGGGGGAGTATTCCTGTTTAAGATAAGAACAAAACACATTTAGAAACTGAAAACTTGAATTTGGAATAGCAGCAACCAAACCCTCCAATCATCAGAGAGTTGGAGAAAAGCCTTCATTTCCAAGCAGGCAATCTTTTACTATTTTGTCACTTAACCCTTCTGACTCTGATTCCTCTTCTACAAAACCTGGATCACAGAGCTTAGTGGGGAGAAAGCTACCTGGGTTCAAGCCCTGCCTGACACACACTGACCGTATGACCCTGGACAGGCCACTTTCTCTATCCTGGACTGGTGAAGGAGTTTCCCTCACCTGAGAGTTCCCTAACCTGAATTAGTCAATCTATCTTTATTAAGCATTTGTTCATATGCTCTAAGGGCTATTTGGTTCTTATTCCTAGCCTATATTGCACTGTAAAGATCAAATGATAATATAAAGTAAATTGCACACCTTAGAGGTATTAACAAACACACATATGTACATTGAAATACACTTTATACACACACACACACAGAGCCCCTAATTACTGCTATATTCTGAAATCCTTCATAGAGTCAGGAGAAACCATGTCTAGGACAAGACAAAATAGTGTTTTCAGATAAAAAGATCCAATTGAAAGGGAACCCGTTTCTCCAGCATACTAGGAAACCAGTCAAGCTATATTACAGTACTTGCTGTCTGCAATGCTACCTAGAGCATTCAAAACTGGGCTCGTACCCCTGCTTTGGCCATTTTCCACCTTAAATTCCTTTTTCTCACTCACTGCTGCAGCAGCTAATACTCACATAGCTCTTTAGGAACTGAAAAAAAAAAGGCAATTTTCTTATTCTCTTGGTTTGGGGCCACTTCCCAGAGTCACCCCAACTTCTCCTAGTCTCCCTGAATATTTTAAACCAGTGCAGTAGAAACATGAGCATGTAACAGCCGCCCCTCAAAGATTTCAGTGTTGACTCAACCCTCTCCCACCTGGGAAAAGGGGCTTTTTTTCTACCAGGCAAAATGTGCATCAGAAATGGCTCATTCTGGCTACAAATTGCCCTGAGAGGTTTGCCCTACACCAGTCCTTCTAATATCCCTCTGATTCGGGAAGGAGTCAATTGCTCTTCCAGTGAAAAGAGCCAGAGGAAGCAGTGGCTCCTCAAGGGCAATTGATTATGGGGTGAAATGCAGCTGCTTCAGGTATGGGGCCCATTTCTTATCCTGCCTGAAGTCTCTATCATGTCCTCCTCCCCAGGACATAAAGCTACCAGTGCAAGCAGCAGGAACACAGTGGCATGGGCATTCAGCAGGTTTCCCTACAAGCCTCAAAATTTATGTCTTGCATTGGTTCTTTCACAACTACCATCCAATCCCCTCACTTCTTAGGCATTCCTAACCACTGGGGCAACCCAGCTCATCACCTTTAGAGGGATCTGGGGTGCCTGCACTGCCAGGGGAAATCACCCCGGACCCGGCCCTCAGAACTTTAAGGCTATGCAAAAATACTCACAGTCCAGCTAAAATGTAAGAAAGTAGGTCAATAACCAAGAAAAAGTGAGAAGTGCAGAGCCCAAAGAGAACTCAGGCAAAGGTTAGGCTGAATTCCTGCCCTGCCCAGTAGTCAGTCTGGGGCTCCAGCCTAGCCCAAGCAGAAGGGGGCTCCCCCAAAAGAAGAGTCCTCCGGTCCAGGTCAGACTCTCCATCTGCCCACAGTCTCCCGCCTGAGCTGAAGTCGCCCCTCCACAGTATTTCCCCCGTCTACCTGACTCTGTGCTTCCCCAAAATAAGATGCAAAACCCACCTCCCCCCTACGCCCCCCAACCTTGACCGGGGCAAATTTCTCTCTTTTTCGCAACCCCTCCCCCCCATCCCCGCAGGCCAAAGCCTGGGAAAAGAAAGGGGGGAGGGGGAGCGAGGAGGAAAGGAGCCTCCAGGCTGGGCTGACTGACTCTGGGCAGCTGTGCTCTCAACCACCAGCGAGCGTGAGCACAGGGGCTCAGGGAGCTTCTTTGCGGGAGAGGGGGCCACTGAAGCGGGGCGCCAAGCAGCCCCAAAGGGGCGATCCCGGCGCGGCCTCGTTCCCCTCCCCCACCACCCCGGCTGGCCCTGGGATCCCGGGACCCGCCCCCGGGGACAGAGGGGCGGGGAGCCGGAGGAGGGGGTGCAGCGAGTACGGGCTGGGGGGGGAAAAGGGATTCCCGGGACTGGGGGAGGGGGGGTTCCGAGCGGCCAAACCCGCTGATAGGGGGAAGGCTAGACGCTGGAAGGACCCGAGAAGCAGCGGGCGGGAGGGAGGGCGGGAGAGAAAAGGAATAGAGTGCAGGGAGGGGAGGAGATGGAGCCCCGGAGGCACGGGGGAGCTGGGGCTGGGGGGAGGACGCAGGTGATCGAACCTCCCGAAAGGGGGGAGGGGAGTCGAAAGGCAAAAAGAGATTCAATCTCACCAGTGGGGGGGGGGGCGGAGAGTAGCGGGAGGGGATCGAGGCTCCCCTCCCTCCTTCGGGAGAGGGCCACGAAGGGGAACGGGGTGGGGGGGAGAGGGCGGGGAGTCGCCACGAGAAGCAGGAGGGGATCGAGCGGAGACGGGAAGGGGCCACGAGAGGCCAGACGGGATGGGGGGGAAGGGACCACGAGGGGGAGGGAAGGGGCCACGAGAGGCAGGAAGGGATCGAATCAGGGGGAGGGGGACGCCACGACAAGCAGGAGGGAATCGAGCGGAGAGGGGGGATGGCTCGAGAGACTGGAAGGGATCGAGCCCCCACTGTGGGAGGCTCGAGAAGCAAGAGGGGATCGAGCCCTGGGAGTGGGTGGGGGGCCCACGAGTGGGAGGCGACGCTGGAGCCTCCGGAGTGCGGGGCGGGGACGCGATGGAAGGAGGCGATCGACTGGGGGTGGGGGAGGGGGGGTGGATCCAGACTCCAAGGGGAGCCCTCGGGTGGGGACCAGCGCGGGAGGCGGTCGCGGGGGATTAGGGAGGGACAGGAATGGTAGCGGACGGATCCCCCCATAAAAGATGCCGAGCCCCCAAAGGGGGCGGAGGACACCGAAGAGGGGAAGAAAAGAGGAAGGGGGTGGGGACGCTGAGGGCCGAGGTGGGGGGTCCCCCGCAGGCAGGCCCCCCGGAGCGGGGACGCGGGTCAAGAGGGGCCGAGCAGAGAGGAAAGGCCGAAGGAAGGGGCCGCGGCCCCGCGGGGGCACCGGGCGGGCGGGCTGGGGGGCCCATTGCAGCCGGCGGCAGCTGCACTCACCTCAGGGTGGAAGGCGGAGGCGCACGAGTCGGCGTCCATATTCCTCGGAAGCCGGGGGCGGCCGAGGTCCTCGACGCGGCGGCGGGGGCGGGGGTCTCCGGCTCGGGCCCCGGGGCTCCGGGGTAGGGCTGGGGGGGGAATCGGGGGTCCCGCCCTCGGCTGCCAGCGCCTGGCTCCGCTGGGTGGGCTCTAGAGGCCGGCGAGGGCGGCGGTGCAGCCCCAGCCGAGGCTCAGGGTCTGCGCGGCTCGGTGGGTAGGGGCGCTGCGGGAGGGAGGCAGCGGCGGAGAGCGGGGAGCGGGAACCGGACCGGCTCCCGACCTGACGCCCAGTTCGGCTCGTGTCTCGGGAGGGCGGGCGGGAGCGCCGCTAGACCTGTCGGGAAATGTAGTCTCGGGGGCGGTGGAGCGACCGGGGACGGGGGGGAGGGGGGCGAAAAAGAGGCCGCGAAGCCCTCTGGGAAACGTAGTTCCCGGTCGCGCGGAACCGGCGCACAAAGGTCCGTCGGGAGACTCCAGCCCCCATGAAGCTGTGCGGCGACCGGCGGCGGCGGAGGTGGAGGTGGAGGCGGAGGGTCTTGACGAAGGCAGGCGTCTGCAGCTGGGGGAGGGGCACTCGGGAGCGGGGGAGGGGCGGGGGCTCGCGCCGCCGACTCTGCCTGTGGGGGGAGGGGTGGCGCGCCGCGAGACCCCTCCTCAGAAGCGGGAGTCGGGGCACACTTCACCCCCGAGCGGCTGCGTGGCGCCGGGCTACCCGCCTGGGCCTCGGTGGCCAGGATGGAGGCGGGATCCCCCTTTCCTTTTTTTCCTTCTCGAGGGCCACCTTTCCTCTCCTAGTGGGGGGACTGGGTCGCCGAAGGGGGCGTGGGGGGGTGACGGGGTTGTTTGTTCTGCACCTTCGATTTGGGGGTGGGAGAAGCTTTTGGGGGGGCACGTTCTTAACTCTCTGCTCCTCCTGCCAACCTGCACCCCTCCACACACCCCCTTTTAGAGGGGAAAAAGAGGCGGGTTACCCGCTCCTCCCCCCCTCCCTCGTTCTCTCTCACCCATCCCCCCTTTTTGAGGGGCACTGAAACTGTCCTCCCTCTCTATTTCCCCCCCCCCGCCTCCCCAGGGTGTGGGTGGGGCTCCGTGTCTCCGCCCCCCCTGGGGGACAGGGGCGGGGGGGGGGGGGAAGTGCTGGGTGTTGAGCTCCCCGTGGCCTCGCCCTGCATTTGGGCTCACTCCTCTGCTGTGTGCAGTCTGCAGGTTGCCTCGTTCTATCCCCGCATTTCCTGGTGAAGTTGTCTTGTTGTTCATTCCTTTGATTGGCTCTGCTCCTCCTCCTTCCCCCCCCCCTCCTCCTCCCCTCCCCCTCCTCTCCTTCTATCTGCGTCTCTCTGTCCCATCCCCCCTCCTCTCCTCGTCCCTCCCGTCTCTCCCTCCCCTCTCTTAATCTTTTTTCTTTCTCACTCTTTCCTTCTCTCCTTTCGTCACTCCCTTCTTTCACTTCTCTACTTTCTATCTCCCTCTCCTTTATTTTTCTCCTTTTTCTTTTTCTCACTCTTTCCTTTTCTCCCCCTCCTTCCATCACTTCCTCCTCTCCGTTCTTTCTCCCTCTCTTCTCTTTACCTCCTCTCTTTTTCTCTGTCTCGTCCTTTTCTCCTCTCTTTTCTATATTTTTCTCCTTTTTCTGTCTTTCCTACTCTACCTCTGTCGCTCCCTTCTATCTCTTCTCTCCACTTTCTCTTTACACCTTCCCTTTCTTTCTCCTTTCTTCTCTCCTCCCCCCCTCCCCCCTGTAAACTGTTTTTTTTTTAAAGACTACACTTTTATGTAATAGTAGTTGCACAAAGTTAAGAGCACTTTTTTCTTTCTTTTTTACAGAGATGTCGCTAGCAATCACTTCAGGTGAAATGCTTATTGTGTGTTTTCAGTCCTCTTCCAGGAAGATTTTTACCCAATTTATATGTGGGGCTTTCTTTACTTCATGCATTTCATTATTTTTAACTTGTGCTTTGCCTGTTCTGCTTGTTGAAGCGATGATTTTCTGAAAATGTTTAAAAATTGTGAAAATTGAGGGTTGAAAGTATTGAACGGTATGTTGTGCTTATTGTTTTAGTGGTTTAACTTGATTTTGTTCCCTCTGGTTGGATTCCACTGTGTACTGTGGAGTATCTCAGGACATCTTACTTAATTTAAAACTGGCTGCCGTGTTAGAAATTACTGCTTTTGGGCCATAGGCTTTAGAGCTGAAAGGAACCTTAAGCATGGAGGCCCAGAAAAATCAAATACCTTGCCTACAGAATGTAAGCAAGTAAGGCCTGCCCTCTTAATATTTTTAGTGACCACTTGATGGAAGAAATACAGAACCTGTTTACACAGTTTACAGAGGGCAAATGTGTTTAAATGACTTCGTAACCTCCTCCTTTGGAGAAATAACGTAAAAGAAGCCAGAAGTATCAGTGTAAATGGAATCCATGTTAACAAGAAGGGCCTAGAACAAGACATTAAAATCAGCACACAAAGCAGCCTTTTGGAAATAATAAAAAAAAAAAACCTAACTGAAGGGTACAGATGTTTTGAAATGGGAGCGAGTGGTGGGGTCCTAAATTGGGTATCTGCAATTGTGAGACAGCGACAGAAAAGGTCAATGTTATTTTGGGGGTGATGGTTTTTTCTCAGAAACCTGCAGTCTTCCTGTTATGGACAGTGCCTGGTGCTTAGTGGGCACCAGGTGGTGGACTTAGACTCCCACAAGTTGGTAACAAGTGGATAGCCCCTTTCCCTTCTCCAGCCCTGGAGTCACTATGGGGAGGGAGGCCGGCCATGGGCCACATGCTCAGTACAAGAAGTGAACAGACTTGGGCATATCTGATTTGTTCATTTCAGCTGTTGAAACAATGTGTCCAGAAACATTGTGATTCCACTCCGTGGTCAGGTTCACCAGCTGCGTTCATGGGAAAAAAGGGGTTGCAGTAAGTCAGAGCTAAGAGGCATGGATGAGATTGGGTTCTGCCGCTGTCTGAAAGGAGTAAACAGTTTGTTGTTGCTTCTGAGGTCCCTCACAGGTCTGAACTCATGTCTGATGGGGGAGCTGCATGAAATTATTTCTCTGACAGGGTTATTATGAGCAAAGAAACTTTAAATGGAGCTGTTAAGCACCTGCTATGCGCCCGATCATGCTAAGTGCTGGGCTATAAACAAAGTCTCTAACTTCAAGCATCTTTTACATTTTGCTAGGGAAGATACAGCATGGTCACACAAGTAAACACAGGATATATAAAAAGAATTTCAGTTATTGAGGAGGGGGAGACTAAGGCCTCTTGAAGGAGGTGGCCCCAGAGGGGACCCTTGAAGGGGGAGGTAGGAATTCCAAGAGGCAAGGAAGGCTTTCCAGGCATGGGAGGACAAGAAGGAAAGGGAAACCTCAATCGGGGTGGGGGAGAGGGGGGAACCAGTAAACTGCCCACTTTGGACAGAGAAGGGGATCATAGAAATACTGGAGCCTCCAGTATTCTAATGGAGAGGTCCTTTTTTTGTTTCATGGACCCTTCTCAGAGTAATGTTTATGAATACATAAAGTGCATATGATTACAAAGGAAAAATTATGTTGAAATGCTGCAGTTATGAAAATACTTTTTTAAAACGAGTTTCTGGACCCCAATTAAGACCTGCTCCAACTGTGATCTTCTGGAGGTAAGGGATTTGGATCCCGATCTATTCATGCCAGCACAGAGGATCACAGTTTTAGTTCTAGAAGTGATCTCTGAGGTCACCTATTCATTTTAGGTATGAAATGGAGCTTACACAAGTACTAAATAGAGAAGCTGTGATTTGAACCCAGGGCCTCTTGACTTTCAATATCCTATTCAGTTCTCATTCTTGTCTTCTGTAAATGTACCCCTGGGAGTCATAGAACCCCAGAATTCGAGCTGGCAGTGCAAGCCTGTGTCCTTATTTTAAAGATAAAGAAACTGAGGCTGAGACAGGCTAAGTTTTGAAACCAAATCCGCAGATTCTGAATCTGGTGGTGTTCTCATCACTCCTTTAGAATCTCACAGGTTAGTTGTAGGTTAGAAAAATAAATATGGGTTAGAAAACTTACCAGAATGAATAGGGAATTACTTGTATATCAGAATCGTCATGGTTCATGTTTTTATAGTCTTAGCATTTTTTTCACAACGCCCCTGTCAAGTAAGTATAGCAAGTATTTTAGGTACCATTTTTCAAATTAGGAAACCAGTGTTTACAGATAATTAGTGTAGGCACACTCTACAGTCATAAAATCTCAGCTTTGGAAAGGCTGTCAGCCTCATGTCAGATTGAGCTGATGAACTCTGAGGGCAGATTGAGATATAGTTGGTCTGGACACATGGTTGTTGAGAGCCATTTCTTTTGCTTGACTATCCACTTTTATAGTAGGTTTAGTTTTTTTCCTTTACCTTCATAATGGGGTGGGGACACACAGAGTTGGCTCTTCATTTGAAAAAAGTAATTTTTAGTTTAAAAAAAATCAACCTGTGAGCAAGTAGGAATAGCAGTCTCTCCCCTCCCATGAACAAAGGTTCCCCAGACCAAATCTGCTCATACCTGAACAGACATTCTGTCTACAATCTGCCTGATACTTGGTTATCCAGCCCCTGCCTGAAGAGCTCCAAAGATGGGGAGCTCACCACTATTCTAAAATAGCATTCATCACCAGAAGCACCTCCCTTCACTGGCACTTGAAATCTATTTCCCGCCAATCCTAGTAGGATTCAAATCCAAGTGGCCGATTCCCAGCCTGCTCTCTGTGCCTGTCCTTTCCCCCTTATTAGATTATGAGCCCTGAGAGCAGAGCATGTATGTCTTTTCCACTTGTGTCCACAGTGCTTTGCACATAGCAAACATCCAGTGGATGCTTTATCCTTTATTTCACTCTCCACAACAAAGGGCTGCAGCTGCTTTTTGTACATTGAGTATTCTAGTGCTAATTTTACAAATTAAGAAGCTGACACCCTGGAGGTAAAGTCTGGGGCTCAGGAGACTGCCCCATTTCTTCCAACATTTATTATTTAAAGTACAAGCAGTCATAATAGTTGGCATTTCGTGAAGCACTTTAAGAACAGACCGCTCTCCCCCAGCAACCTGTGAAGTAGGTAATGCCACTGCTGTTTGCATTTAAAAGATGGGAAATTGGAGGCTCATCAAGATACAGTGCATCTCCTGACTCCAAGCTTGGGAGCTGTTTGTTAGAGCAGCAAAAGGTTTGGACTGCTCATGACTGTCAGGGGAAATGAAAATTCTGAACTTGGTTCCTATCCCCAGACAACCTGACAAGTCATTTTAAGAATGTTTATTACTGGAGACTAGAATCTTGAGGTTTTTAACATAGTTGAGACCAGATAGTAGAGGCTTCGTGGTTGTTATCATCCTGTCTCTCCCTACCTCCACCCCACCCCAATTCCTCTCTCTCCCCAAAAAATAATTGATACATTGGGACTTTGGCCTTTCCTTTCTGTGATCACCCTCTGAAATTTGTAGAGGTTTAGGACTCTGATTGAACCAAACTATCTTTGCACAGACACCAGGAATTTTAAAATTAGAATGCACAGTTTCCTTCGAATTTTATTTCTGCCTTTTTCATCACAGACAGCCTGGTTTATATTTTTCATTACCCACATTTTTTGTTTTTTCGTTCTGCAGGCACTTTCTCTGATTTGTTCCTCAAGTGTAGCACATTGCCCCTAGACACAAGGGATGAATGACCCTACCACTATTCTGTTCTTAACTGAATAGCTTCTGCTGTATCCCCAGATAATCTTTTTTGGAGTTTGTTTCTTTGCTATTTTCATTTTTTAAAATTTTTTGTACTTTATAGTATATATTTTTTTCCAATTACACATAAAGATAGTTTTCAACATTCATTTTTATAAGATTTTGAGTTCCAAATGTTTTTCCCTCCCTCCCTGCAATCCCCCCTCTCCCAAGACAGCTGATATAGGTTATACATGTACAATTGTGTTAAACATATGGAAACTTAATTCCCCTTCCTTCAGTGCTAATTTTCTTATAGTATGGTGATATGTGCAGGTGGTAGGGGAATGATTGTTGCTCAGTTGTTTCAGTAATGTTCTATCTACTCTTTGTGACCCCATGTGGGGTTGTCTTGGCAAAGATATTGGGGTGGTTTGCCATTTCCTCCTCCAGCTCATTTTACAGATAAGGAAACTGAGACAGGGTGAAGTGACTTGCTCAGGATCACACAGCTAGCGTCTGAGGGCAGATTTGAGCTCGGGTCTTCCTGACTCCAGGCCCTTCCCTGTATCCACTGTGACATCCAGCTGCCAGGGGGAATGATAAAAGCAAAGAAATGCATTATGATTGTAAAAGAATTAGGAATACCACAGTTTCATAATTATACAAGTTAAGAAAGTAGTTGTTTAAATTTGATTATATATTAAATCATTTTATATCCCTGAATCTTCACTGTCTTAGTGTAATCTGGTTGAACATTTCAGCTACATTCCATTCAGTTCATTAAAGTGCTCTTTAAGGGCCTCCTTTGTTCTTGGCATTGGGAACAGGCCCTGCCCTCTAGAAACTTCCAATCTAGTGGAGTAAGGAAGTGACTCCTGTACAAGTAAGTATCAAACCAGGACCATTTTCATGGGGCAAAAGATAGGTATGTGCCAAGAGTTCTAAGAAAATGTAAGGAGGGAGGGGATAGTTTCACCTGAAAGAAGGTGGCAGGCATCACAAAGAAGGGGATAGACAGCTGGGCAGGTGGAGAATAAAGCAGATATAAGGGAATGTTCCCTAAATGGAGGAGGGCCCAAATACAAGCAGAGAGACTGGAGGAATCCCATGTGGCTGGAATATAAAGGGGAATAATGTGAAGCGAGGCTGGGAAGACAGGCTGGACACACAGAAAGTTCTGAAGGGGACAAAGTACAATTTTGTTCCTGCCTTGTTAAAAATTACATACTTTTTAAAAACCATCTTACAGAAGTTCACTTTTTCATATACAATTCTCCCCTTTTTTGGTCCTTCCTTGTGTATGCGAAATGTTTGTGTTAATTGTTTAATATTGTCAAGTTCATAATCAAAAATAAAATTTAAAATAGTTTGGGGTCATATTTTGGCAGGCTTCAAATGCCAGGCAAGGGTTTTGTTTTTAATTTTATCCAGGAAATAATAGAGAGCCATGGACAGTTGTTGAGCAGAGGAGAGACAGTGACAGCACTCCAGTGAATGGGGAGAGGACAGACAGGATAGAGTCTTCCATCAGTAGGTCTGGCCACCCCTTGGATATGGAGGGTGGAAGAGAGGGAGGAAGTGAAGATGACTTCCAGGTTTGGAGCCTGGGAACAGAAAGTGAGTGTGGAAGGCTTTAGTGATTATTTTCTTAGGATAATTTCAAAGTCATTAATAAACTGGTTTTGACTGCGAGTGCTGTCGTATCAGGGGGCAGCAGGATTCCAAAGTAGATAGAGCCGGCCTCCGAGGCAGAAAGCCCTGAATTAAAGTTAGTGCAGTACCTCCATGGCTTGGCCCGCTGCCCCTAGCCCACCTGACCTGCCTGGCAGTATGACCCTGGGCCAGTCACCTAAACTCTGGGTGCTCCAGGCGACTCTCTACGTTTAGCTTCAGAGAAGGGACTAAGGTGAGTAGATAGAGGGAATTTCCTGTGCCAATGAAATCACAAGTCTGGTCTGGTTCCCATCTCCCCACCTCACCCCCCACCCCCAAACACTAGCCTAAGACATGTATGCCGTTCAGGTGTTCTCATTACAACAAGGTGGTCAGAGGTATAGAGCATGTTATGTAACTGCTGAGACAAATCAAAACTTCACATCTAGTAGAAATGGAGCGGTTTCCTAGGCATGCCCAAACAGGGAAAGCCCATGTGGATTGTAGGAGAGAACCCTACACCTGAAAGTTGGAAAGAGCCGTGTTCAAATCCAGCTTCATACATAATCTTACTAGCTGTGTGACTCTAGGCAAGTCACTTTACCACTCTCTGCCTCAGGTTCTTCATCTGCCTTCCTGGGGAGCTGTGAGGATCAGACGAGTTCCTCATTGTTAAAGCACTTTGCAAATCTTACAACTCGATGTGAAGGCTACTACTGTTACTACTACTACTACCACCCCCACCACCACCACCTCTACCACTACTGTTCATCTCTGAGGCCATGTTGCTAACATACACAACTCTGTTTTTAAAGTAGCGTCCTGAACCATACACATTTATCATACTTGTTATTCTTCCAGGCATGTTGTTGTAAACAAGTTAGTCATTCCCTATTTTAAACAATTACTTTAGGGGAGGTGATTTTTTTTTATCATTTTGTTTTGTTTCTTAGCTGAATTACTTTCCTCAAATCCAAACATCTTGCCCATAAATAATCGGCAGTTTGGCAGAGCGCACTTCTGTAACTTAACCCTTTTCTCACCAGAATGAATGTAATTGACTTGAGTCAGGGCAAGGGACAGGATAATATATGACAAGTTTCCAGGGTTTAATGGAAGGAGGAATTGCTCCACTCCCTTGTAACTTTGTGAGAACAGTACTAGGCTCCAAGAGATGCCAGTGGTCTGTATTTTTTCTAAAAGGAGTTTATTCATTTTTGTTAGTTTTCTTGTTACTTTAATTTTCATACTGCTATGCCAGTTGTCTCTGGCCTTTGGAGGACCTTAAGTCCCCTTCCCTTGATCACTTAGTAACTGAAGTGCTGGGATATCTGGGAGGGGAAAGAGTGGACTGGCATTCACATTCTGTGCTTATCAAATGGACAGGCCAAAGAGATAGCGTTCACATGAGCTGCCATAGCACACGTGAATTCGAATACGTATTTGAAATTCCAGACTGACAGGGCTGATCGGGTTAGAGTCAGACCTTCACACTCAGCTCCCGTTTAACATGTTTTGGTTTCAGTGCCCAGCCTGTTAATGATGCGGACTGTTAGTCATTAAGATTACTCAAGGAAGATGAGCTGTCATCCCATGCAGTTCTAATCTAGCATGACTGTAGTGCTTTCCCCCTAAAAATATCCTACATCCTGGCTTTCCCCAACTGTCTCTGCAAGTTCTTGGACAGCACTGCCCCGAGCTGCTCCTGTGAATAGCTTTGTGAGTAGTCCATCTATGGGCAACTACAGATTGCTTTACAGTGTACCTGGCTGCTTTCTTGGTGGCTGTGCTTGGGCAGAATTCAAACAGGATCTAATGGCAAAACAGTCTCAGGGGAAGAGATGAAAAAAGCTCGTTAGGTAAAATGAGGCTTGTTGTGCACTTGTAAGCATTGACGGATGGCCACAACTCTCCTCTCCAAATGCCAGTTACACAGTTCAGGAGGAGCTGAGTAATGACAAACTCTTGAATGTGCCAGGCCCATCCCATATTTATAAAATGATATGAGAATGTAAGCTTTTCCAGGGCTGGGTTCCCTGCCCCTAGGCCAACTGGGTACTTAGCTAGGAAACACTTCAAAATTGTTTGTTGGCTGACAGATGATGTAAAAATCAAGGGACTTGACTAAGTGATTTCTGAAAGTTCAGAGAAAGGGTTTCTTTGTATCTCCAGCTCCTATCACAGTCTTAACTAAGAGTAGTGCAATATAAAAATAAAAAGAAATAGTGAATGATTTGTCATTTGTATATATGGATGACAGGACAGTCTAGGCCCCCTGTGGGCTGATGGGGTAAATCGGCTAAGTGCAGATAGCTTTCTCCTGGCCAGTGTGAAAGGGTCAGCCGTATAGTACCCATACATAGGCCTTGCATGGAAAAACTGACCTTTAGGTGCCCTGATTCACCTCTGTGAAATAGGGATGCTAAATTATTTCACAGTAGCAAAGTAGGAATTACTTTATCTCAGAGAGGTCGTCTGAGTACTAAGAGTTTGAGAATACGGCAACCGTGTTTCAGGGGGAGCTGAAACCCTAGAACTCTATTTCTAGTCTGACATTACAGCAAGAGACCAATGCGGCAGTTTAGCTTGGGACTCTTTAGTGGGGGAGTTTGACAGGAGACACTTCATTAATGCCTGTATATACATATAATGAAGCCAGAGGCCCTGAGTTCAAATGTCACCTCAGATATTATCCGTGACCTTAACTGGACCTCAGTTTCTTCATCTGTAAAATGGGGGAGACTGTAGTAGATGGAAACGATGGTCTCCTCCAGCTGTGGCTTTATGATTTTAGGAATAAGTATGGATGGGGGGAGGGGGAGCTATGCTTTCATCGACAGAGAACCCCTAGAACTACCACAGCAGGTCTGAACCTTTTTGTATCTTAGACTTAGGGTTATTGAGAGGATCAATGCAGATATTTCTAAAGTGCTTGGAGAAGCACATAGCAGGCTCTATATACATGCCTGTTCCCTTCTTCCTCTTCCTCCCTCCCCGGATGGCCCAGGGTCACGTAGTCAGTAGACAGAGTTGATTCTAAGGTGTAGTATACTGTTTACAAAAATTCTCCCACCTACATTCATTTACCTCCCCAGATAGCACACAACACCTGGTAGCCCTGGGAAGAAAGGAATGCACGGCTCTGATTGGCTCCCAAAAGAGCCGGCCTGCGGTAAAGTACTGGCCCGGCAGCCAGAGGACCCTGCACTAAACTCGACTGGTTCCCTACCCCTCTCTGCCACCTTGGGAAACTCTGGGCCTCAGTGTCTCTGTGAAGCGAGGGGGAGGGCGGTGGGAGATTTCGGAGACGACTCCTCTAGCTCTATCTAGAATCCTATGACTAAAGCTACCCAGTCACCCAGGCCAAAGTTACTGAAGCTCCAGGAAGTTGAGTGGCTGGGGCGGCCCCTAAGAGTACATCAGGGAAAAGCTTGTGGCCTGAGCCCGGGGAAGCCTCGCCCGGCCGTGGTCCCTCCAGGTGCTTAGCACGTAATTGTTTGTGTTTACGGAGTTGTGATGGGCCTGGGGGGGGGGGCGGGCTAGGAGTGGGGGAAGTACCCCCTGCCGAGGCTGGCAAATGAGGCGTTTAATTCCCCACCGCGTTTGCTCAGGCTGGTGGTTCACCGGGTTTCGCTCCCCGCGATACAGTTGCTTACCCCCTCCCGGCGGGCGGCTAATTTCTCGGGGGATGGCCCACTGCCCTTGGCACTGTCAGCCCCAGTAGGGGTGGAGGGTGGGGACGCGTGGGGCGGCCTCAGGGAGGCGTCGGCGGATGAGCCAGCAGAGGGGAGGGCCAGTGACTCAGGCCGCTTGGCGCGCCAGACGGGGACAGGCCGGCCCCGCCGCACACAACTCCCGTCTCCTCCGTAAGCCGGGGAGGAAGAGGGAGCTTGCATCATGCGTCTCGAGTTACAGCTCGGGACCGGGACGGGGGGGGGGGGGGTCTCGCGTCCAGCCCGGGAAGGCGGCGGGAGAATCCCGAAGCTGCCGCGGCCCAGCGGGGAGAGGGTTAAGTGGGCGGGGGCCGCAGGCTGGGAGAGGGACTCTCCGCGGGGCCCTGGCGGCCACGTGGGCTGGGCCGCTCGGCCGGGGGAGGGAAAGGAAGCAGGGAAGGTATTTATAGACGCGGCGGCGCCGGGGCCGAGCCGAGCTAAGCCGAGCGTCTCTCCCTCAGGCACGGGCACCGGCACGGGCCAGCAGACGATTCCCCACGGAGGTATGGAGAGGCCGGCGCCCCTGGCCGTGCTGCCCTTCTCGGACCCGGCGCACGCCCTGAGCCTGCTCCGGGGGCTGAGCCAGCTGCGTGCCGAGCGCAAGTTCCTGGACGTGACCCTGGAGGCGGCGGGCGGGCGCGACTTCCCGGCGCATCGGGCGGTGCTGGCGGCGGCCAGCCCCTACTTCCGCGCCATGTTCGCGGGCCAGCTGCGGGAGAGCCGCGCCGAGCGGGTGCGGCTGCACGGCGTGCCTCCCGACATGCTGCAGCTGCTGCTGGACTTCAGCTACACGGGCCGGGTGGCGGTGAGCGGCGACAACGCCGAGCCGCTGCTGCGCGCCGCCGACCTGCTGCAGTTCCCGGCCGTGAAGGAGGCGTGCGGGGCCTTCCTGCAGCAGCAGCTCGACCTCACCAACTGCCTGGACATGCAGGACTTCGCCGAGGCCTTCAGCTGCGCGGGGCTGGCGGGCGCGGCGCAGCGCTTCATCCTGCGCCACGTGGGCGAGCTGGGCGCCGAGCAGCTGGAGCGCCTGCCCCTGGCGCGCCTGCTGCGCTACCTGCGCGACGACGGGCTCTGCGTGCCCAAGGAGGAGGCCGCCTACCAGCTGGCGCTGCGCTGGGTGCGGGCCGACCTGCCGCGCCGCGCCGCGCACTGGCCGCAGCTGCTGGAGGCCGTGCGCCTGCCCTTCGTGCGCCGCTTCTACCTGCTGGCGCACGTGGAGGCCGAGCCGCTGGTGGCGCGCTGCCCGCCCTGCCTGCGCCTGCTGCGCGAGGCCCGCGACTTCCAGGCGGCGCGCTACGACCGCCACGACCGCGGGCCGTGCCCCCGCATGCGCCCGCGCCCCTCCACCGGCCTCGCCGAGATCCTCGTGCTGGTGGGCGGCTGCGACCAGGACTGCGACGAGCTGGTCACGGTGGACTGCTACAATCCGCAGACGGGCCAGTGGCGCTACCTGGCCGAGTTTCCCGACCACCTGGGCGGGGGCTACAGCATCGTGGCGCTGGGCAACGACATCTATGTCACGGGTGAGGATCCTGGGGGAGGGGGAAGGGCCACTTCCCCGCCCTGTCCAGCGCCCTTCGGGCAGACGCACAGGATCACAGCCTGCAGGGTCCCTTACAGACCTAATTGCAAACCTCCCATTTTGACTGAGATGAACCTGAGACCGGATTTATGCCCAGTCCAGGCATTTGTCTCTGTTGGGGAATGTGGGTGTGGCCACTTGACCCCAGAGCGACCGAGGGCTTGTGCACGCCCCCAACCCTCCCCAAGGGGGAAGCAGGCAGTGACCAAGTCAAAGCCGCCCTGGATCTGGAGAGGAACACCATCCTTCCCCTCGGGGTAGTTTTTTTCTAGTACCAGTCTGAGCCTTGTTTCACTGAATCTGGCAGTCTGATCAGATTCTAAATTTCTCCTTCTGAGGATAGTTCCCCCAAGTTTTAATCTCTAAGTTGGACGGACACAGCTGGGCCAGTCCCGATTCTCCCTCCTCCCACACCCTGAAAGAACCTCTATTGTTTCCCTAATTAACTTAATCGCTAGACTGAGTTTGACACCCTGTGGGACTCTCTCCACTGGCTCGCCCTGCCCAGCCTGGCCTCTCCTGTTTGGGGGACTAACTGGTGCCTGATACTGGTTCCCTCCCCCGGGGCTTTCAGCAGGAAATATTTTTGCGAGTGGGTTTGAGTCAGTCACCTTTTATGCATTTGATATATGCTTCTAGTCACATGGTGTTTAGGCTGAAATACCCCTGTGATTGTAAACATGGTCACATGAAAACTAATTTTCTTCCAGTGAACTTGGCTGAGAACCCAAGGCAGTGCCGAGTCACTCTGGGTGGGTCCCGGCCAGCCTAGGTCTCTTGGTTCCATTTCTTTGTCTTAATAAATCCTATTTTTTAAAAGGTCCACAAGCACACCCCTCCTTTTTATGGGTCCTGTTCTCTGGACAGCTTTATTAGGCCAGGATAGGATGGGTTGGGTTTATTGGGTGGTTTTTTTTTTTTTTAAGTCCCAAGTCGAAGAGATCTTTCCCAGTAACTTAGCTAAAAGTTAAATCTTCAGCCTACATACTTGGCATCTTGGGGACCCAGATTATCAAATTAAAATATTTGGACTTCCAAACCTGTAGTCTCTAAGGGACCTGGGTTTAACTTGGAAATGAGGGGCTATGGGAAGTTTGATCTCTGGGACAGTTGGATGCCTTTAACTTTGCAAAATGCAGTTTACTTACTGCAAGTCTAGAATTCCCTTTCTGCTGACCATGCCTGTCAACCCGATAGGTTGTCGGTGAGAGAGTGGAGTAGTTTGACTTTCCAGAGCTCCCTGAATGCTTGGGAGCTCCATCTTGTCTATGAGAACTTAGCCCGGTACCAGTTGTTTCAGTAGGTCCTTACTAACTGTTGCTGGGCTGAAAGACTCCTTAACGAAAAGGTGAAGTCATCCTCACGTGTAAAAGAGCAGACGGTGGGGTAGAAAAGAGGCTGCACCCAGTTTCTAATCCGGGCTTTGCCACTCGCTTGACTGTGTGACTTTGGAAAACCCTCTGTTTAAAAAAATGAGGAGAGAGGGGGGTTGAATCAGAAAGTGTCTTGGATTCTTTCCCTTTCTGGCAGCCAGTGCATTTTCTAAGATTGGCTTGGGAGCTCTAGGAAAAGAACTTGGTGTTCTAAGCAAGGCCTCTGTGTATACTGGTGGGATGTGTGTGTGGGGGGTTGCAGCTGCACTCCAGAGCTGTTGAGATGAATGCCGTTGACCCGTACACGTACAGGTCACGTGCAAGGTCAGCCACCCTGTTGACCCTAGGCACCACTCCTTCACTCTATCCTGGGCTGATGGTTTGGGGGCAGAGAGATCTCCTCCCAGAGAGATCCAAACAGACCCCGTTCCTGCAGACTCTTTTCCTAATATAACAGCTGAGCCATCTAATCCTCTTTGTTTAGACAACTGGCCCCGGCCTCTCTTAAGTACAGCTGCCTGGCCGGGGATTCCGGGGGAGGAAGAATTCGGACTTGCAGAATGTCTTTTGGAAACTATTCCCATTCAGTGAACATTGGGAGAGTGTCTGAAAGCGTAACAACTGTTGAGACTTGAAGTGGGGGACTGGGCAGCAGCAGCAGCATTCCATAGAAAGATGAGGGGGTTCCCCCCCATCAGCCTCCGGGCCCTCCCAGACAAAGAGGCTTTCTGTGACACTGTTACCCAAGTAACCCTGCTTGGGGAGAATAGTTTTACTATCAGGTGAGCAGCTTGTCTCCATAAATGTTAGACAGTTGAGACTTGGTCCTTGGTGACTCTTTCTAGTCTTATTTTTATTTTTTTACATTTTTTTTTGCAGGGGGGAAGGCAGGGCAATTGGGGTTAAGTGATTTGCCCAAGGTCACACAGCTAGTAGGTGTGTCAAGTGTCTGAGGTCGGATTTGAACTCAGGTCCTTCTGACTCCAGGGCCGGTGCCTACTCACTGTGCCGCCTAGCTGCCGCTATAGTCCTATTTTTAAAAATTCTTTTCGGTTTATACCGCCTCTTAAGGTAACAGGACTGTAGAAGTATGTTCCCTGCCCATTCCACATGGGACTGTCTGGCCTGCCTCCTGAATGTTGCTCTTTAAGCTTTGAGAGGGAGGGAACCCCTGGAAGAATCACCAGCATTTTTGTAGCACTTGGGAAATGTTGTATGTGGATTTCCCACCTAATTCCCACAACCCCCGAGGTAGGTGCTACAGGTGGGGTGCGGGGCAGGAATCAGATCCGAGAGCTCACTCTGGATGGAGGACTCCTAGTGAGAACCTGCCCCTTCAGCCAATGCAGCCCTTAGTCTTAATTACCTGGGGCACAGAGGTAGGTGCCT
Source organism: Trichosurus vulpecula (assembly GCF_011100635.1). Classification (NCBI taxonomy): domain Eukaryota; kingdom Metazoa; phylum Chordata; class Mammalia; order Diprotodontia; family Phalangeridae; genus Trichosurus; species Trichosurus vulpecula. Next base: position 23,258,675 of record NC_050574.1, read on the forward strand.
TGCCCAGGGTCCTGCAAGCCAAGGTACCCCAGGTCTCTGGCACTATTATGTCAAAATACAGGTAAAGAAAGTCTGTGAGAGGTTAGGTTACCTAATACTTACTCTATTTCCCAGCTGCTAAGTTTTAGAGTTGAGAATTGACCCCCGGGTATCCTTTTAAGCCTCATTCCCCATTGCACTACACTGCCTTGAGCTTCCCGGAATTTGGTGAGCAAAGGTGATTTTCGCTGTCTCTGGGACATTATCCTTGGCTCCTTACTAGGGACAGAGCAGATAGTATCTTGAGCTGGGAAGGGGGAGCGGTTAGCTTCCTGCCCCAAAGCTTTGAACTGTTAGGGAGGAGGGAATGATAGAAGAGAGAAGTCACAAACAGACTTTGGTTATTTGTCCACTTAGGATGGAGGGCTGGCTTGAAGGCCAAGGAGGCTTCCTTTATTTAGGAAAACCAGTCCAATGCCTTTTCTGAGTATGGTTTTCTTGGGAAAATCCCATTGTGGAATCTGGGTCCATTGAATGGCTGGGAATCCCTCCCTCCAAGGCCTGAGACCTTCAGGAATGGCAGATGTAAGTGGACAGAGGATTGTACTTTGAGTCAGGAAGAGCTGAGTTCGATCCCTATCTCCACTTACTATGTTTTCAGGGCCTCATCTGTCAAATGGAAGGTTGGGGCTCGGGGACCTCTGAGTGACTTTCTAGCTTTGAGTCTAGGAGCCAAGGGAGGGAGAAGTTCTTCTGGCCCCTTCCCCAGGGCCCACAGCTGTCACTGCACCAAGCTTTCTGCTCATAGAACGCCCCCAGCCTCAGAGTGTGGGATAGCAGAAAGGGCACAGGATTTGGTATCAGGTGACAGGTTCAAATGCAGGTGCTTCCCCTGCCATCTCAGTGACCTTGGGCAATCATTCCACTCTGTGAGCCTCAGATGACCTCCTTTGTAAAATTCGGGCCTTGGACTAGATGGCCTCTGAGATCCCTCTCAGGTCTAGGATCCTCTGACTTGCCTGGGACTTGGTGTCCTTGTCTGTAAAATGAAGGTGTTGCCTCCGAGGTCTCTCCAGTCAGTCAGTGAATGAACATTTATTATGCACCTACTGTGTGTAAGACACTGTGCTCTAGCTTTAGGATCCTCCGTTCTTCCCAAGCAGAGCAGTGAATGGAGAAGTGGAAAGAGCCCTTGGTTTTGGGTCAGGGGACTTGGATTTTTATTCTCAGCTCTGCCTTTAACTCATTGTGTAACTCTAGGCAAGTTCCTTTCCCTTGTTGGCTCTCTCAGAGGATTTCTAAGGTCCCTGACATACATAGAGTCATGGAAGTAGAGGGCACCTTGGTCCAGCTCCCCTCATTTACAGGTGAGGAAACCGAGGCCCAGAGTATTGTTCCCTAAGGTCAGACTGCCAGGAGGTGTGTGTGTGCCACCTCCTTGGTTCTGGCACATTTGGGGAGCTGAAATGGTCCCCTGGATCTTGGCAGGAAGGGGATTAAGGCTGGAGAGCCTTGGAGAATGAAGACTCCACTCAGGTTTTGACTCTGTAAGGTCAAAATAGATTCCCAAGCCTAGAGGCCCCCAGGCACTGAGGGCTGGCTGGAATCTTCTCCCAGCGTGGGCTGGCCTCACTGTCTCCTTTGTTCTATCTCCTAGGAGGCTCTGACGGCTCCCGGCTCTATGACTGCGTCTGGAGGTACAACTCGAGTGTGAACGAGTGGACAGAGGTGTCACCCATGCTGAAGGCTCGAGAGTACCACAGCTCCACAGTCCTGGATGGGCTGCTCTATGTTATTGCCTCGGACAGCACTGAGCGCTATGACCACACCACAGACACCTGGGAGGCCCTGCAGCCCATGCCCTACCCTATGGACAACTGCTCCACCACTGCCTGCCGCGGCAAGCTCTATGCCATCGGCTCGCTGGCGGGCAAGGAGACCATGGTGATTCAGTGCTACGACCCAGACACCGACCTGTGGTCCCTGGTCAACTGTGGCCAGCTGCCTCCCTGGTCTTTTGCACCCAAGACGGTGACCCTGAACGGACTCATGTACTTTGTGAGGTGAGTCATGCCTAAAGCCACCCTGGACCATTTGGGGAAAGCTGTAGGATTCTCTGCCCTGTCTGCTGTCTGGTTCCTCCAGGGAAGTTTCAGAGCCGGGTCACCACCCCGGCTGGTCAGCTCTTATGTGGAGCACTTGAGGTTGGTTAGGGTTCGGCTTCCAACTGCGTGACTTTGGGGAAGGCATTCAGCTACCCTGTCACGTAGGAGACCAACCTGTTCTATAGGGAGTTACTCCTCTTTGTAGGGGCCCTTCCAGTGCTGAAAGAGAAAATGGGAGTCCATTTTAGTGATGAGCTTGGCGCTGTAGGTTTGGGTTTATGTACTGTTTGCCTCACAACCCATGTTACGTCTGAGGGCAGAATAGTGTTTTAACGAGGTTTTAATCTCGTACTGATCTGAACCTAGGCTGTTCTCTCCCAACCCCTGATATAAAAGCTAAGCCTTGGAGCTTCCAACATAGGAAGTCATGAGCCTTTTCTTTAAAAAAAAAAAAAAGTCAATTACCTTTTTGTGTTTATGTCAACTTAATTTCGTTACCCAGTGAACCATCCCTTGACTTAGGCGGTATGATGGATCAGAAGACCACGTGGGTAGATGAGGTGTAAATTAAGCACCTGCTGTGTGCCAGGCACTGTGTTGAGTGCCTTTACAAATATTATTTCATTTGATCCTTGTCACAACCCTAGGAAGTAGGAGCTATTAAAATCCCTATTTTACAGTCGAGGAAACCAAGGCAGACAGTGGTTATGTGGCTTGGCCAAAGTTTCATAACTAGTGAGCCGCTGAGGCCAGATTTGAACACTGTGGAGTCGGCAGTCCTGGGTTCAAATTCCATCTCTGCTGCTTAGTTTGTGGGTGACCTTGAACAAGTCACCTTATGCTCTCTAGGTCTCGGTTTCATCATTGGTAAAATTCGGCAATTAGGGTGGATGGCCTCTAGTGTCTCTTCCAGCTCTGGACATAAAGAGCGAGCATTTATTAAGCACTTAGTGTGTTCGAGGTACCGTGCTAAGCACTTGGGATAGAATGGGAGTTGAAGGAGCCCCCTTTGAATGGGGAAGACGACAAATTGGCGAATGTATGCAAACAGGAGAAATACAGGGTGGATAGAAGGGAACCCGGAAGGAGAAAGGCAGAAAGGGGGAAACTGCTTTGAGAGCAGGAGATTAAAAAAAGAGGAAAAGAGGCGAGCCAGCCAAACCAGCCACCCATTGGCTGTTGACCAAGCCTAAGAGGAGATGCCGTATTCTGTGTCCAGAGGACATTTTATTCTGTTCTTTTCTAGGGCCAAGCTCAATAATTATAGTAACCAAGCATTCTGTTTGGGCCTTTTCTTTTTTAAAATCAGAGAGGCATCTATTAAGCACCTACTGTGTATGAGATGAGAGGCAGCATTATGCCATGGGACTGTCCAGAGAGTCGGGAAGCTTCCCCTGACAACACCTCTGTCACTTGGTGTCCCCAAGGCATCTTTCTAAATGGAGCTGTTGGCCATTGGCTAACCATGTCAGCCTGCTCTGGGAGATGAGCTGTCGGCCACCAGCATAGGTGGAGGCGTTTCGTTTCCTTATCTGAAATATCCCATACCAAAGAAATTGTGGATCAGGAGGAAAAGGAGGTGCCCTCCTGGAGTCTCCATCCTCCTGCCTTTGATAGAGGTTGTGTCTGCTTTTTGTCCTTGGAGGGGTCTTGTTTCACGTTGTTGCTTTAGAGTTTTATAAATAACTGATTGAGGAAGAGCCTTGGGAGAGAAGAGGTGGAATGTCCTGGGGTTTGCAGCTAGGGGACAGTTCCGTAGCCCAGGGTGAAGAAAAGATGGGGAAGTGTAGGTAGGCTGGGAGCCAGCTCTGGGCCTGGGGCTTCAAGGAAAGCCTCCAGAGGCCTGGCCCATCCAGGTCATTCCTCCTAAGACTGTGGATTCAGGAGCTTTCCCCGAAGCCTTTTTCTAGCAGATCCCAGTTTTAGGCTTCTAAGTAGATTCCACGCCTAGTGTCTGTCTTGTCTTCCACTTAAATTTGCAGTCCTGTGACCCCAGTACTGGGCAGAGGGTTTCCAGCAGGGTGACTGGAGATCAATTCCCCCCAGCCTCCAAAGCCAGCTACCACAGTGGGCATCCCCAGAGAGGAGGGCGGGCAGTGGGGCATCCTCCCCATATCTTCTCCCTCTGTGTGCCTCGTGTGGGCAGAGGACCATGTGTGGAAATGGTGTCCCTTCCTGCGGTGACATCTTAGTGGCCTGGTGGATAGAGCTGGGCTTGGAATTGGGGACACTTGAGTTTAAATCCTGATTCAGTCATTTACTAGCCGTGTGACCTAGACAAGGGATATCATCTATCTATCTCTTTCTCTGGCAGTATTGGGAAGATCCAATGGGATGCCGTGTGAAGCATTTTGCAAATCTTAAAGCGCCATACAAATGCTAGCTACTGTTATTCCTGGCTATTTATTGTTAACAATCAGCAAGTGTGTGTTCAGCTTCTGCTGTATATGCCAGACACTGTTCTAGATGCTCGGAAATCAGAGATGAAAAATAAGTTAATCCAGGCCTTCCAGGAGTGAAATAATAGAAGCTGGCATTTTTATAGCACGTCAAGATTTGAAAAATGCCTTATGAAGGTCTTGTTTTATCCCCACAGTGATCCTGAGAAGTACGTGCTGTTAGGATCCCTGTTTTACGGTTGAGGAAACTGAGGCAGGCAGGTTCAGTGACTTACCCAGGGCCACACAGCTAGTGAGTGTCTGAGGCTGGATTTGAATTCTGGTCTTCCTGACTCTTGGCCCGGAGCTCTCTCCACTGCACCACCAGCTGCGTCTGAAATAATACAGATGTGTAGAGTGAATACCAAGTACTATGTGGAGGAGGTGGGGAGCCCTAGAAATGGATGAGCAGGAAAGGTCCACTGTAGGAGGAAGTGCCTGAAATGGGGTTTGAAGAAAGCTAGGGATTCCAGAAGGCCAAGTGAGGCGAGAGAGAGAGCATGTTTCAGGCATCAGGAACAGCCTGTGCAAAGATCTGGAGGTGGGAGATAAGGAGTATCAGGTTTGGGGAAACTGAAGGTAGACAGACCCCTTTGACTGAACTAGAGAATGCATGAGGGAGGAGTGACGTACACTCATTATTCAGGGGAGAGTTTGGAGCCCGATTGTGAGGGACCACAAGTTCGGCTTTGCAGAGGATGGATTGGAGCCAAGGCTCAGGCAGTCTGGGCCCCACCCCCTCCATCCATGAACCTCGGAGAGGAAGGCGTGGGACCTGCAGGAGAGGAGGATGATCCTCCCTGAGGGGCCAGAGGGAAAAAAAAAGATTGTTGCCTTTCTGGTTTTTACACATCATTTCCCCCTGACCCCACTTCACGTGGAGCCCTTCCTTGTAACAAAACAAAACAAAACGTTAAGCAAAGCCCACCAGTGGGTTGGCTGAATGCGACAGGCTCTTCCCTTCCCCCCTCCTCGCCTCTGCTGTGGAGGCCTCCTTATCAGCTCTCCCCCACTGATTACCTGATTACAATTCCAGTTTCCTTTTTTATCTGTTGAAGAGATTTAGGTTTTTTTGTTTGTTTTTGTTGGGGTGGGGGGGAGGGTTGGTCAGAGTCTAGTTATCAGCACCTTCTTTGGTCTCTTCTTGCCCCCAGTCTTGGTATTTGGTTACGTGGAGTCCAGAACATGGGGTGCCCCATGTCCTTGCCAAGGTCACTCTGTACCTTTCATTGGCACTGCAAAGCCTCCTCTGCTTCAGTGCCACCCTGGAGCCACCTGAGGAATGCCCTAGGCCCTGCCCCCAGCAGCCCTCCCCATCCCCTGTTCTTAAGAAATACCGGGGTGATACTTTGCTGGCCCCCTCCCCTCTCCCCCAAGCCCAGCTTCAAGAGGTCTCCTCAAATAGAAAGCCAGAGGAGCTATAAATAGGGCTTCTCAGAAAGCTCTCTGCTTCAGTTACAGCCCCTTGCTTGCTGGGTGTGGGGCACCGGCATGACGGCACCTGCGAGAATGTTCTGTCCTTTCCTGTCGACCTGAGGGCAAGATGTCTTCCCAGGGGCCAGGCTCCAGCTCAGGACAGTGAACATCAAGTCTCCGCCTGCCTGGCCTGCAGCCTTTGCCAGCTGGGCTGCCCAGGCCACTCTCAGAGACTTCCCTCTTACCTCCCCCTGCCCAGTGTTTGTTGAACACATAGCTTTCCTAAACAGAAACTGCCCCCTGGAACGGCCTCTCACCTCTCCTGAGGGAAATGATGCCCGAGACCAGCGTGTTTTGTGACTTAGGGCAGGTTTCTTTTCTCCCGAGATAATACGTGTTCCTGTCCAGCTTCAGTGAGGAGTGGGAAAATCATTCATACTCTTGTGCTATAGCTGGTTGGGGGGTCAGAAGACCCAGATTTCAGTCCTGCCTCGGGAGCTTACAAGCTGTGTGATCCTGGGCAAGGCCCCTAGGCCCTCCAAGCCTCTGTTTCCTCATCTGTCCAGTTGGGGATAACAAAAAGCACTTGGCAGACCTTAAATAAAGTGCTGTGTAAACTGACCCGCAAGATGTACGTTGCATATAGAGGATATTTGAGGCAGCTACTCGGTGCAGCAGATAGAGTGCGTGGCCTGGAGTCAGGAAGGCCTGAGTTCAAACCCTGCTTCAGACACCCGACTGTGTGAGTAATTAAGCGTTGAATCGATTTGGCACTGTCTGCCTCAGTTTCCACATCTGTAAAATAGGGTTAATAATCACACCTGTCTTCCAGAGTTGTTGTGAGGATATGTAAATATTAGCTATTCTATTTGGGGTGTGTGTCTCTCTGTCTCCAAATTTATATTCTACGAACTAGGGGAGAGAAAGGTCCAGTCTAAAGGAAAGGACATTTTATTTCGTGTTTGTTCAGTTCAGAATAAGAATACAAGAGGGGGGAATCAGCTGGCTTCTTAGAGGGGGCCTTCCCCTCTCTCTCCTTACAGAAGGCCCTCTCAGATGTGGGATGAGAGAGGAAGCGGGTTCCACAGCAGGCACTGGGTCTCCTTGGCTGCCCGAGAAGTGGTTTTCTTCTTGACCTTTGCTTGTGTTCGTCAGACTGGTCCGAATATGACATGCCCACTTGCTTTCTCTCCCCATTTTCTCCATCTGCATATACAACAGCAGGGTGGGGCTAGGTGACCTCTTTAAAAATGTGTGTCTGTATTTATTTATATGTGTACTTATGTTTGCACACACATACATGTACATATAAATACGCATTTTTATTATGTATTTTTTACGTCTTTAGTAGTAGTGGTAGTTATCGTAATCAAGCATGAACAGGAACATTTTGTGAAGAAAGAACAAAAATGAGGATTGCATACGAACCCATGAATTTCTGTGACGTTAGAAGTTTTTTAAAATAAATTTAATGGGGGGAAAATGAAGGAAAGAAGTGCTGTCCCCTTGTGTCTCTCCTTCCTGTGTCCCTAATGAAGTGGGAGCGAGGTCTCTTGTCCTTGTCAGAGAGTGGTGGCAGATGCCACCTGCTCCCCTCACCTGTCGTCCTCATGACTGGAAAGAAGGCAGGAATGTGCTGTGGGCAGGGGGCCAGCCTTGGCTCCTCCCACCCAGATGAAATCAGGCCCTAGTAGGAGGGCCCTGGAGAAGGAATTCATGAATGGAGCCAGATCGGCCTCCTCCTGGTCCCCATCAGGTCTCTCAGGCTTCTTGGTCACTTGGAATAGCGCAAAGTTTTGCTGTTTTTTAGTTGTGCCCAACTCTTCATCATCCTGTTTGGGGTTTTCTTGGCAAAGATACTGGGGTAATTTGCCATTTCCTTCTTCAGCTCATTTTACAGATAAGGAAACTGAGGCAGACAGGGTTAAATGACTTGCCCAGAGTCACACAGCTCCTGTCTAAGGCCACCTTTGAAGCTTCCTGATTCCAAGCCTAGTGCTTTATTCCCTGCTCCACCTATCTGCCCCAGGACAAAGGTTAGTTCTGGAAAAAGAATAATAGAATGAGCTGTAAGAGGGCAGGGGAAGGGCAAACATTTGTTAAGTATGTACTATGTGCCTAGCCTAAATGTTATCTCACTTGAAAGGAGCCCCCAAAATGTAGTCCAGCCAGAACAGGCAGCCCCTCTACAGTATCCCTGGCAAGTGGTTGCTTTTCTTTAGCCCCCACTTGAAGACCCCTGAGAGGGTCATAGATTTAAGCTGGAAGGACCTTGGAGGTGATCCAAGGTAGTCCAACCCACCCACTTTAGGTTCAGGGAGCGTGGAGAGGGTTGCCCAAGGTCACCAGGGAGTACGTGCCAGAGGGTGGACTTGCATTCAGGTCCGGTGACTTCCCAGTGTAGTATTCTTCCCACTGCCATGCTTCCTGTCAAGAAGAACCACTGTTTTTGGACAGTTTGAGTCATGAGGAGCTTTTTCTCCGTGGAAATAAAATCTACCTATCTAGAGCCTCAGTTCCCCCATTTGTAAAATGAGGGGCTTGTGCTAGAGGGCTTCTGAGATCTGTTCTAGCTCTGGATAGAGGCTTTTCTCAGGCTCAGTTTTTCCATCTGTAAAATAGGAGTGATAATAATAGCATTTCCTACACAAGTTGTGGTCAGCAGTCAAAGGAAAGAACATTCGAGGCCCTTTGCTAATCTGGAAGATGCCTCTTTGTTCCTCCATTGTTTACATTGATGCTTTGTTTTCTTTTACACTGTTATCCCTTCCTAATACCCACCTGCCTTACAACAAAGAGAAACAGTTAAGCAAAACAGAAACTGACTTGGGCTTCTTGGATCCAGAGAGGAAGGATCCCCTCATCTGGTGTGATTTGGTCACAGCCCTCCTTGAGGGGGAGGGTTGTTTCATTTGTGTTTCTCTCTCTCCCCCTTTCTCTCTGCGCCCCCCCCCCCCCATTTAACAATGGGTCTTGATTCTTAATAGGTACTTAAGTGCTGGACTGATTGGTGAATGCATGGATAAAGCATTTATTAAGCACTCACTGTAGGTAAAGCACTGCCCTTTGGGACAGTTGTGTTCATTAGGAGCTGTGGCCCCCATGAAGGGGAAACCTGTCCCCTGGAAACCTCCGTTTCTTCATCTGTAAAATGAAAGGGTTGTCCTGGGGGACCTCTGAGAATCTCTCTTGGCTTTAGGTAGAGGCCGTTCCTGGATAGAACTCTGGACTGGGGAGACGAGGAAGAATCTGAATTCTAATGTTTTTGTGTTTCCCTTTACATTCCTGTGTTCCGTATGCTTCAGCGTCTTTGCCTCTGTCTCAATTTAGACAGGTCTTCCTGTTTTCTCATTTTCTCCCTATTTCTTCCTGATTTCTTCATACATCGTATCTCATAGCGCCATATTCCACTACATTCATCTGATGGTTTATTCAGTCATTCTCCAGTTAATGGTACCTACTTCGCTACCACAAAAAGTACCCTCTGTGCATATTTTAGGGACAGCTAGGTAGTAGAGTGGTACAGTGCCAGCCCTGGAGTCAGGAAGACCCGAGTTCAAATGTGGCCTCAGACACTGACTAGCTGTGCTACCCTGGGCAGGTCACTTAACCTCGTTTGCCTCAGTTCCTCGTCTGTAAAATGACTGGAGAAGGAAGTGGCAAATTACTCCAGTACCTTTGCCAAGAAAACCCCAAATGTGGGGTCAGGAAGAGTCAGGACGTGACTGAACAGCAATGGACATGTTGGGATACGTAGAATCTCTTCCCTGTCTTGGAATCTCCTTGGTGGGATAGCCTGGATCAGGGTGAAGGGGAGGGGTTATATAGTCAGTAGTGGTATACACACACACACATATAATACATTGTTATCCATAAGTGCAGATAGATAATGTGTGTGTGTGTGTGTGTGTGTGTGTGTGTGTGTGTGTGTGTGTGTGTAAAGAGAAGAGGACAGTGATGACAGCTATCTTCAAGTATTCAAAGAACTGTCCTGGGTCCTTCTCGCCATTTATTAGCAGCGGTGTGGTACAGTGGGGTGGAAAGAGCCTCGATTCTGGAACCAAAGGACCTGGGCTCAAATCCTGCCACTTGCCATTCCTTTGTGTTTGGCCATGGGTTAACTGAACCCTCCTGGGCCTCAGCTCACCTGTGAAATAAGTGGGCCGCCCCACAAGGAGGCTTGTTCTCTTTGACCCTAGAGGTCAGAAGCAGGAGCAGGCACCAGGGGGTGAGTTGTAAAGAGGATAATTCAGGCTTGATATCAGGAAAAACTCCCTGCCAGTGGCAGATCTCCAAAAATAGAACAGGGGTGGTGGGACCTGGTACATCAGCCCTCTGGGGGTCTCCAGGCAGAGGTTGGACAGCCCCTTGTTACGTATGTTCTAATGGAGGTCCTTTTTGGGGATAGTTTGGACCAGATGCAGTGGGAGGCTGGAGCCAGCTCGTGTTGGCTTATTAGAGCCAGTTGTTAAATTTTCAGTGTGAGCAGCTGTACCGCAGAAATGCTGGGTGCTACAGATCAGGGCTAGATTTATTCTATTCATTGTCTGGACTTTGTAAGAAAACAAGGTAAAGATGTTAATAAGGCAGAACAGACATCAAAGGGGTGTCGCGGGTACCTGTTGGCTTACGATTACACATTTACCAGCCCAGCCCTTAGTGGATGGCTACTGAGGTCTTTTCCAACTCCCAGGTTCCAAAATACTTTGGATAGTAGACCTATGAGATAATGGGGGGGTGTGGGAGAGGATTCCTTGCTTCCCTATTAGTAGTGTTTTTTAATTCTAGTCGCATTGATTTTGTTTGTGCAGACGCTAAATTATCAAAATTGTCTAAATTATAAAAATTTAAGTATTATCAAAATTGCCTATTTTTTCCTAGTATCGATCTATCCCCTATTTGGTTGTGAATGCATGGCACCGTGGGGCCGGTTTGGTTTCTCAGGATCCCTACCTTCCTGAGGTGAAGGGATCTCGAATTTTGCTGAATAGTATCAAAGGTGCACAGAGTAGGAAAAGATCTCAGGGCCCATCTGGTCAGCCCATGTCATATCTGAGCAGGAATCCCTCCTTTAACCTCCCTGACAAGTAAGTGGTCAGTCCCCCACTCTCCCCTTCAGGACAGCAGGTGATGCCCCTGCCTCTCATAGTAAGTAACCCACTCTAGTTTCAGATGGCTCTAAGGAGCGGGCAACATCGAGCCAGAGTTTGGCTCTCTGCCTCCTCGTGCCTCCCTGATTCAGCCCTCCAGAGCCAAATGGAACCAGTCTGTGTCTTGTCTGCTGTCACACACCTCTTTGTATACTTGAAGACAGCTCCAAGGCCCCCCCAAAACATCCTGTTCTCCAGCTCTGTCAGCTGATCCCCAGGTGACATGGCCCTGAGACCCTTTGTTGTGCCGCTCACCCCTCACTGGATGCCCCTCCACTGGGCGGCCAGAACTGACTGCACAGGGCCGCCCAAGGCGATCTGATGAGGGCCGAGCACAGCAGAGCCCGGCATGGATCCCTGCTTCTCGGTGTGGCTTTGAGTCGCATTAGCTTTGTTGGTTGCCATGGAAACAGAGCTGCATCCAGCTGTTCATTGGGAGGCTGGAGCATGGGGGTTGTCATTGTCACACACAGGGATCAGTCCGGAACTGTGCCCTGCAAAGGGAAGCAGTGTGTCCGAGACCGCACTGCTAGTAAAGATAGAGAGGGGGTTCCAGGTAGGGCCAGGAGGGTCTCACCCTAGGTCCAGAGCCATCTTTCCACTAATTGGCCCTCTCTGTCTGTCTCTCCCAGAGATGATTCTGCCGAAGTCGATGTGTATAACCCCGTGAAGAATGAATGGGATAAGATCCCTTCGATGAACCAGGTAAACTTGGGAAGGGGGATATTTTTCTCTGTCCCTTTAAGAGGATGGATGCACTGGGCACAAAGCCTTGTATCCTCTTGGATGTCCATCCTGGCAGGGGTGAGCCTGTGGGCAGCTTTTCTGCTTCATCGGCCCAAAGGCATGGGGAGACCAGGCTTTGGCAAGGTGGGCATCATGGGACAGGGAGATGGGGGGGAAGGGAACATGCCGAGCTTGCGAAGCCTTCTCCAGCTACCTCTGCTTAAAAAAAAGTTGTCTTGAATTTTTATTTTTTAAAAAGCTTTATCCTCTTTTCTAATGAGTGTCATTTATTTCTGGAAGTGACCTTCCCTAACCCCCAGAAAAAGGGCCGTCCCTCATCAGTCCTGTGACCGTAGCTGACAGCGTAGACACAACATTCTGCCCTGCTCCTCTTCCTCGGCCCCGTTATGTTTGATTCTGGATTTTACTTACACATGTACGGATATCTGGGACCGTAAATTAAGGGCTAGAGAGGACTTCAGGAGCCAGCAAGTCTAATATCTTCTTTTTACAGATGAGGAAACTGAGGCCCACAGAGGTGACACTGCTGGGATTTGAACCCAGGGCCTCAGGCTCCAAGTTGACTTTCCATTACACCAGAGTGCCTTATGTTGTATCTCCCTAGTAGGATGTAAACTCCTTGAGGAAAGGGGACTGTTTTGTGTTACGTGTCTTTGTATCTGCCTTGAGTTTTTTGAGGACTAGTTTTTCCGGGCCTGACTATACTGGGTAGAAACTTCCTTCATCAGGGCAGTTGAGAACTTTGTGATCAGGAGGCTCAGGAACTTGGTCGAGATGCTACAGCCAGTGGGTCTGACCTCAGGACTTCTACCTCCAATGAGTGATTCTTGGGTGGATGGCTGTTGCTTTCAGGCCTGTGGCTCACCTAGCTCCTGGCTGGTGGGCTCCCCCTCACCCCTTCTCTTCTGATTTGTAGGTCCATGTGGGAGGCAGCCTGGCTGTCTTGGGCGGGAAACTTTACGTGTCTGGTGGCTACGACAATACATTTGAACTCTCGGACGTGGTGGAGGCTTTTGATCCAGAGGCTCGGGCATGGAGTGTGGTGGGCCGCCTCCCAGAGCCCACCTTCTGGCATGGCAGCGTCAGCATCTTCCGCCAGTTTATGCCTCAGACCACGTCAAACGGGCATGGCTTCGACCTCGACAATGCCAATGACTCGAACTTGAACCGGCCCCGGCAGCGCCTGCAGAATCAGAACCAGAATCTGAATGAGCTCCGTTAGCCTTGGCTTCCCCTGCACCTCCCTTGAGGATGCAGCTCAGCACAGCACATGGATCCATTGACATTTGGGGGGGAGGGGAGGGAGCACCCCAGTGACTGGTTGGCGTGGGTTGTCCGCATGCGTGACAAGGCGTTGGGTCTTCGGGAACCTGAGAGCTCTTCGGCTGCGGAGCCCTTGGAACTACTGGTCAGGGTGCCAGCTTCGCTTTCAACACAGAGGGAGAGGCTTCCAAAGCATCCCTCCTTTTCACTTGTGGGAGAGCCCCCATGGGCATCCACCCCTGGCTCCCCGACACCTGCATTACCCGCTGTTCACTTCCGCCTCCTGATGAGCCACCGTTCCCATCTTCATTCTAGGGTGGCTCGTGGTTGGTAGGACTGAGCCCTAGGTGCCAGGTTGTGAAAATATGTGGGCATGGTATGTACAGAGAGGCTGGCTAGAATGCCCTGGGGTCCTGCTCTGAAAAGAACTCCCAGGTGCACTTCTGTAGACCCCCTCTGCTCCCTACCCCCAATCCCCTTTCAGTGGTATATAAGCACCCACCCTACAGTTCACTGTTACAGTTAACTCGCCCAAATGTGTTTGCTGGGTGCTTGGAACTAGCAGGCTTCAAAGAGGGGGTGATTTCTCCACAGACTGACCCAGATAGCCAAACGTCCTGTGGTGTGTGGTCTCTTCATTCCTTCCCTGCCTAACCTTTGGGACCAGCGGGACAGCAAAGCCAGGTGGGTTTTCAGGAGCTGGTGCTGGTGTAGACCCATTGCCCTCCTTGTCTCCTCCCCACTCCTGGGATGGCCTGGTTACTCTTTGCTGTATTGCTGCCTGGCTGATTCAGCTCCCTGGGAGTCCAGCCAAAGCCGTGGGGCTGACTCTCCCACACAGCCCACTGTGGACACCGTTAGTGAAGCGGACAGTGAGCCCTTGAGATTAAAAGCATCTTTCAAAGATGTGGCACACCTGCCTGTCCGGTCTTCCGTGTGCTCACCTTGAGAGGGTAGAATGGAGGGAGATGTCTTGGGTGAGCACCCTGGGCAGGGATGTTGACTGCCGGAGGCCCGTGCTGGCCCCTGGATGTGCTTGCTCTTTCACCTGTTAGGAGCCCATTTCAGGCCCAGATCCTGCCTTTGACTGGCCCAAGCTGCCCTCTGGCAGACACCATCTCCCCTAAACGCTTGGTGGCTGTGTGACCCTGGGCAAGTTACTGTAGGCTCTGTGTCATGGGCAGTCTGCGTGAGTAGAGGAGGGTGTCCTCACCGGGAGCTTTAATGAAATCCAGTCTGGATTTGTTTTTTTAATCACATTTTTAAATCCTAACGTTTCAAGTAACATTTTTGCCTTTGTCAGGACACCATCTCTCCCCAAACTACCCCCTGCAGGGAATATGTCAAATGGACAATCAGACCTTGAGATTAAAAGTATTTTTTAAAAGTTAAGCTATATCACACCCTTACATCCTGCTGAGCCCCCTTGAAGGGGCTCAGTTAAACACTCACACTTGTTTGGAAGAGATCGAGAGCAATGTGCTTTGTGTGGCATCTTGCAGTAGATGACTGGCTGGCACCCTTCTGAGCACAGTTCACAGGATAGAGAGGGCCTGATTTAAAACTTCCCAGTGGAGAATGGGGCATCTAGAGGGAAGAGCTGCCATCTGCAGAGAATTCAGAGAAAGGATGGAGGCTTGTGGGTTGGGGGGAGGTGGGGAGCCGGGACAGGCTTCTGGGCTTAGAACCCAGCCCATTTGGCCCTGGGTTCCAATCCTGCCCGAGCTGGGAAAGTTACTTAAACCCTCTATGCCTCCACTTTACTTACCTATAAAATGAGGGGTCTCTAAAGCCCTTTCCGGCTCTAAACCTATGAGCTTAAGGTGAGAGCAAGAAAGTGCTTCTCCTTCAGAACCAGTGACGTCTTGGAGAAGAGGCTCCTTCTCCACCTCTGTTGGGCTCTGAGGCCAAAATCAGGACACATTTGTTGGTATTTCCCGATCTGAGAACCATCTCTTTGGGGGCCGTGCCAAGTCAGCTCAGTTGTAAGAAGTGTCACAGGTACAAACAATCCTGGGCAAGAAAATGCAGGATAAAGTGAAAGACAAGGGGCAGATGAATTTGGAACAGAGGGCTGTGTTCTCCATCCGGCTTTGTGTTCCCAAATCCGCTGCCCCCTCGGCCTCAGTTCCCCACGTTGGGAGGATCAGATGAGATAGTCTATGCATGTGCTTGGCAAATCTTCCAATACTCCAGTAGTTGACTGTTACTATTATCACTTAGGGGGGCTCTTGGTGGGCATTCACCAGGTCCATTTGCAGAGGAGATTTATGTGAAGGAGGAATGCCTCTACTGCTCACAGCCCCGCCCCAGCTAGGTGGGCAGCTGGCCCCGCAGGGTTCCCCCGTCTGCCATCGGGTGAGGTCATGCTGCTGGGGGTTTCACACCTGACCACCAGTCACCCAGTCATCCCTGGGGCCCCACCTCTCTTCTTTGCCACTGCCTCCTTCCCCTTATCCCAAGTCCCTGCTGTAAAATCACAAACTTGAACCCTTAACCCTCTACCACCCCTTTCCCTTCCTGGATTAGCACTGATATTAAGTTGGTGGTCTGTGCCTGTTTGTATGCGTGTGTGTGTGTGTGTGTGTGTGTGTGTGTGTGTGTGTGTGTGTGTGTCTCAGTACTAAACTGAACTTGCCTTATAGGATGGTAAAGAGAATTCTGTGACAAATATTGAATGTTGAACTCTTAGAGAAAGTACTCTATATTTATATGGATCCTCTAGATTTGCTTACCCCAAGGCTCACTCCTGTGGAAGATGCCAGAACCAAAGTATGAAATAGGGTTGTGTATTTATTTTTACTGAATCAGACTTCCGTGTCCCGCATCGTGGTTAAGGCAGCCATCCCATACTTTTTTGAAATAAAGACATTTCCTATATATTCAGGCTTCTGGTGTTTTATGTTTTTAATTCTCTCAGTAGGAGTATGTCTTGGAAAGTACAGTCAGGTTAATGGAGGGGGCAGGAGGACATCAGTGTGAAGGCCCCAGGGACAGAGGCTAGAGAGTCAAATGTATGAGGAATTGAAAGGCTGTAAGATTGTAAGAAGACTGGGAAGTTAGGACAGGGCCAGGTGATAAAGGGCACAGAAGTTTATATTTGAGCTGGAGGAATTGGGAAACCACTGGAGTCTGAACCGGAGAAGTGACAGGTCATGGCTGTGTTTTAGGAAAATCACCTTGGGGGCCAAATGGCGGCTGGATTGGAGTAGAAAGGGACAAGGCAGGGAAGCCAGTTGGAAGGCTTCTTGAACTCAAGTCCTTGGTAATTAGTAATTGGTAGCCTCCACACAGTTAAAACTTTCAGAATCTTAAGATGCTTAAATTTCACTAGTAAGCTTGGGTCCCCCTGACTCCAGGGCCAGTCTTCTATCTACTGTGCCGTCTATCAGCCCTTAGATGACAGAATCTTAGAGTCCTCAGAATTCCAGTCTTGTCTAATCCTAACCACGCCTAAAAAGGAAGGTATTGGGGCAGCTAGGTGGCGCAGTGAGTAGGGCACCGGCCCTGGATTCAGGAGGACCTGAGTTTAACTCCGGACTCAGATACCTCACACGTGTACTAGCTGTGTGACCTTGGGCAAGTCGCTTAACCCCAATTGCCCTGTCCACCCCCCCAAAAAGGGAAGATAGCGAAACAAATGTGATGAGTAACCAACTGGTCCTTGAAGACCAACCCCCTCCCCCTACTGCTAGATCAGGCATTTTAGAACTTCCTGTGTGCCAGGCAGGGTGTATGGGGTGTTCAGGAGGGCTTGCACCTCAGGTGTGAGGGTTTGCTAGCCCTTTTCATGGCTGCTCATCTACCTTTGTCCACTTAAGTCTCACCTGTGGTCCCAAAAAGCTGTAGCACGTGCAACAAACATCCTGGTAAATGACCCAGCAGATGGGACAAACCAGGTTGAGGGTAACCTATAGGCCTCAAAGCCATCAATGAGTTAGAGGGGTGTCTACCCCAGGCATGAGACCTTCCCCGGTGGAATGGACAAATGAGAACAATTTGTTCCAAGAGCCACGAAGGTGGCTGAGGCAGCACTTAGAGCTTGGTCAGACGTCAAAGACTCCAAGACCACCCACTGCATCCCGGGCCATCATCAGTCACCTTGACTTGTGCTGACACTGGACTTCGGACTGTGGGAAGGGAGAGTTAAGTGAGGCGATGACTTTGTGCAACTCTGCCTCACTTAAATTCAATTTACACATGAGTCAGGACATCCCCTGTGATGTCATTGTCCTCTTTGAAAATGAAGGACTAACAACGTATGTCAGGCACTGTGCTAAGAGTACAGACAAGCGAAAGAGTTCTTGTCATCGAAGATCTTATGTCCTACTGGAGGGACACCACACCCAAAGGACAGCAGGAAAGGGAGAGGAGGAGGGCACCTGTGTAGGAGGAAAGAAAGCTGGAAAGAAACAGAAAGCAAACGGCTCACTGCTCAGAGCTGGGATGAGACAAAGCTTCTGGTAGTCTGGAGATGGTCAGAGAGAGGGCCCAGGAAAGGGGAACCAACTACTTCCCAAGGCAGCCCACTCTTCTTTGGGACAGGTCTGTTAGCAAGTTTCAGCTGACATCAACCCTAAATTTACTTCTTTGCAATTTTCTTCCACCTGTTGCTACTAGTTCCACACCCTGGGGCCATGCAAAACAATTCTAATCTCCCAGTTCACAGCTTTTCTTTCCTTTTTATTTTTTTTCAGAGGCAATCAGGGCTGTGACTTGCCCAAGGTCACACAGCTATTTTGAGGTCAGATTTGAACTTAGGTCTTCCTGAATCTGTAGCCAGTACTCTATCCACTGTGCCACCTGACTGCCCTTAGATGACAGCTTTTCAAATAAATACTTGAAGACAACTATCATGTCCCTCCAGTTTCCCTCCTCCTTTTCTCTAAACTAAAACATTCCTGGTTCCTTTAAACATTGTTTTCTATAATATGACCTTAGGGGGCACCCCACCCCCCATCCTGGTTGCCTTCCTCTGGACATCCACCAGTATATATCAATGTCTTCCTGAAATGCGATTCCCAGAATTGGCATAAGCCTACCATGCTGCCTTCCAGAATTCTTTTATCATGCTATTTAAGGAAGATAGGCCACATGGCCTTTAACCAAAGTGAAAGCCGGTCTAACTAATGACCTTAATGAAGCCTGACAATGATTCCATCAAATCTTGGGTAAACCCTTACTTTGCAAGTACAGTACTATCGTAATATTGTACTGGAAATGCTAACTAACCAGACATTGAAGAAATTAAAATAGGCAATGAGGACACACAGCTATCACTTTTTGCAGATGATTTAATGGTATACTTAGAGAATTCTACAGCTACTAAACTAAAAAACTAGTTGAAATAGCAACTTCAGCAAAGTTGTCAGATTTAAAATCAACCCACGTAAATCATCGACATTTCTACATACTACCAACAAAACCCAGCAGCTAGAGAGAGAGAAGTTCCATTTAAAACAACTGTAGACAATATAAAGTACCTGAGTCCACCTGCTGAGACAAACCTGGGAACTATAAGAACACACCCACAAAACACTTTTCACACACAATCAGATGTAAAGATTTGGAAAAAACATTAATTGATTGTGGGTAGGCTGAGCCAACAAAATAAAAATAATGATTCTACCTAAATTAATTTACTTATTCAGTGTCATACCAAACTACCAAAAATGATTTTATAGAGCGAGAAAAAATAATAAAATTCATTTAGAAGAACAAAAAGTCAAGAACCTCAGGGGAATTGTTTTGTTTTTTTTTTAAACGTGAAGGAATGTGGCTTAGCAGTACCAGATCTCAAACTATTATAAAGAGGTGATCGTCAAAACAATCTAGTATTGATTAAGAAATAGAGTGGTGGATCAGTGGAATAGAGTAAGTATACTACACACAGTAGCAAATGACCACAGTAATCTAGTGTTTGATAAGCGCAAAGATCCAAGTTTTTGGAACAAGAACTCTGACAAAAAATTGGAAATTGAGAGGATGCCTATTAATTGGGGAATGGCTGAACAAATTGTGGTATATGATTGTGATGGAATAGTACTATATTATAAGAAATGACAAGCAGGATGCTTTCAGAAAAAACCTGGAAAGACTTACATAAACTGATGCAAAGTGAAGTGAGCAGAACCAGGAGGACACTACACAGTAACAGCAATATTGTAAGGATGATAGCTCTTCTCAGCAATACAGATCCAGGACAATTCCAAAGGACTCATGATGAAAAACCCTATCCACTTTCAGAAAATGAACTGATGGGCGTCTGAATGAAGATCAAAGTATACTTTTTCAAAACTTTATTTTTATTTTCTTTTTTGGTCTTTTTTTTTTTTTTACAACTTGGCTAACATGAAAATACGTTTTGCACAACTACACATATATTATCTAATTCAAATTGTTTGCCTTCTCAGGGAAGGGGAGGAAAGGAGGGAGAGAATTTGGAACTCAAATTTTTTTTAAATGAATGTTAAAAATTGTTTTTGTATGTAATTGGAAAAAATATATATATAAAGCTTAAAAGAAAAAGAAACTACAGTAAATTACTTCTTCCACTCCAGAACTGTACAAAAAGTCAGGTAGAGACCAGTCTGTCAATAAGCATTTATTAAACTTCTACTATGTGCCAGGCACTGTGCTAACTGCTGGATATGCAAAGGCAAAAGATAATCAGTTCCCTCGAGGAGCTCATAATCTAATGGAGGAGACAAAAGCAATTATGTACAAAAAAGCTATGGAAGTGGAAGAATATTTACAAAAATATAAACTGCCCAGGTTAACAGAAAAGGAAACCGAATAGGTAAATAATCCTATCTCAGAAAAAAAGAAGTTGAACAAGCCATCAAGGAGCTGCCTAAGGAGAAAGCCCTAGGACCAAGCAAGTGAATTTTATCAAACATTTAAGGAACAATTAATTCCAATACTATATAAACTATTTGAAAAAAATAGGTAAAGAAGCAATCCTACCAAATTCCTTTTATGACACAAATATGATTTTGATAGCTAAACCAGGGAGAGCAAAAAAGAAAAAAGAAAATTTAAGCCAATTTCCTTAATAATATTGATGCAAACATTTTAAATAAAATAATAGCAAGATTACAGAAATACATCACAAAGATCATATATTATAAGCAGGTGGGATTTATACTAGGAATGCAGGGCTAGGAAAACTAGCAATGTAATTGGCCATATTGATAACAGGTGATTATATCACTGTGCAGAAACAGCAAAATACAGCTCCCATTCCTATTAAAAACACTAAAAAGCATAGGAATCAATGGAATCTTTCTTAAAATGATGAGTAGTATCTATCTAAAACCAAGAGTAAGCCTTATTTGTAATGGGGATAAACTTGAAGCCATCCCAAAAAGATCAGGAGTAAAGCAAGGATGTCCATTATCACCACTATTATTCAATATTGTACTAGAAAAGCTAGCTATAGCTCTTATAGCTAGCTATAAAAGAAATTGAAAGAATAAAAATAGGCAATGAGGAAACAAAACTATCACTCTTTGCAAATGATATGACGGTATACTTAGAGAATCCTAGAGAATCAACTAAAAATTATTTGAAACAATCAGAACTTCAACAAAGTTGCAGGATATAAAATAACCCCATATAAATTATCATCATTTCTGTATACTACCAACAGAACCCAGCAGCAAGAGATAGAAAGAGAAATTCCATTTTAAATAACAAGACATGGGGGGGGTAGAAATAGGGAGCAAATTTGTAACTCAAAATCTTGTGGAAATCAGTGTTGAAAACTAAAATATTAAACAAAAATGATAAATTCTAATAATAATAATTAAATAACAAGACAATGTAAAATACTTGAGAGTCTACTGGCTAAGACAAAACCAGGGATTATATGAACACAATTACAAAACACTTTTCATATAAATAAAGATCTAAACAATTGGAGAGGTATTAATTGCTCAGTAGGAGGCCAAGGCAATATAATAAAAATGACAATTCTACCCAAGTTAATTTATTTATTCAGTGTCATAGCAATCAAACTACCAAGGAATTATTTAATAGAGGTAGAAAAATTAGTAACAAAAGTCATTTGGAAGAACAAAAGGTCAAGAATATCAAGGGAATCGATGGAAAAAAATGTGAAGGAAGGTAGCTTAGCAGTACCACATCTCAAACTGTATTACAAAGCAGTAATCATCGAAACAATTTGGTATTGGCTAAGAAATAGAGCAGAGGATCAGTGGTACACAATGCTGTTGTTTGGTCCTTTCAGTAATGTCCAACTCTTTGTGACCCTATGTGGTTTTGTTTGTTTTTGTTTTTGTTTTTTTTTTTGGCAAAGATACCGGAGTGGTTTGCCATTTCCTTCTCCAGCTCATTTCCTGAGGAAACCGAGGTAAATAGGGTGAAGTGACTTGCCCAGGGTCACACAGCTAGTAAGTGGATGAGGTCAAATTTGAACTGAGGTCTTCTTGGCTCCAGGCCTAGTACTCTATCCACTGTGCCACCTGGCTACCTCCCTAGTAAATGACCATAGGAATCTAGTGTTTGACAAACCCAAAGATCCAAACTTTGGGATTAAGAGCTCAACATTTGACAAAAATTGCTGGGACGAGTAGAAAGCAATTTGGAAGAAACTAGGCATACATCTCACATCATATACCAAGATAAGGTCAAAATAAGTATATGATTTAGACATAAAGGGTGATAACAAGTAAATTAGGGGAGCATGGAATAGTTTGCCTGTCAGATTTATGGGTAAGGGAAGACTTTATGACAAAACAAGAAATAGAAAGCATCACAGCATGTAAAATGGATAATTTTGATCATATGAAATTAAAAAGCTTTTGCACAAATAAAACTAATGCATCCAAAATTAGAGAGAAAACAGAAAACTGGGGGGAATATTTTACAGCAAGTTTCTGTGGTAAAGTCCTCATTTCTCAAAAATATGGGGAAGTGAGCCAAATTTATAAAAATAAGAACCATTCCCCAGTTGATAAATAGACAAAGGATTTTAAGCAGACAGTTTTCAGGAAAAGAAATCAAAGTTATTAGTAGTCACAACTAAAGATGCTCTAAATCAGTATTGATCGGAGAAATGCAAATTAAAACAATTCTGAGATACCTCCTCACACCTATCAGATTGGCAAATATGACAGAAAAGGAAAATGACAAACGTTGGAAGGGATATGGAAAAACTGGGACACTAATGCACTGTTAGTGGAGTTGTGAACTCATCCAACCATTCTAGAAAACAACAGCTACTACAACAACAACAACATCCACCAAAGGGGTGTACAACCATATATACCCTTTACCTAGTAATACCACTGCTAGGTCTGTATCCCAAAAATATCAAAGAAAAGGGAAAGAGACTTATTTATACAAAAATATTTATAGCAGCTCTTTTTGTGATGGTAGAATTAGAAATTGAGGTGATGCCCCTCAACTGGGGATGACTGAACAAGTTGTAGTATAATATTATGATGGAATACTGTTGTGCTATAAGAAATGACAAGGAAGGTGGTTTCAGAAAAGCCTGGGAAGACTTATATGAACTGATGCAAAGTGAAGGGAGAAGAACCAGAAGAACATTGGACACAGTAACGGTAACATTGTAAGGATGATCAACTGTGAATGACTTAGCTATTCTCAACAATAGAATGATCCCAGACAATTCTAAAAGACCCATGATGAAAAATGCTGTCTCCAGAGAGAGAAGTGATGAAGCCTGGGTGCAGATTGAAGCATACTTTTAAATTTTTTCTTTATTTTTATTGTTCTGTTCTGTTTGTGTTTTCTTTTACAATTGCTAATATGGAAATATGTTTTGTATGACTTCACAGGTATGCTGCTTGTTGTTCAGTCGTTTCAGTTAGTGTCTGACTGTGACCCCATCTGAGGTTTTCTTGGCAAAGATACTGGAGTGGTTTGCCATTTCCTTCTCTAGTTCATTTTACAGAAGAGGAAACCACAGGTTAAGTGACTGGTCCAAGGTCACACAGTCAGTACATGCCACAAACTTAGCAGTATCTTCATCTATAAATGGAAGGGTTTGCACTAAGTGATCTTTGAAGTCCTTCCAGCTCTAGGTCCAGTGGCTCTGAGATAAGCTCCAGCCTGAGCCATTTCTTGTACTTCCCTACTTGAGAAGACACTGTTGCCCAAATTCATTGGGCATCACTGAGTTAGGAAGCCCAGAGATGTAACAGAATTCAGTCATTGTTCTGATGCGCTCTCCAACAGAAATTTTATAAAGAGATTTTGCAACGGTGTATGTGGTCTCCAAAATGTTTTCAGTTCATGGGGCAAAGAGCTTTTATCAAGTGACACCTCTCTACCCTGATCCACCTGATGGATAAGGGGGAATAATAACCACAGCTGATATTTCTATAGCAATTTAAGATCTGCGAAAGAGGTGGCGTAATCTAGTGGAGAGGACCCAGATGTGGGTTCAAGCCTCTCCTTTGATAGATGCCAGCTTGTAGGACCTCAGGCAAATCACTCAACATCTGCCCTGGGCAGTCACTGGTGAATGGCAGATCTGCATGGGGGGAGTAGGAGGCATTTCCACTAGTAATTCTCCACATCTATGAAATCACAGGTCTGGATCAAAGGGTAAAAACGTTTTGTAAAGAAGCTACTCCTCATGAGGACCCTATAAGATTAATGCTGTTATGAATCTCCATTTTACAGATGAAAAAAACAGAGATTAAATTATTTCACCCGGAGTAATAGAGCTATCAGACAATCAACAAGCATTTATTGTCTAAAGTGCCTACTAGGTGCCAGGTACTGGGAATATAGAGACAGAAAAAGGGCTGCCATGTTTGGGTCTAGTGCCTTGAACAGGTACAAACCCCAATCACCCTACACACTTTTTCCCTCCTTAAATTGAATCAGATAATCAGAACTGAGTGTGAACAGGGCTCACACCTCCTTGGATCTATCAAAGCCTTGTATCAGCGCACTTTGTATAAAAAGGAGAAGCTATTCCAGAATGTAGGCCCAGAGGTTCCGAAAGTGGGTGATACTGCCCCCTGGGGGGCACTGGAACGATCCAAAGGGGCGGTAGTAGTGTTAGGTGCAATTGGGGGGGGTCTTTGAATAAAAATAAGGGGGCAGTGGAAGCATCAGAGAAGATAAAATTTTGAAAAACTGTCTGTACATGTTTCATCTGTTGCGTAACAGAGTTAGAGTCTCAGTGATTACATTAGTTTCCAAATAAACACAGAAAATGCAAGTTATAACCCATCAGCAGTCAAGTCCGCTGACAGTTCTTAAGAAGCAACCATTGACAGGCGAGCATGGTGTGCAAGGTCCAGAAGTCCAGCGTGCATGGGCAGGAACATGTGCCTGTCGTGACTTGTTTATAATATGGTACCATACAGTTAAATGACACAATATTGTGTCATCAAAATTTCAATGCAGGAAAAAACCCACAAATTTACAATAAATTATTAAATTTAAGATGTGTCATTTTTAAAATATATATACATTTTTGAAATGATGCAAATTTCAAAAAAAAAACTACCCAACATCATTAAAGTGTTAAAGAAAGTAGATTTGTGGGGGGGGTTGCTGAGTAATTTTTTTTGAAAAGGGGGTGGTAGGCCAAATAATTTTGGGAACCTCTGATCTGGGCAGAAGAGATTGAGTGTCTGGATTGGAAGAGGTTGGAGTAATCACAGCTTAAAGGGAGCACTGAGCTTCCACAGAAAAGGGAGAGGTGGGGGAGAGTCCTCAGCTCTTTGGGAGCACAGAGAGGAGAAACCAGGCTGAAGGAAATCGCAAAGGAAAAAAAAAACTTTCCCTCCCAATGCCCATCTATGAACAAACAGTATAAT
The DNA here is from genome assembly GCF_011100635.1 of Trichosurus vulpecula. Taxonomy (NCBI): domain Eukaryota; kingdom Metazoa; phylum Chordata; class Mammalia; order Diprotodontia; family Phalangeridae; genus Trichosurus; species Trichosurus vulpecula. The sequence goes on from NC_050574.1 coordinate 23,283,601, forward strand.
ATATTCTGTCTTTTGTTACCCAGATGTTTCCAGTAAACTGAATTTTGCCTCAACCCCAAAGAACGCTAGGGTTTAAACACAGTAAGGTTTAAAGGTAAGGTGAGTCAAGGAATCCAACCTCTACCTTAAGAATTTTTCCTGATTGGGGGTTTGGAGTAATTGTGAGTGAACTTTTTGTCTAAAATCAAGTCCCCTGTAGCTGAAGAGAAGGAAACCAAGCGGATCTTAGAGGCCATTAATATTGCCCTGGGCTTAAAACAAGGCAATTACTGTAAAGGGTTTTACAAAGGCAAAACATGCCTACTGTCAAGAAGCTGACTTTCTACCCAGTATATTCAGAAGAAATAAGAAGGTTAATGGGGCACAAGCAGCTATGGGGGCACCATGGTGGTTAAGAAAGGCTCCATGTAGAAGTAGGATTTGAGCGAAGTCTAGAAGGAAGGGATTTTATGAAGGGGAGGCTGGTGTCTGAGACAGCATTTGGATCCAGGCAGTCTTCTCTTTCCATTATGCCAAACTGGGGAAAAGTGAGATGGAAAGAAGTGGAAAGAGGAGGTGATGTTTATGCACACAGACATCAGGCACAATCCACGGGTACCACTTACTGAGTATGTAACATGCCTTTCCAATAGATACTGCCTTGCTTTTCTTACCCCGCTCCTCTGTGGACAAGATGGACCCCCAGCTTCAGAGTCACACCATGCCAGAATTGGTCATTGAGGTCATCTTCAATCCACTCATGGGTCTGGAAAGGGAAATAGCTTACAAGGTGTAACGGGAGCAGAAATGTTGCTAATATATCCCAAAGAGATCATACAAGTGGGAAATGGACCTGTATGTACAAAAATATTTCTAGCAGCTCTCTTTGTGGTGGCAAAGAATTGGAAATCAAGGGGCTTCCCATCAATTGGGAAATGGCTAAACAAATTGTGGTATATGAATGTAATGGAATACTATTGTGCTGTAAGAAATGAGGGGCAGATGGACTTCATTACAACCTGGAAAGACCTATATGAACCAATGCTGAGTGAGGGGAGCAGAACCAGGAGATCATTATACACGATTATAGACACACGGTATCTGTAAAGACTAACTTTGATAGACTTGGCTCCTCTCATCAATGCAAGGTTCAAAGACAGCTCCAAAAGACTCATGATGGAAAAAGCTACGCACACCCAGAGAAAGAATTATGGAGTCTGAATGCAGATTGAGGCAAACTATTTGCTCTCTCTTTTTTTTTCCTTCTTTTTTGGTTTTGTTTCTCCTTTCTCATGATTCATTCCATTGGTTATAATTCTTCTTTACATCTGGACTATTGTGTAAATAAGTTCAATGTGAAGGTAAATGTAGAACCTACATTGGATCACATGCTGTCTTGGCGGGGAGTGGGGAGGAGAGGGAGGGAGAGAAAATTTAGAACCCAAAAACCTGTGGAACTGAATGTTGTAAACTAAAAATAAAGAAATAAATTTTAAAAAATTGCCCTCTTGGCAACATTAAAAAAAAAGATGTTGCCAAGACCCAGATCTCCTGACTCCTACTCGATCAATCAACAAACACATAAGTGCCTCCTATATGTCAGGCACCTCTGCTAAGTACTTGAGGATACAAAAATTAAAGTGAAATAAATAATCCGTGCCTCCTAGGACTTTACATTCATTCTATCCCAAGAGCTCTGCCATGCAACCCGATGGCTTAAAATCACATTAAGACTTTGGAGATACTTCGTATAAGTATATACAAAATAACGTAATTTTGCAGAGTAGAGGGGAAGGGAGAAGCCACCAGCCCATGGGGTGTCCTTTTCATCATACCACATCATGAAGCCTGCTTATTCCAATTCTTTGGTCCAACCCCACCATATTGGAACCTGTTCCCAATCATCTTGAGACCCCTGGAATAGATCAGTCCTTGGAAATAGGAAAGCTGTGATCATGTTCTTGTCTATTTAAATTGAGAAGTGCCACCTGGGCACACCCAGAACCAGTGAGCAAATTGGTCTTCCCCCCAGCTCTGGGGCAAAAACTTACTTCTACTTCATAGGATCCTTCACTTCCTTCAAGATGAAATCCAAGGGACATCTTCCACATGAAACCTTTTCTGATTCCCCCAAACCACTGTTGTCCTCCCTTCCTAAACTACCTGGCATTTATACCCTATGTGTATAATACTCATGTGCCCATGTAGATGGTATAGTTCATAGACTTGGCATGGATAGAAATTATCCGGTATCTGGACTGTTTCTGTGGAAAGGCCATATCTATGGCACCAGAAAATTAACTCAGAGGATGAGAAGGGGAAAGAGGGAGAGGGTAGGCAGGCCCCAAGAGCACGATGCCAAGCACTCGATTCCAGTTTCCTCGAGTGGTATGGTACTAGAATTTATCTCTCTTCCCCACTCAAATATGGGCAAGATAAGTTCAGAATAACCTCCCTTGCTTCCCTGATTGCTCTTAAGGGAGAGGGTAGCTCCAAGCTTAGACTCATCAGGCATGGCCCTTTCCCACCAAACTCTGATTACACAGTAGGAAATAGCAAGGAAACCCATTTATTTAAGCAGAACAGCAAAAAGAAATCAGATAAATTATGCAGATTAGAATATACCCCCAAAAAAGTGAGAGCTCTTTAGCTGGGAGCAAGATAAGATCTCAGCTCCAACCAGGAGGGAGGGAGGGACTGAATTCACCCAAGGGAACTCATTTCTAGGGAGGTGTTCTGGGAACAGGGGATGTATTGAGGAGTCAGCCTCCTCGGCATGTCTCCACATGTATCTCTGAAGAATGGAGAAACTGGAACCAAATTACTGAGTACCCAGTACATGTCAGAAGTGTTGTGTTCATTTGGAACTATGCCCAAAGGACAATAAAACTATGGATACCTTTTGACCCAGCAATACCACTACTAGGTCTGTATGCCAAAGAGATCAAAGGAAAAGCACCTATTTGTACAAAAATATTTATGGCAGCTTTTTTTGTGGTGGCAAAGAACTGGAAATTTAGGGGATGCTCATCAATTGGGGAAGACTAAACAAGTTATGATATATGATTGTGATGGAATACTATTGTGCTATAAGAAATGACAAGCAGAGTGCTTTCAGAAAAACCTGGGAAGACTTATATGAATTGATGCAAAGTGAAGTGAGCGGAACCAGCAGAACACCGCACACAGCAGCAGCGACACTGTATGATGAGCAACTGTGAATGACTTAGCTGTTCTCAGCAATACAATGATCCAAGATAATTCCAAAGGACTCATGATGAAAACTGCTTATCCATCTCCAGAAAAAGAACTGATGGGAGTCTGAATGCAGATGAAAGCATACCATTTTTCATTTTATTTTGGGGGTTGGTATTTTTTTTGTCTGCTTTCTTTCACAACATGACTAATATAGATATATGTTATACATGACTGCACATGTATAACGTATATCAAATTGCTTACAGTCTCAGGGAGGGGTGAGGGGAGGGAGGAAATGAGAGAATTTGGAACTCAAAAAATGTTTTAAAAAGAATGTTAAAAATTATTTTTACATGTTATTGGGAAAAAATAAAATATTATTCCAAAAACTTTTTTTTTTAAAAAAAAGGAAGTGTTGTACTCAATCAGAAATGCCTCCACATACACAACAATGCACTCACTGCCCCAGGCTACAGTGAAAGGTGGGTACACTTATATGCCTACTTTACATTTTTCCTAACAAGACTATAAGGTCTTTGAATGTAAGATTTTATTTTTGTTCTTTTATCCTCAAAGATTAACACAGTGCTTAGCCCAGAATTGCTTAATAAATGTCTGAAAATTGATTAATGCAGCCCAGAAAAATGTTTGACCCCAGCAATATGTTCTTTACAAGTAACCCCTGTTTGGATTTGATGAATCAAAATCACTTAGACATTAGAGGAGGAACAGCTTTTTAAAAAAAATTTCATTTATTTTTTTTAAAGTGAGTCTCTATAGAAGCAGTGTACCTAAAGAAAAACAACTCAGGCATCAGAAGAGCTGGGTGCGAATCCTATTTCTGGCATTTAATATCTATGTGGCTTTGGGCTTTTCATTTCTCTGGGTCTCAGTCTTTTCATTTGTAAAATAACAAAGTTGAACTTAAAGACCACTGAGGTCCCTTCTAGCTTTAAAGTGATAAGGTTGTGATTCCTAAGTGGTAGTTATAATACCCATAAACCAGATCTGTCCGTGAGGTTGAGTCTCATCTGGTCTGAGTGATGTCAGATGCTGAAGGAGGGGTGGTACCTGGGATCCCCAAGATAGGAGCTGTTTGACCACCTCCCAACTAAGGTCAGTTTTTTTCCTAATTAATTAATTTTTAAAAATTTATTTTTAGTTTTCAACATTCATTTGCACAAGACTTTGAGTTACAAATTTTCTCCCCATCTCTACCCTTCCCCCACCCCAAGATGGCATGTATTCTGATTGTCCCTTTCCCCAGTCTGCCCTCCCTTTTATCATCCCCCTCCCCCTCCCCCATCACCTTTCCCCTTACTTTCTTGTAGGGCAAGATGGATTTCTATACCTCATTTCTGTATATCTTATTTCCCAGTTGCATGTAAAAACATTTTTTTTAACATTTGTTTTTAGAACATTGAGTTCCAAATTCTCTCCCTTCTTCCCTCCCCACCTACCCTCCTTGAGAAGGCAAGCAATTCAATATTGGTTATACATGTATTGTTATGCAAAACACTTCCATAACAGTCATTATGAAAGACTAACTATATTTCCCTCCATCCTATCCTGTCCCCCTTTATTCAATTTTCTCCCTTGACCCTGTCCCTTTTCAAAAGTGTTTGCTTTTGATTACCTTCTCCCCCAATCTGCCCTCCCTTCTGTCATCCCCCTCTCCACATTATCCCCTTCCCCTCTACTTTCCTGTAAGGTAAGATACCCAACTGAGTGTGTATGTTATTCCCTCCTTAAGCCAAATCAAATGAGAGCAAGGTTGACTCATTCCCTTTCATGTACCTCTTTTCTTCCATTATAACAGCTTTTTCTTGCCTCTTTTATGTGAGATAACTGACCCCATTCTATCTCTCCCTTTCTCCTCCCAATATATTCTTCTCTCACCCCTTACTTTTATTATTTTTAGATATCATCCCTTCATATTCAACTCACCCTGTGCCCTCTGTCTATATATATGTATATTCCCTTCAACTACCCTAATACTGAGAAAGGCCTTGTGAGTTACAAATATCATCTTTCCACATAGGAATGTAATCAACTTTAGTAAGTCTAAGGTCAGTTGTTTAAAGGGGCCTTGTGAACAGCAACACATTGACTTGGTATCTCTGAACTTTCACATTGCTAACCACATAATGGGGAAGAGTCTGTAGCAGAGATATATGAAAAACAGTTTAAAAGAATTATTTAAGTATCAGTTATTATTATGACTTAACAGAGACAAATTTTCCCATTTTTGTGGATGGGCAAGTTGAAGCCCATGGAGATTTCTCACCCTGGAAACCCACATCTCTCAACAGTTCAGTGCAGATGTCTGTTGCCTCTTAAGACCTTCTAGGAAGCACCAAATGATATCCTATGATCACAGATTTAGTGAGAAGGGACCTCAGAAGCTCCAAGCCCCAAATTTTTCAGATAAGAAAACTGAGGCCCTGGTTAGACTGGTAGTGAATGGCAGAGCTAATATCAGAACTTGGACCCTCTGACTCCAAATCCAGCTTTCCACTGTATGACTTTGCCCAGAAAATTCATGGAACACTAGGGCAGGAGGTGACCTTTTAAGTTTAGGTGGTTCAACCTACTCATTGCCCGCCCAAGAATCTGATTTGGGATTTAAACTCAAATCCAGTTCTTTCCTTTGTATTACTCATGGTTCATGCTTAGGTCTTGTTCTCAAGTGGGTCTGAGTCCCACACTGACCACCTTGCTTCCTTCTGCTTCTGGTCCAGGCTGTTTTTTTGAGGTGTTTAAAGTGGCCCAAGTAAGCCCATGGGTACAAACTTTGAAAGCAGACTGGTTTTCATTAGACTGCCAATGATGACCTTTGTCCTATTCCAAGAGGGCAGCCCTGACAATGCAAGGGAGATTCGGAGCTGAGGCTTCTTGCCTCAAAGCACTGCTGGAGTGGGAGGCAACTGGGGCCGGGTTAGAAGCCTCTTCCACCTAAGACTCTCTGTGACTCTGTGTTACCCAAAGAACACTACCCTCATCTTAAAAATGCATACCCATTTTGTAGGGGTTACGTCAGAGATCTTTCTCAGCTAACACCTTAATTTTATCAGTGAATACTGTGGTATTTATTTGCTGATAGCCAGATGAGAGCAAGACTAGGCTATGTGAGGTCTGATGGAAATGTCTAGGAACCTAAACAACCTGAGATTCTATAAGGGTGGAAAGGGTCTTACCCATTGGAGGGACAGTCACTGCACAATCCTGTACCCTTAAAGATCTTGCCACGCTCCCCACTAGCTAAGCTGTGGGAGGACATGAACAGAGTTCTCAAAATAATTACAAACTCTTGACCATACGTGCAAGATTGAACTACACAATATGGGAAATGTGAATTAATATGACTGCAAAAAATCACCTCACAACCGGCAAAGGTGAGAAAAGGAACAGACATTGGGGGAAAATGGGCACACTAATGCAGTGCTGGACCAACCAGTCTGGAAAACCATTTGAACACATGCAAGGTGACCCAACAATTCGTATCTTTTCACCCAGAGATCTCACCCAAAGAGGTCAGACAGAAAGTTTCCACACACACCAAAACAACCACAGCAGCATTTTTTTGCAATAGAGCTGGAGACAAAGCTGATACCCATCCATCAGGAAACGGCTAAAGCGAATTATTATATGCCTGTAAGGAGTATTATGGCACCCTAAGATACGACAAACATGAAGAATTTGGAAGAGACAGTGAAGGAAGTGAAACCAGAACTCAAGCCGATGACTACACTGTGGGCGAAGGCCACCTTCAAACAAGCTGAAGGAGTGTGACTCCAGCCTCCGTGACCCCCGAGAACTCAGACATGCACATCCCTCCCTTTCTCTGGAGGTCAGGGCTACAGATGTGGAGCGCCGCCTAGGCTGGCAGCTCAGTAGACCCAGCAGTCAATTTTGTTACTATCAGGGAAGGCTGAGCTGGCTTACATCTAGAAATGTCTGGGACAGAAAGAGAAAAATCTTCCACAAAACTTTTTTTAAAAGGAGGGTGGCCTGCGTTCCAAGAGCGCTAGTTAGAATTCCAAATTTCCCACCCTGGCCCCTCAAGGATAGAAGGCCTTGGTGTGTCTTGGGGAAGGGGCCTGGTTCTCTGGCAGTGCCCTCATTTACTGAGAGAACAGATGAAGCCTCCAGGTGGAAAGGAAGACTCTGGGAAGAAGGCAGCAACTGAGTCCAAAGCGACACCTTTATTGGGGAAGGGGTCAAGGGTGGGGTGGCTATGTGTCACAGTCTTCTGGGATGGTGGCAGTGATAATGAGTGACTGCTCGATGACATCTGTGCTGGAAAAGTTCTCCTCTGTACAAAGTCTCTGGCCAGGGAGCTGAGAAGCTAGAGCGCCTTGTGTCAGGGACTCCACAATCACTTCGGCAGAGCCCATCTCCAGCTCCGGGGGAGGCTGCAGGGCCACCACGACCATCTTCTCGTCCTCGATGACCAGGTTCCGAAGCTTTCTCTGACGGGGATTGTAATTTTCTACACGGTCATGGATCTCCATGTGCCGACGCAGGTGTGCCTGAGGTAAAAAGGAGAACATCAGCTGTCTGCCAAGGAGGGCCCTGGCATATGGGGGCATCATGGCTATGGTTGGTGGTGGGGGGAGAGTGGAATGTACAGAGGACTCTATGGGGGACAGGACAGCAGAGCTGGGAGCCCACCCTGAGGACCGTACCTGGCGGGTGAATTTGTAGCCACACTCGGTGCATTCAAACTTCCTCACGCCCTTGTGTCTCCGCACATGTACTCGAAGCTGTTCCACAGCTTGGGGGGTGTGGGGGAAGAGACAAGGTGCTTTGTAAGGGTCTGGCACAGTACATTTCCCAAAGGGCATGCCCATCTATCAGCTCCTCTGGGCCAGTCACCATCCCCATTCCAGACCCATCTCACCTGCTCATCTGTGAAATGGGGGGGCTACAGCAGAGGACCACTAAGGTTTTTCTTGGCCCTCCATCCCTCACAATGCAGGGGGCAGGTGGCAAGGGAGAGCGTCCCTCTGTCAGAGATGGGGAACCCTTGAATCAAGCCTCAGCCCTGCTCCCAATCTGAGCTGGAGGATGGGGGCAGAAGGGAGCTTCAAAGGACTGTTACTCTTTGGGGCCACGGGGGTGAAATCAACCCCAAACAACTCAGTAGGAGGATCAAGGAGAGGCAGGCAAAACCCCAGAGAGTGCATAGTCTACCATGCTTCTGTCTTGTGAGTCCCTCCAGCCCAATTCCTTCTCTGGCTAAAATCCCCCAAAACTTCTCATTTCCATCAGGAAGTTAAAAGGAAGGCCGCTCCACATTTCCTCTGCAGATTTCTGTGCAAAGGGTTCCCAAAAAAAGGGGTGCGACCTGAGGGGATTAGGCACCTTTGAAGGTTTTCCCACAGATCTGGCAGAAGTGGGGCCGGCCTTCCTGGTGACGGCTGGCGACATGTCTCAACAGTGGCCCCTTCTCTGTGAAGCGCTGCTCACAGAACTCACAGCTGAAGGGTCGCTCGCCAGTGTGCGTCCGGTGGTGCTTGTCCAGGCTGGCTACGATGGAAAAGGGGAATGCATTTGGCTTAGCCCTTCCCTGCCCTCTCCCAGTTCCTGCATCACAGCCCCAGGGAGATCCTCACAGTGAACCCCAAGTACTCAGGGCATTAGAGGGGAAGAGGGGAGGGTTGGACTAGAAAAAAGGGTCATGACCATGGCATCTAGCTGGCAGCCATGCTGTGCAGGCTCCTAGGTTGGGTGGGCAAGCCAAGGGTACCTTGTGTGCGGAAGGTTTTGCCACAAAGGTGACATTGGAAGGGCTTTTCCCCAGTGTGTGTGCGCAGGTGCATGTTCAGATTGGCCTTCTGCGTGAAAGCGTGGCTGCAGAATTCACAGACGTATGGCCGCTCATTCCTGTGCAGAGGGCAGAGACAGGAAGGAATGTGAGTGAAGGGAGCGCAAGCTGACCAAATCCAGAAAGCTGGCTTGCCTTAAGCCAGAAGCAGCACTGGCTCCAAGAGCTGCCAGCCCAGGGGTCACTAAGTGACATAAAAGGGAACTTCTCTGTGCTTGATCAGGAGACAAGAAGGGCATCAGAAACCAAAACCACTCGTTCCTTTTAGGTAAACAGAGGCCTCTGTAGCCATGAGACTGAACAATGGGGCAGAAGGAGGGAAAGCGAGTGAAGGGACAACTAGCCAAATTTATTCACTCGTTCACTTAACAAGCAGCTATTTATTAAGCACCTACTTTGTGCCTAGTGCTGGTGGTCCCAGGACAAAACTAAGAGCAGCTGTGCTCCCATCGACAGAATGTTGGTCATGGGGAGCAGAGAAAGCTGTGTTTTAGGGGCCATCTCAGGGTCAAGAGATCCAGGCTGAGCGCCAGTGCTCCCAGGCCTGGACAGCCTCAGCCCAGTCACCTGGCCTGCTCCCGGCCTCGCTTTCCCATTCCTCTGTCTATCAATGAGGGAATCAGACCACATCTTCTCCAAGGTCCTTTCCAGTTCCAAATCTTAGGATGATCGGAAAATCCCAGGGCCCCCTGAAACCCAGCCACTGATAGGAGCCCTTTCTGTTGTAGCAAAGGCCTGGAGACAGAGCAGGTGCCCATCAGCAGGGCAACAGCTGAACAGACCAAGTGTAAATAAGGTAAAGGCACGTGCTGCCCCAAGAAAGGATGGTGGTGATTAAGACAAGCAAAGAGCCATGAGCCCTGATGCCAAACAAGGCAGCAAAACCAGGAAAACAACACACAGACACACACAGACACATACTAGGAAAACAACACACACACACATCCCCGCCACACCCCCACCCCACCCCCATGACGGCAACAAGCTAACTGAGGCAGTAACAATGAAGCCTGGCCCCCAAGATGAGAAGTGAGGACCCCGCCTTGAGGAGGGGCCGGGGTGGGGAGCAGGGGGAAACATGGGGATAGAAAATGATGGTAGATAGAAAGAAAAGCCAGGTCCTGGAGCTCATCCATTTCTCTGGGTTTCTGTCCTCAGAAGCTGGAGAGTGGGTGAAGCTAGACAGCCCTGGCCTCCCCTCCAAGCTGGCTCCTCCCGATTTGGAGCTTCCACTCAATCTTTATTGGGAGACCAGAAGTCCTAAAGTCCAACCCCAGGGCAGCTCCTCCACTTGTCACCATAAATAAACCTACTGGTTTCTGAATAAAGGTCCCCCTCCCTCTAGATGGCTGGCCAGGGGGCCAGGGCAGCTGAGTGTCGAAACCTGGATGCCTGCAGATGGGGCTCAGGAGTATGGTGGGAGCGGTGGGATGGGAGCTGCAGACTCTAGGTGTGGGAGGGAGATGCCTCTGAGGACCCTTCCCACCCTAATCTGAGCAATGGCCTCCCCATATGCTGCCCGGGCTGGGCCCTTGATGGGAGGACACCTACCTGTGCTTCGCCTTAATGTGCATCTGGAGGCCATTGCGGCTGGAGGCCCGGTGCCCACACTCCTCACACACAAAGAGCTTCTCTCCTCGATGCTTGAAGGCTTCATGTAACTGAAGCTCTGTTCGAGACAGGAAGCATTTGGCGCAGGTGGGACACTGCAGGTAAGAGGGGCAGGGAAATTCAGAGCCCACCTCCACAACTTACAGCCCGGCCTACTGGCTGGGCCCTGTGGGGGAGCTCCTCGAGGGGACACCCCCTGGCACCAGGACTATAGTGACTCTCTGTATCACTGGGACTGGAACAGTGCTCAGCACATACAACAGGTGCTTAATAAATGCCTGTGGCATGGCAAAGGGGATGGCTGGGTTGGGTGTCAAGGACTTGGGCAGCCTTGGTATTTCATCCTTCCTCCCCAGCAGGCTGCTTATACCCACAGGACAGAGTCCGGTGCAGGCCTCCCCAGCTCGAGACACTCACCGCGTGGGGCTTGGGGGCCCCGTGCAGCTTGATCATGTGGCTCTGCAAGTCCTTCTTCTGCATGAATTGCTGTGAGCAGGATGAGCACTGAAATACAGGGTCTGGGGTCACAACCCGTCTGCCAAGGCCTGAGCCACCCCCGTCCCAGGATACCAGGATAGGGCCTCTCATGACAGCACCCATGACCGATGCAGGGGCTGCCAGCCCCTGGAAGAGGACCCAGGTGCCGATGCCAGAACAAGGAGCCCACTCCCCAGGGCCAGGCTAGGGGGCAGTTCTGAGGCTGCAGCCAAAGGAAGAGAAAGCAGAGGCATGGGGGACAGAAAAGGCAGCCACAGACAAGACAGAACCAAGCAGGAATGTCCTAGGACCTGGGTGTTGGAGGGGACCAGAGAGATAATCCAGAGGAGGGCAGTGACTCGCCCAAGGTCACACAGTCTGGGTCAGGGCCGAAGCACACTAGCCCTTCCAGGCTGCCAGGCATGGCAGTGCCCATCACCCTTCTGGGGCTTTGTTTTAGGTACAGGCACCCTCCCCTTCTTCCAGCCCTGCTTTTGTGGCCTAGGGGCCTGACCTTGTAGGGCATTTCCCCAGTGTGGGACACCATGTGAACACGCAACTCCATCCTCCGCCGGAATGTCTCCTGGCACACAGAACAAGTAAATACCTGAAAGCGAGAGGGGCTGGCATCAGGGTGTGGATTTTGAGGCCATCAAGCCCGGTCAGGGAAGGGAGTCGGGCATGGAACAGCCTTGGCCCTGCCTTTGCTTAAATTCTTAAAGGCTAAAGTCTGCTGAGTGTGCCTGGTGGTTGAGCAGCCAAGGTGGGAAGGGGAGGATGCAGAGCTCACATAAGCACAGTCCTGAGAACAGTCCCAAACGGCTCCTCGGCTCCCCAGCTCCCCCCCCCCCTCCCCCTGCCCTTGGTAGCCTCTGGGAAAAGGAGGATTTAGGGCCACTGGCCATGAGGGCGGGACAGATGTCACTGCTGCAACACCACCGGCCATGTTCCTGTTGTGCCCAAAGTCAATTTAGGTTCCCAGAGCAAGCAAAAACCTGACTGGGAGCCAGGAACTAGCTGTGTGACCTTGACAGGGTTCTTTAACTCTGACATTCTGTGTTCTGAGGCTCCTCCCAGCTCTGACCTCACCTGTTCTAAGGGCCCTCCCAGCTCTGATATCATGTGTTCTAAGGGCCCTCCCAGTTCTGACATCCTGTGTTCTAAGGGCCCTCCCAGCTCTGACCTCACCTGTTCTAAGGGCCCTCCCAGCTCTGATATCATGTGTTCTAAGGGCCCTCCCAGTTCTGACATCCTGTGTTCTAAGGGCCCTCCCAGCTCTGACATTCTGTGTTCTAAGGGCCCTCCCAGCTCTCACATCCTGTGTTCTAAGGGCCCTCCCAGCTCTGATAGTCTGGGTTCTAAGGGCCTTCCCAGTCCTGACATCCTATGTTCTAAGGGCCCTCCCAGCCCTGACATTCTACTTTGCATAGTTCCACCCTGGAATGAATTCTTGTTCAGACAGAGGTTGAATGAGGTTACCTCCAAGGTCCCATCAGAGATTCAAGGATTCTTAGGAAGTTGCTTTCTTGGGGGCCTGAGCCCGGCCCCAAGACACAGCCGGGGCAGTGGGACAGGGCCGCTGGCACCCCTGGACTCTAAGGAAGAGGAAGGCCTCTCTGGCCTCCCCAATGATACCTGCTCTGAGCGGTTCAGGCAATTCCGCGCTTCATGCTCCAGGAGATTCTCTTTCCTAAAGTAGCATTTCCCACACTTGGGGCATTCAAAAGGCTTCTCCCCAGTGTGTTTCCTGGAAGGAATAGAACCCAAGAGGGATTTGGGTGCTGGAAAGACTTCCTAGCTTTCACAATGGACCCAGTTCCCCACCTCCCTCTGCCCCTCCAGGGAGAAAACAGGGATAGCAGGGAGAGTGTGCCAGAGGGCAGCCAGCCACCAAGGGCGTCAGGGCTCACCCCTTCAGGCCAGCTGGAGGCCACAAGGGATCAGGACAAGAACCGCTAGTGTCCCAAGATGAAGACATTAGTCTGACGAGGGGAGGGAACCAACCCCCTCCTACTCTGCCCTGATGTCAGAAGGACCAACGTACGTCCTCTCGTGCACCTGACTGGCTGAGCAAGCTTTTTCCGAGGTGGGGAAGGGGACTGCATCTAACAGAGCTGAAAAAAGCCCTGAGCAGACCTCTGTAAATGACAAAAGGCCACCAAGGTGCTGCAGGAGAATTGGGTCTGATTGGGTCAGCTCTGGCCCGCCTCCCCCTCTCCAAGCATCTGCTAAGATACTGTCCACAGAGGTGATTTCACTGCAATGTATTTTGGGGGGATGTACGACATTCGGCAACTCTTTTACTCTGGAGATGAGGATGTAATTCCTAGTATCTCAGCCATGCCAAGAGGGGAAGGGGGCTGACAGGAGATGAGGGCACAGCCCTGTGCGCAAAGCTGTAAGAAATGATACCGAGGCAAGGGTTCTCAACCTGTGACGGCCCATGAACTTGTTTTTAAAAATATTTTGATGAGTGAATTTCAATATAATTGGTTTCCTTTGTATTTTTTATCTTATGCATTTAAAATCATTATTCTAAGGAGAGGTCCTTCGGCCTCACAGGACACTGTCAAAGGGGCACATCTGTGACACAGAGTAGCTTAAGATTCCTTGTCCCAGCTCACAGCAGGAAGACAAACTCAAGGGAAACGCTTCGTCTGCTTGGGCCCGCAGGGCGCCTCTCTCCCTCTCCCACCTCTGTGTAGTGAAGGACTATGAAGAAGGTGAAATGGAGAGTCATTTTCTACGATACACAAAGGCTGTTACTTGAGATTTACTCTGCCATCCTATTTATTCATCTTTTTCGTGTAATATATTCATAGTCAGTCCTACGCAACCACGTATAGAAATCTACTTTGAAACAATAAGGCAACCCCCCCTTCCAGTTCTGGGCACGGGCCCCGTCTCTTTGGCATACCTCACGAGCCCTGGAAACGTGGTTTGTGTGCATGTACCCAAACTAGGCTGGTCTCAGGAGAGCTCGGCTAAGGAATCTCTCTGTGACTAGGAAACTGTCTGCCTCAAAAGAGTTACTCCTGCTCCCCTGGGATACACCCGGTGAGTTGGCACGGTGACAGCAGCTCCGGGCAATACTGAGGTAAAGAATTTTTAGGTGTTTTTGTGTTGTGGATGCCTTTAGTAGATCGCTCCAGCCTATGGACCCCTCCTCAGCATGTCTGAAGGAAATGCTAACTTTCAGAGGCTGATGAAAATAAAAATGTTCATGGACCTTTCAAAATCGATCTCTGGACCAATCCATGGAAGCCAAGTTAAGAATCTTCAACTATGAGCCTTTCAGAGCACTGCCCTCATGGCCCTGGGCAGAGCCTTTCCCTTGGCCCAGTGATCTGAGTACCAGCCTGAGTCTGACACTGCCCACCTAGACCAGAAGGTCCACTGTCCACTGTGGAGAATGATGCCCAGAGAGGAAGAAAGCAGTCCATGAAGATGCTCATGTGCCACTCTCCTAGCATAGGGCTCCCAAGGGAGAAAGAACTTAGCCCAAAGCAGGATGGCTTTCTCCTGGCAGCCCTGTGCCTGAAAATGGAAGGTGCTGCTGGAGTCTAAGACTGAATGCTAGACAAGATGCTAAAGGCGGGCCCTGGAAATGGGCCAATTCTAGAGTGTGATTCGGTCATCAAGCCAAAGGCTCCTGCAGAAATCTCCAATACCATTTCCTTTTAGAAACTAAGGTGGTACTTTCAAGGGGATGGTGACATAAATCTCATTCCAAAAAGGCCCCAAGAACTCAAAAGATCTTTTAAGGAGTCAGGGCGATATGAAGCTCTGACTAGGAAGAATACTTTCACAAGGACCTCATCACATCCCAGGCACAGCTAAGGGGTTTCTGGTTTTGTAATGAAGTTTCTTTTGCAAACAATTAGTAAAGTTATGCTTTTTTGGTGGGGGGGGGGGGGGAGAGGCAGGGCAGTTGGGGTTAAGTGACTTTCCCAAGGTCACACGGCTAGTAAGTGTGTCAAATGTCTGAGGCCGGATTTGAACTCAGATCCTCCTGACTTCAGGGCCGATGCCCTACTCACTGTGCCACCTAGGTGCCCCTAAACTTATGCTTTGGGATAGAAACACTTTAAAAACAGCCTGGCAGTGTGAAGCTCTCTGAGAAGCTCTGGAACAAAGCACCTCAGACTGACAACAGCTCCAGGCACAGACACTATGACGTCTTGATTTCACAGTGACACGGTCACACTTTTCTGGGCAGTATCCGTTTCCAGGGTCTGCTCTGGGCATCTTGTGCCAATTAAAAGATGTTTATGAGAGCAGGCTGCGCTAGAGGACAGGAGAGGCCCGTCTGCTGGTGCCTATAACTGGGCTCCCTTAGAGACCATGGTCAACAGGTAGGGATGATGGGAAGAAAGGAAGGCGTGATGGAGCTTGTCAGAACAGGCAGGGATAGGGAAGGGGAATTAAAAAAAAAAAAAAGAATCTTTACCTGTTGTGAACTTTTAGATAATATTTGCTGAGGAACTTTTTATGACATGTGGGGCATTCAACCGGCACAGCTGTACCTTTTCTGTTCCCGGGGTGCTCAGCGACTGGGGGCCCCAGGCTCAGGGCCGGCTCCAGAGCACCAGGCTTTGGGGCTATGTCTGACTTCCTTGTGGTCCGCACAGTCTCTGTTTCAGAAATGTCCTCTCCATCTGCATCATCCTCAACTTGGACCACCACTTCCCACTACGGCAGAACAGGCAGCGCAAGGAGGTGGTGTCACCAAATGAAACTTACAACGATCCTGGGTGGCTGCGCCTGCTGGGCAGGGGCAAGCAACCCCAGCCCCCATCTAAGGGGGCCTCTCGCTAGCCAGGCGGACCCCCAACTTTGTAGCTAGTCCCTTGCTGAACTCTACAGAAGATGGGATTTAGCCAGGGGGAAGGTGTTTCTGCCCGTGGTGGCCAGAAAGCCTGCCTCCCCACTTCTGATGGGGCCTGTCCCCTGGAGGACTGCTGCTGGTCAATATACTTGAGTCACCTTCTTCTGGATACTGGGCAACAGTGCTGAGCCTAGACCTGGAGTCAAAGGCCCCGAGTCTAAATCCCAGCTCTGTCTATCTGTGTGACTTTGGCCCTGTCTCCTCAGCTGTAAAATGAGGAAGCTGGACTGGAAGGCCTCTGAGGCTCCTTCCAGGTATCTCCCCTATGACCCTGACTCAGCAGTGTTAGGGCAGGCCAGGGAAGGTTCTAATTTCATGTTTCCAATTTTGGGCAAGGCCTGCTATTCCAACCCCAAGGAATGAAAGGGCTCAGCCCCTTGGGTCCCCCAACATCTCCCTCCCTTTTATCCCCTGGGGGCACCACCCCAGCACCCCTGGACAGCACCTCATTACTACCAGCCTGCAGCAGGACCCCTCCTGCCTTCAAGGGTCTCTGGGGGTCTTTACAGTCTTGAGGGTCCTTGTCTCCAGGACTGGTTGGGGTGCTGGGCTTCAGAGGTTGCTGGAGTCTCTCATGGGGAGAGGAGGGGCTCTCTCTCTGTCTAGGGGGACTAGGCTTGGCCCTGGGAGGGCTCTGGGGAGAGCAGGGCTGCTGAACACTAATGCCCATGTAGAAAGGCCTGGCCACGTCTTCCTCTTCAGAGTCAGGTGGCCGCTTGAGGTCACCATTCACATCCTCAGGGAGGGATGTCTCTAGGCTGGCCAGCTCCTGCCCCACCAAGTCCTGTGCCTTGAAGCTTTGGCATAACTCCACGACCTCGGGGACCCGAAGCTCCCTCGCTGCCAGGAGCACCTTATCCAGGTTTCCTGGGGTGAGGGCAAGGTGGCCAGTGTAGAAAAAGTCTAGCAAGAGGCCAAAGATCTCTGCAAAGCCGGCAGGGAGGCTGACACTGCCCACTGTACCATCCCCATAGAGGCTTTGGAAGAAGTGGCTGCAGCAGGCCAGGACGCTCCAGTGGGCCTTGAACACGAGGCCACCCACATCCAGGGTGGCATCACAATACTGCCCCTTCTCCCGTTGTTTGTTGAGCTCCTGCAGCACCCGCACACTGTGCTGGACAAAAGAGCCGTCCATCATCTGCAGAGAGGAAAGGGACGGGGGACAGCCCTGTCAGAGGGTCATGAGGCAGGGCTGAGGGCACCTCCCCCACACCTAACAGATGCTGAGCACACCAGGGATCAGAACGCAAGTAACTTGCTCAAAGTCAGAGCTACTAAGGAGTAAAGTGCACATTTGAACTCGGGTCCTTGGATTCTAATTCTAGAACCCTTTTTACTACCCTAGAACCTCCACAGGACTGCCTTTAGTTAAAAAACACCCACCAGAGGCCTCAGGAGATGTTCAGGTGTCTACCTTGGGCAAGGAGCTAGGGCTACAAAGATAAAAATAAAATCTTCTCTGTCCCCAAGGAAAGAGGTACTGCTTGGCTTGGGGTGGGAGTGGGGAGGTCAGGACAGGGAAGCTGGGGTGGGGGAGGGGAGGTAGGGAGGCTTACAGTATTTGGGGTGGAGAAGAGCTACAAAGCTGGGCCTGGCCATCATAGTGGCAAAGTAATGGGATGTATGGCTAAAGGGCACCTTCAATGGGAGTGGGGCCGGCGGAGGAGGCTACAGGTAAGGGAGTACAGCTAGCCAGGAAAACACTTAACTGGGCACCATTAGTAAGAAGCATGCTTAGGAGGGAATATGGTAGAACGGGAAAAAAAAATCCTGCTATCAAATTTCTCTAATAAGAGTTGGTGTCTACGATATATAAACAATTAACAAATATGTTTAAGACTGATAGCCCAATAGATAATGGTCAAAGGATATGAACAAACAGTCGTCAAAAGAAGACTGCAAAGTATTCACAACCACTTGAAGGAATGCTTCAGATTACTAATCATAAGAGAAACTCAAATCAAACAATGCTAAGTGTCACCAATATATGGTTGGTGGAATTGTGAAATGGTACAACCATTTAAAAAAACAACTTGGAATTATGCAAATAGAGTGATTAAAATATCCATAACCTATGACCCAGAGACTTCATCACTGGGCTTACAAATGTCAAGGAAGCCACTCATACGAACAAAGTCCCTTTATATGCCAAAATTTTTATAGCAGCATTTTTTATATCTAAAAATTAAAAACAAAGTAGAGGCCCACTGATTCAGGATCGGATAAACAAATTGTGGTATGTAATGAAATATGACTATGCTGTAAGAAATGATGCATATGAATACAGAGAAATGTAATGGAATATGACTGTGCTATAAGAAAAGATACAAATGATGAATACAGAGAAACCTGGGAAGATCGACATTAACCGATCTAGAAAAAGGTAAGCAGATCCAAGAAGGCAATCTATACAATGTCAACAAAAAACCACAAGCCAAAAAAAAAAAAATTGGAAGTAACTGTAACAAAATTACAAAGATCCAGTGGGATTCAAATGGAGAGCTAACAGAAGACACCCCCAACCCAACCCTTCAGAGGTGGGAGGTGCATAGGTATTGCTGATGTTTTTTTTTGCCTTAAAAATATGATTTGTTGTATGAAATGGCTGGAGGGGTGGTAGGAAGGAATACTAGGGAAAACTATGATGATGTAAAAAAACAACAAAAACTTATGAATGTAACAAAATTATAAGGCTCAAGTGTGACCTTAAAGCAGAGATCAGAGAGGATACCCCAAATCTACCCCTTTGTGGAGGTGGGGGTTCTGTAGATGTTACTCACTGGACATATTTTGGATCTTTTCAAGGTACTGATCAGTTGAGCTGACTTTTTTTTCCTTTTCTTTTTCTTGCCTTTAAAAAATACTATTTGTTACATGGAACGGCTGTCTGGGAGGCTTGGGAGAGAGAGAGTGGGGAAAACTATGAAAATAGACATCAATAAAACCTTATAATAAGTTCAATGCAAAGTTATATGTAGAAGATATATCGGATTCCATGCCGTCTTGGGGAGGGGGAGGGGGAAGAAAATCTGGAACTCAAAATAATGTGGAACTGAGCGTTGTAAACTAAAAATAAAAAATCTTAATTATAAAATTTCAAAAAAAAACCTTATAAAAAGAGGTAATATGGTTAGCCGAACATGGTTAATGCGAGTACAACCAGCTAGTGGGTCATGATCAGTGGGGAACGCAGCCAATGGAAAAGTATGGCAAGGGGCTCATTTAATGTGAATGACAGCGAGTATAACACAGTTAACAATGAGTCAGTCAACAGGCTTTTTTTAAGTGTCTACTATGTGCCAGGCACTCTGCACTGGGGACAATGAGAAAGGCAAGAAACAGTCCCTGTCCTCAAGAAGCTCACAGTCCACTGGGGGAGACAACATGCAAACATCTATGTATAAACTAGATGTACAAAATAATTTGGAGATGATTCACAGGGAGAAGACACTAACATTAGGACGGACTGGGAAAGGCTTCTTATAGAAAACAGGACTTAAAGGAAGTCAGAGAGGGCAGAAGGTGTAGGAAAGGAGGGAGCAGGTCCAGAGTTGGGAAATAGGAGTGTTCTGTTTGAGGAACAGCAGAGAGGCCAGTATCACAAGGTCAAAAAGATGGGAAGGAGTTAAAGTGTAAGACTGGAAAGGTAGGAAGGGCTGATCCTGAAGGTGACAGGGAGACACTGCAGTTTAGTGAATACGGGACTGACATTGTCAGACCTGGGATCTGTTTTACAGAAGGTCAATTTTACAGGTAGACTGAGTAGGGAGAGCCTTGAGGCAGGACAACCATTCAGCAGCCTACTGCAATTGTCCAGGTCTGGACCAAGATGGCGGCAGTGTCAAAGGAGAGAAGGAGGCATATATGAGGGATGTTAAAAAGACAAAAGCAACAGGATTTGCAACAGACTGGATATGGAGGAGAAGAGAGGAACTGAGCAGCTGACATGTAGGTTTTATATAAAGATGATGGTGCCCTTGAAAGTAGTAGGAAAATTAAGAAGAATTTCCTTTTTGAGTTCAGTTTTAGACATGTGGCGTTTGATATCCAGTTTGAGGTGTCCAATTGCCAGCTGGAGATTTGGGAGGAGATGTCAGGAGAGCAGTTAGGGCTGGTTAAGTAGATCTGAGAATAATTAGCATAGAAATAATAATTGAATCCATAGGACCTGATGAGATCACCAAAGGATACAATATAGAACATGGGGTGGCTACTGCCTCTTTTGGTGTGGCCAAGAATGTTTTTTACATTTTTAAATAAAGCTTTAATCTATTTAACAAGGTAAAAACCATTCCTAGATGGAGTGCTGTACAAAAACAGGCAGTTAGTGGATGGCTGCAGTTTGCTGACCCTCTGCTAGAGAGGGAGAGGAGGGGAAGACTGAAGGAGCTGCTGTGACCTGGGTGAAGATCCAGGACAGCAGACTGAGGAGCAGTCTGAGAGGCAGGAGGAGAACAGGAGAGGAGTATCATGAAACCCCAGAAAGAAGATGAAATCCAGAGGAGTGTGATCAACAGTGTCAAAAAGAAGGATGGGGGATGAGAAAAGGCCACTGGATCTGGCCATTAAGAGGGGGGAGCAGTTGTGGTCGAACGATGAGATCGGGAACCATTCTGCAGAGCGTAGGGGAGAGCTGACTGTAGAAAGACTTCTCAAGAGTTTAGCCATGGAAGGGAGGAAACAGAAAGGTAGCTAGAGGGTACAGGGGATCAGGAGGCAGCTGGGTGGCTCAGTGGATAGTGCCCCGGGCCTGGAGTCAGGAAAACCTCAATTCAAATCCGGCCTCCGATAGACTAGCTGTGTGACCCTGGGCAAGTCACTTCACCCTGTCTGCCTCAGTTTCCTCATCTGTAGAATGAGCTGGAGAAGGAAACGGCAAATCACTCCAGTGTCTTTGCCAAGAAAACCCCACGGTCAACGCTGGCCTGCTGTGGTCCACGGGGTCATGACAGCGGATCAAGGGAGGGTCTTATGGGGGGGGGGAAGCTATGGGCATGACTGTAGTTAGCAGGGAAGCGGTCGGAGAGGAAGGATCAGAAGGAAGTGAATGGCGCTCACGGCCCTTGGGGGAGGGGCAGTCCGTGGGGGGCCAGGCTGGGTCAATGAGGTACACGGTCCGTGGCTCATGGCCAATGGCGAATTCCGTTAACGGGACACGGCTAGTGGGGAGTCCGGCTAGCAGGAGAGCGGGGACAACTAACAGAGTCCGGTTACTGAGCGCGGTTGACGGGGAGTGGGGGGGGAGGGGGTCAGGGGCACGGTTGATGGGGAGCGCGGCTAGCGGGGCCCGGTTAACGGGCGAGGCCGCGAGCGCCGGTCCCGCCCCCGCCCCCGCCCAGCCGCCGGCCCCTCTGCGCCTCGCGGCCCGGCTGCACACAGCTCGACGCTCCCTGGGCGGCGCGCCCCCGCGCCTCTCTCCGCCCCTCCCCGAGAGCGCGCCCCGCCGCCTCACCTGCCCCGGGCCCGGCCCGCTCCGGAGACTCCCCAGCGCCTGCCAAGCTCCCACGGAGGAACTGCCAGAGCCGAGCCGTGCGCAGTCGCACCGAACGAAGCCGAGCCCCGCCGCCGGATGTGACGTTAGGGCGCACGAGACGGGGGCGGGGCGACGCGCGGCCTCGAGGTCAGAGCGGAGCTGGTCGCCGGGCGCCAATGAGAAGCCTCACGGGGTGAGGGTGGAAGGCGGGGGCGGTCGGCTTAGGAGGGAGCGACCGGATGTTGCTCGACCCCTCAGCCACTCAGAGGGTCTCAGAGGCGGCCAATGGGATCGCGCGGGGTGAGCGCCCCACCTCCCCGCCTCCCGCGTTGCCTAGGCAACGGCAGAGCGGCGAGCTAGGCCCCGCCCCCAGATGGAGGCGGGACTCACTCCGCGGGCCGACTCGCTGTCGGACCGCCCCGGGGTCGCCGGGCTAGCTCCTCCCCGGCCGGAGGCGGGGCTCCCCAGGAAGCCTAAAGCGGAGTCGGGGTCAAGTTCTGTTTAGCGTCCTGGGCTTGTCCCGTCCTTGGCTTAAGCCTGACTGTCCTCCTGGGGGAGAAAGGAAAGTGGCTCCATGCCCTAGAAGCCCGGCCCCAGAGCCGGCGACGCTCCTCCCCGGCTGGGGGACCGTGGGCAACAGCTTCTTCACTTTTCTGGGACTCAGTTTCCTCCCCCGTACAAGTAGGTCGTGGTTGGACTAACTGACCTCTCTCTGGGCCTCAGTTTCCTCCTCTGTAAAATGAAAGGCCTGGACCTGATACTCCTCCAGCCTCCTGGTTCCAAGCCCCGGGGCGAAACCTTTCCTGACCTCCTCCAGTCGGTGACGTCAGCCCTCCGTCCACCCACCCCAAGCTAGAGGCACTAGCAGCCCGTCGTGAAGATTCAGAAGACCTAGACTGAATCTTGGCTTGGCTCCAGTTACCCGTGCAGGCCATTTATTTCCCCTGTGTCCCCTCATCTGCACGGTGATGCACTAGGTGGCTTCTCACACCCCTGGGAACATAGGTGTAGAATCGGGGAAGGTCTCATTACAGGGGAGGAAACCTGAGGAGACCTGAAAGTAACTTGTCCAGGATCCCACAGGTGGTGAGTGGCAGAGCAAGACTTTGGACCCAGAGCCCGACTCCACATCCATCTTTCTTTCCACTACCCCACTAGATCTAGGAGCCTGTGATTCATGTTTCCATTTTATTCTTTCTGGTAAAGAGACTTCAGCAAGCTTAGTAGTTGTAGGTGTTTGTTTGGAGATGGAGTCTCTCTCTGCTGCTGACTACTTGTGTGACTGGATAAATCGCTTCTCCTCTCTGTCCCTCAGTTTCCTCCTCTATAAAATGAAGCATTTGAATTAGGTAATTAAAGGCCTTCCTGGTTTTAGATCCTGTTAAAGGGTAGCAAGGTGCACATCAGGAAGAGCGCTGTAGTCAGAGAACCAGGGTTTGAATCCCCACTGCCACTTAGGTACATAGGTACTAGGGCCTTACTTAGTATCTATGTAACTTTGGGCCAATAATTCTCTGGGCCTCAGTTTCCTCATTTGTAAAAATGATAGCAGTCTTCTGGATGATCTCAAATATCCCAGTTGTAAATCCATTTATCAGCACTTTTATAGCACCTTCCAAACATGAGCTCCAAGACCCCTTCCGGCTCCAGATCCTAAGGGTGGAAGCTGATTGGCAGATTTAGACTTAATGTCAGGAAAAACTTCCAAAAGGATTAAAGCTATTCTGAATTTGAATGGGCCGCCCCTGGAGTTAGAGAGTTCCTTATCACTGGATGTCTTCAAATAGAGATTGAAACGATCTGTTGTTGGGGGAACAATTCTTGGTTATATGTGGATTGACTTCATAGCTGTCGAGCTTGGCCGTGGTGGGGAGGATTCCTGGTTAGCTATAGTTTGGACTAGCCTCTGAGGTCCTTTCCAACTCAGATTCTGTGAATGTAACTACCAAACCTCAGGAAAGAGGAGCATGTCCTGTATAGACTCACTTCCTCATCCTATTCCCCACTCCTACCTAGCTCCGCCCTGTCTATCCTTCCTTCCATCCATCCATCCCTCCATCCCCCTTCTTTTCCCTCCCAAGCTGAGACACTCAGGGGGAGCTGCAGCGCTGTGTGTAGTCTTGGATAGAGGCCTGGAAATACTCAGTGGTGTTGAGGTCTGGGCGGCAGAGGATGACGTAGCACTTTGGGAGGAAGTAGCCACTGAAAACGCCACCGAGGCTGCTCAGGATGACCAGTGCGTTGATGGCTGGCAGGTATTTGCCATAGTAGACAGTGGAAGCGGTGGCGAGGCCAATCCAGGAAATAAAGTACAGGAGGAGGCTGAAGGTGATGCATTTGGCCTCGTTGTAGTTCTCAGGCAGATCCTTGCCCACATAGCTACAGGCAAAACAGCTGACTGAGAGGAGCCAGGTGTAGAGAATGCTCAGCAGATAACCCGGAGAGGCACCCTTGGAACACTCCAGCACCACCAGCTCTGGGAAACGCTTATACTCCTTGGTGGGCTTCGGGGTCCAAGCCACCAGCCATGTGATACATATAAGAAGCTGGATAGTGGAGCTCATCACCACAAAGATCTTGGGCCCATGGTTCTGCACCCAGGAACGGTAGAGGGTGGGCATCTTGGCCGACAACTTGAAGATGACGACCAGCTGGAAGGAGCGGATGGTTAAGCAAGATAGGAAGATGGCAAAGCCCAGGGCAAAGAGAGACTGCCGCAGCAGGCAGGTGAGTGGCGTTGGCTCCCCAAAGAAGCAGTAGGGGCTGCAGCCAGCACCTGCCAGTGAGCCCAGCATCAGGAAGCACATCCTGCCTCCGGCTGATCTCACCACAGGGGTATTCAGGTGCTGGGCAAACAGGCTGGCCACCCCTGCCAACAGGAGTAGCAGCAGTGTGTTAGCACCCATGAGCACCAAGGAGACTGGATGGTGCCAGGCGAGGAACTGAGTGGTGCGGTTGAAGCACATCTGGCTGCCCACTGGGGACCATTCTTCTTTCTTACACCGATGGCAGACGTACTGGTCTGTAAGGAAGGGGGAGAAGAACCCTGAGCAGAGATGCCCGTCATCTAAGCCGAGGAGAGCAGCAGAGTTTACTAGCTACATGCAAAGCCTTGGCCAGGCTAAGGGGACAAATGGAGACACGCAGGGTTCTAGTTTGGAATACTCTGACATAGCTGTGGTCTCACAGCTCTTAGTGAAGATCAAGTCACCTGCATCTCTTCTAGGACATTTCTGTTCCATGACCTGCAGTAAATCCTTCATAGAGGTCCATACACACGTATCCCAGAGGCCCTTCTCTAGGCTCTACATTGTAGGGGTACTATTATAGCCCTGGGGTTCTCCACTGTCCTTGTAGCCCATGAAATAGAGGACAGCAGACTCCTTTCTGTTGTGCTCAGTTACTATGAGGGCCTTG
This sequence comes from Trichosurus vulpecula, assembly GCF_011100635.1. NCBI lineage: Eukaryota > Metazoa > Chordata > Mammalia > Diprotodontia > Phalangeridae > Trichosurus > Trichosurus vulpecula. The sequence goes on from NC_050574.1 coordinate 23,308,474, forward strand.
TTGTAGCCCCCTTTCTCATCCGAATGGCTACATTTTGTTTGTGTAGATGGCTTTCCCCACTTTGAAGAGGAAGGTGATTTCCATCTTTCCCTCCAGTATTTCCATTAACCAAACTCACCTTCCTGACTTAGGGCTCAGTGGTTTCTCTGTTTGGGGGTTTTTAAGAGCAGAAAGGAATATATAGCAAGAATATTCTGCGGAAAGGATACGGAAACTCCAACCTCAAACTGGGCTGGGAAGAATAAGCCACTTTAGTCACTAGGATTGGCACAGGGTATGGCACATAGTAAGCACTTAAATGCTTGTTGACTGACTGACAGACTGACCTTGGCCATGATCTGCTATATAAATTGGATAGTGTGGGTCTGCCACAAATTTGTCCATTGGGCAGAGGAAGTCATAGGAGGATCAGATAAGTATGGCATCATCAGATGGCCTTTATGAAGGTATAGGAAAGAGAAGCCAGTTTTAATGAGGCAGTGGGAATAGGTTATAACCCTTAGGAGGTGAGATAGAAGCTATGTGCTGAGCTCTGGTCTAAAGATTTCCTGGTGCTCATGGTTGTGTTTTTCCACCCTTGGTTTTGATTTACTCCCAGAACAATTTTTGCCCCATTATGGATATTAAGCATAGGGAAGCTGCCTAATGAGTTAATAATAACTCACATTTTTATAATACTCTTAAGTTTTATAGAGCACTTTTGTTGTTCAGTTGTGTCTGACTCTTTGTGACCTGAATTGAGGTTTTCTTGGCAGAGATATTGGAGTGGTTTGCCATTTCCTTCTCCAGTTCATTTTACAGATGAGGAAACTGAGGCAAGCAGAGGTTAAGAGAATTACCCAGGGTCACGCAGCTAGTAAGTGTCTGAGGCCACATTTGAACTCGGGAAGTTGAGTCTTCTCGACTCCAGGCCCAGCACTCTATGCCCTAGGCGCCACCTAGTGCCCACAAAGCACTTTACATGTATTATTTCATTTGATCCTTAAAAGAACTTGGTGAGATAGGTACTTCTTTTTATTATTTTACAAGTTTAGAGACACTGAGTTGGGATTAAGTGACTTGCCCAGGGTATGAGTCTGAGGCAGAATTTGAGCCCAGGTCTCCAGTATTTCTGCATACTGCCTTATGATGAAATGACCCTGGAGCCAGTGCTACCTTTCCCGATGAGAATAACTGCTTTGCAAACTTTGAAGTGCTATATAAATGTCTGTGGTTATTATACAGGGTGAGAGAAAAGCCTGCTAAGACTTGGACATGTTGGTCTTGGGTGGGGGGTAAGGGAGAGGAGTCTTTTTAATTTGCAGGGCTGTGAGGAAGCCGGCAGGCCTCAGGAAGGCTAGCCACTCACCACTGCTGTTGACAAAGGTCCCAGCTGGACAGGGCACACATTCAAAGCAGCAGTGGTGCAGTCCCACAACACTCCGTGCCTCTCCGGCTGGACACTCCTCAGAGCACACTGACCGAGGCACCTGGATAAAACCACAGGCATCACAAGTTCAGACTGGAACGGGCCACAGTCAAAGGAGGGGGATGAGCAGGAAGGCCCTTAAAAGGTAATACTGTAGAAAGGCTCAGGAAGCCAGGCAAGAGGGACAAATGTCAGAGCCTCAACATTGCAGGGCTCACTTCCTCAATAATCTCCTTTTGGATTTTCCTAGTAGACACAGCTAAAAGTTGTGCCCTCAGAAACTGCCTCGGTCTGGCATGCTGCAAATTTTTATTTATAGCTCTGTGGAGCTATATCCCACCCTGACATCCCCCACTCACCCCTAAGTTCTGGGCATTAGATTGCCTTGTCAGAGAGTGACCTGGCCAGTGACTATCCCAATGTGATTCCCAGAGTAGTTTGTTACCTGTTTTTTTCCTCTGTGCCAGCGGATTTTAGTCCCATCTATTTCCATGTGAACTGGGAACCATGTAGAAGCTCCAATGATTTTGAAGGTCCAGTTAGGGCCATTCCAGTCCCATGCAATAATATCATATCCACTGAGCGGATCTCCATTTTCATTGAAGGACACAGGGTTTCCATGTAGCATGAAATCCACCTTCTTGACCTCCTCCAGCAGCTACAATATATAGCAACCATGTACCCCAACCACAAACTCTACAGAGCTTCCCTTGAGTACCCCACCTGAGCAAAGCCAAAGAATACGAGATAAGAGCTGTTTAAAAAGAGAGGAAACAGGGCAGCTAGCTGGCACAGGGGATAGAGCACTGGCCTTGGAGTCAGGAGGACCTGAGTTCAAATGTGACCTCAGACACTTACTGGCTGTGTGACCCTAGGCAAGTTGTTTAACCTGACTGCCTCCCTCATTGAGAGAGAGGGGGGAGAAATAAAAGCACCAAGGTGGGAATCTACTTTCTTAAAAGTGTTGAGCCCAGCCAGATGGATAGCTCCTTCCGTGGGATCTCTTCCCCTTCCTAAGTGAGAGGGGATGTGGTAGAGGGTTCCCCTGTTGAGGTTTTTACCTCTGAATCTCACCTTCAGGAAGCCAGGGGCATGACAGGGAGGAGAATGGGAAAATGTGGGGAGATGAGAATTTGCCTCAGGGGACTTGTCCTCGATTTCCTGGTTTTCCCCTTCCCTTCCTATGCTGAGAGTGTAGAGAGGTCTGCTCTCTAGAGTAGCTGTAGCTGAGTGATAGGAGCAATGAGGTGAGTCCCCTGGGTAGCACAGGATGCCTGGAGAATCATCCTTCCAGAGCAGGGCTTTGTGGAGGCCAAGCTCCCCACTTCTCACCTGCCAAGGATAGATCTTCCCTTTGGTGCAGACTCCTGAAGGGCAGCCCAAGAGCTGGTGCAGCCCGTGGGCCACAGCATACACAGCAGCATACGCATTGTAGGCTGAATTCATGGAAAAGGTACTCATCTCAGTATCGATATCTGTTGTAAAAGACAGGTGCTGATTGCAGATCTGATGGTGACCATCCTGGGCAGGTTCAGCTGATGGCTCCGAAGTCTTCTTAGCCTGGGTATAGGCCTTTTCGAACTCCTTTATCCCAAGGATTTCTCTCTGTGGGATAGCCACCCCAATCACTGTCCCAATCCTTGAAATGCCAGGTACCTGTGTGATGTAACTGGAGATGGACCAGTCTTCCGTGGCTATCCACACTTTGTCCGTCACGTTCCCCAACAACACTGCCTCAAAGAAGATGTGGGCCTGATTTCTAGTACAGAAGACGACCACCACCTCAGCTCCAAACTTTGTGAGGGACAGTATCATGTCCTGCATCGCGCTGTCATGGGCTTGGGCTGAAATGGGCACAACGTCTTTGTGGGCAATGCAGATGTCCTCTTCAGTAATAAACTCCTCCAGCATCTGCACCCCCTGCAAACCGTAGTCATTATCGCTGCCAATCACCGAGATCCATGACCAGCCGAACTCCTTCAGCAGCATCACGATCGTCTGAACCTGGAGCTTGTCGCTGGGGATCATGCGCAGGAACGAGGGGTACTGCTGCTTCTCGCTGAATGTCATGCTGCTTGCCGCATAGCTGATCTGTGGGGACCAAAGATGAAGCGCTCTGCTAGGTGCTGGGGACACCGAAACAAGCAAAACCATCCTGCCCTCAAGCTGACCAAGGGAGGCAGAGGAGAGGAAGCAGCACATGTCAGGCATAGAGGACTGCGAGGCCAAAACACAGAAGGTCAGTTTAAGTGAACCACAGGATAGTTGAAGGGCAGTATTGTATAATAAGGCTGGAAAGGTAAGTTGAACTCAAGTTCTGAAGTACTCTAAATGCCAAGCAGAGTTTACATTTGAGCCAGCAGGTAATAGGAAGCCTCTAGAGTGTATGAGAAGCAGCACGGCGTAGTAGGTAGAGTACTGGCCTGAGGGGAAGACCTGAGGTCAAATCCTACCTGAGACACCTGAACAGTGTGACCCTAAGCAAGTCATTTACCGTATCTGTGCTTCAGTCTCCTCATCTGTAGTCTCTTCTAGTTCTAAATCTAGGATTCCATGGCCCTGTGAGCAGGGGAATGACATGGCTATGACCTGTGCTTTAGAAATATCACTATAGTGGTTATATGTAGAAAGGGCTGGATTGGGGAGAGACAAGTGAGCAAGCTGGTGGAGTAGTTCAGGGGGCAGGCGACGAGGGTCTGCACTAAGACGGTGAGCATCTGAGCAGAAAGAAGGGGGCATTTATGAAGTGCTTGCTGTGTACCTATATGGCACGGTGCTGTGTGGGGATATCAAGAAAGGCGGAGTCAGTCCCTGACCCCAGGGCATTCACAACTTAATGGAGGAGACAACATGCTACTAGTTATGTACAAACAAGACAGAGACAGGATGAATTGGAACTAATCAACAGCGGGAATGACCTAACATTAAAAATAAGAAAAGCCTTCTTGTAGAAGGTGGAATTTTTTCTGAGACTTGGAGAAAGCCACAGAAGGTAGGAAGTGGATAGGAGGAGAGAGCATTTCAAGCATGGTGGAATAGCCAGAGAAGATTCCCCAGAGATGGATTGTCTTGTGGAAGGAACAGCAAAGAGGCCAGTGTCACTGGGTTATAGAGTACAAAGTGTAAGAAGACTAGAAAGGTAGGAAGGAGCCAGTTTATGAAAGGCTCTAAAAGACGGAGAAAAGATGGGTAAGTAGGAATCCGATTAGTATTGTATTTCTTGGCCAAGTAAGACTCATCAGCCTATAGTAACACTGATGTTGGGAACCTGGGTTATTGGCAAGATGGTGGTGGTCTTGAGAGAACTACGGAAGCTCAGAAGAGGGGGGCATTTGGAAGAAATATTCCGAAGGAAAGGGTGGTCAACAGCGTCAGATGCTCAGAGACTTCAGGAAGGATGAGAACTAAGAAAAGGCCCTTAGCCTTGGCTGTTAAGAGATCATCAGTGACTTTGAAGAAAGTTGTTTCAGCTGAGTGAAGGGTTCAGTCTTCAGATCGAAAAGAGTAGGAAAGAATGAGAGGAAGGAAGTAGAAAGGATGAGTGCAGACATCTTTTTTTTTTAGGAGTTTGGCTAAGAAAAGGAGAGACAGAAAATAGTTTGAGGAGACAGTGGTACTTTTTGAGGATGGGACAGGCATTTTTGTAGACAGCAGGGAAGGAATGAGGAGAAAGAGAGGTTAATGTTTGAGGGGGAGCAATTCTGGGGCAATCTACTACAGAAGATGAGAGTTGGCATGGTCCAGGAGAAGGGTCACTTATTCGTCAGACATTCATTCTTAAAGGGGAGGATGGGCAATGGTATCAAGGGGTCATGAAATATAAAGGAAAAAGTGGAAATCTGTGTAAACCAGCCCAAACCAATGATTGACAGCCATTGGTTAAACCTGAAAATAACAGGAATAGGCTGGCACACATTTAATGGCTCCACATGAACGGCCTGGACAGCTCACCTGGGGGATCAACAGGGCGCTCAGCAGGGTCGCAGTTACAGAGGTCATCTCAGAGCTGCTTGGCCCAATCACCGCCACCGCCTTGGGGTAATAGCTGAAGAAGTTCTCAGGAATCTGGACGTGATTGCTTCTGGGCTGGGAGAGAATGCTCAGTGTGGCGTACACATTCGCAGACTTTGAACACACATCGTAGAGTTCGTAGCCCAGAGTGATATTGGGAAGCAGAGAGCTGGAGTTGTTGATCTCCTCTATGGCATACCTCATGGCCTGGAAGAGGTGGTAGCCGTGGCCGTTGAATGCCTCGGACCTGTGGGACAGGTGGGGCCAGAGAAGTAGGGATGGTCATCAGCACTGAGCCTTCAGACCCAAGGCTAAGACCTTTCTTTCTCTTCCTAGTCCTCTGTATTCTACAATATCTAACATTTATATACTATATTAAGGCTTGCAAATCTATGGAGATCGTCTCATTTGATTCAGATCTTCATGTTTCCTTGAAGATCTGTGATATAGATGACATTACCCTCATTTTACAGGTAAGAAAATTGGGGCCCAGAGAGGCTGTGTAATGTATTGGTAAGTGTCTGGGGCAGAACTGAGCTCAGTTCTTACTCCAAGGTACGCTCTCCTTTCACAGCACCATCTGCTCTATTATCTTTGGGCACTCAGTAACTTGTAATAGTGACCCTCTTACTGTGAGAACACTTAGTCTGCTGAAAACAGAGGCTAGAGGGAAGACTAGCCCGGGAGTCTGGAAGACCTGGGTTCAAGTTTCACCTCTGATACATGGGACCGTGGACAAGTCAGCAAACTGCTCAGTGCTCCAGACTTACACTCTAAGACTATTAGTTACGGAGAAGGTGCCCGCTTGGAAGTTTCCTTACCTGGGAGGTCCAGAGATGAATGAGATCACAAACCAGTCACTCTTGTCCTATTATTCTATTTCTATAAACTTGTACATGCCAGGCAGCATTGCAAAAGCAAATTTGGCCACTTGATATCTGGAAAAATTTCCTAACTGGAGCTATTCATGAGTGTGATGGGCTATTTGGGAAGCGAAATCCATGTCCATTGGTGTCTTCAGGCAGAGGCTGGGTGACGACTTGTTGGGTAGACTGGAGTGGGGGTTTCTTTTGGAGTATAGGCTGGACTAAATGGCTCCTGAGACCTTTCCCACTCAAAAATTCTGTGGGAAGGAAGGAAACAATCTTTTTTTTTCCTGTTTAATTTCTTTTTTTTTTTTTCCTGAGGAGGCAAGGCAATCAGGGTTAAGTGACTTGCCCAAGGTCACACTAAACCCTTAATTTCTTAACAAGCACTTTTAAAGCACTAGGCAAATATCTCATTTTATTCTCACAACAACCCTGGAAAGTAGGGGCTATTATTATCCTTATTTTACAGATGAAGAAACTGAGGCAGACAGCTGTTAAATGACCTGTCCAAGGTCCCACAGCTAGGAGGTGTCTGAATCAGGATTTGAATTCGGGTGTCCTGACTCCAAGCCCAGCGCTCTGTGCACTATGGCACCCCCTACCTGTGATTCTGCATGTGGCAGCATTTTTGAAAGGAAAGGAGAATTCGGATTTTTATCACCACTTTCCTAGGCAGTGTTAAAAGAGAAGCCATTACATGGTCTTTTCTCTTGAGGAGTCTAGTTGGAAAGACAAAAAGGACACCTGAAATGTGGAGCCTAATTGTGATTCAACAGAAAAAGCCCAGAGCAAAATAACCAAGTAAAGGCAGAGGGAAGAGAGTAAAAGATAAATGAAGATGGGTGAGCATTCCAGGGAAAGATTCCCAAAGGAAGCCTGTCTAGAGGGAGCATTTGGCAATAGAGAATTGGTGTAAATGGGTGGTAAGGAAGAGGGAGGGCCATTCAGATGGAGGTCCTGGTCTTGCAGCAATCCAGAGGCAAGGAATTAGCCAGCTGACTCCAAGTTGAATAGATTTCAGGGTGGAAGGGAACAGTACTTTTCTGTGGGTGGCTTCCATGAGGTGGTGGTTCAAATCCCTCACTTACCTCTCACACAGGGGCACCTCAGGTCTGCCTTTGACTTCTTCTAAGACAGAGTGGATGGGGAACAGTCCCGCAATGATATGATCCCCAGGCATCTTGAAGTCAGAAGGGGTTTCCATTTCTTGACAGCTCAAGAGGCAGGAAATGAAAAGAGACAGATAGACAAGGTGGGATTTCATGCAGAGCATGCTGCCCAGATGGAGAATTTAGCTCCTCTCTTCCTCTTTATGTCAGGTGCTCCTGTCCTGGAAGCTCAGGACTATTGAAATAAGCTGAATCTGGAGCTCCCCCTCATCCTCCTCAATTTGATGCTTTGGAAAGGGGCGGGTCTTGGAGGTGATACACAAAACCCAACTCCAGACGCTAAAATGCTTGAGTTGGACTTCCTGACTTGTGGTTCTCCACAGGAACCCAAGGGTGCTCTTGGGTCAAATGAGGTGATGAATTGTCCTTGCCCCAACCAGGTGGTACCCATGGCCTCTCATTTGACAATTGTGGATTTAGATCAGGAAGGGTGTGGTGTTTTTGTTGTGCCAGAGTTTTGCTAAACCCTGGGAGGCTGCATTAAAGGAAGCCATTTGTATAATTTAGCTGGGGGTCTACCCTACTCTATACTGGAGCTACAGCAACAGATCCTTCGCTAACCATCCTCCCGAGGCAGATCTTGCAGATTGCTTTGTTGGGCACTTCTTTATTCTACTTAGATGGGAATGGGGAAGGAGCTGTGATGTTGGCAGCCTGGGGACCTCTGGGAGTGAGAGAGGCAGCGTGTTCCTGTGGAGACGACAATGGAGTTGGAGCAGGAGAGGCTTGGGTGCAAATCTCTAAGAAAGTCACTTCACTTCTCTTTCTCAGTTTTCTCATCTGTAAAATAAGGTGGTTGGTTTTAGCCTCAAAGGTCCCTCAGAGCTTTAAATCTATTGCTGTTGTTTCTGTCATGTCCGACTCTTCATGACCCCATTTGGGGTTTTCTTGGCAGAGACACTGGAGTGGTTTGCCATTTCCTTCTCCAGCTCATTTTACAGATGAGGAAACTGAGACAAACAGGTTAAAGTGACTTGCCCAGGGTCATACAGCTAGCAAGTGTCTGAGGCCAGATTTGAGCTCTGGAAGATGAGTCTTCCTGACCCAGGGCCCTTGTGCCACCTAGCTGCCCAATCTATATAATTCTTTGAATTCCTCAACCTGGGGTTAACTTCGGGTCTGTGAACTTTTTTTTTAATGTTTTCATAACTATTTCAATATAATTTATGTCTTTCATAATCCTATGTATTCTATTTTATGCATTTAAAAACCTTATTCTAAGAAAGGGTCCATCCGGCTGCCAAAGGGATCCATGACTCCCCAAAAGTCTTCACCAACGTCAACCATTCGTAGCTTTTTTGAGCATCACAGGTCTGCATGAGTCCAATGCTGGCATACTATCCACTACACCAGGTATTCTCTTATGTGAATTATCTGGGCTTGTGACACATTCCGCCATTATACTATAGGCTCCATGACATTTTTTATCTAATTTTTCTTATCCCCAAATCCAAAGTCAGTTTAACCTTGAGTCAATGACTAAACCCTTTACATCATCAACAATTCTATCTTCCTGACTCCAACTCCAAGGCTTTCTCGACAAGATAACACCTCTGTTATCAGAAGGCTGATGGGGAGAGGCAATAAGCATTTATTAAGCACCTACTATGTTCCAAGCACTTTTTCCTCGTTTGACTCTCACAACCACCTTGGGTGCTTTTATCATTCCCATTTACGGATGGGGAAAGCGAGGCAGGCAATGGGTCAAGTGTCTTCCTTGTCCAAAGTCGGCCTACTGCTAGAGGCTGCATTTGCACTCAGGTCTTTCGCTCAGCCCGGTCCCCGATCTAGCGGGCAATGTGACTCTGCCTTGGGCTGGCGGAGGGTCAGCACATGCCGGACCCCAGGGCCCTGTGGACTTCGGTGGTGAATGTGTTCCGGTATGTCCAGTTGCCACTGGGATCCTTCACCTGGGCCTTCAAAGTCGCGGTTCGACTTGGGGCGCACGGCCCCGCCATCGTCGGAAGGCCCACGGACAGGGGCAACGCCGGGGTCCGCTCCGCTCTCCATGCCCGCTCCCCTTCCCCCCAGTCCCTCAGCTTCCTCCCTTGGGCTAAGACAAATGTATGCAAAGCGAGGGCATGCAAACGAGCGCCTGCTTTGGTTCGGCCGGTCAGTCCCGGGGGCGGGGGCGAGCGCCAGGTGGAGGACCCCATCCCGAGGCGGGGGAGGGGCAGCGAGGGGAGTGCCTGCGCTGTAGACGCGCTGCGCCGGCGGTCCACGCGAGGGCGCCTGCGGGCCCGAAGCTTCCGTTCCCATGACACCCTCGGGAGCGGGGGAGGAAGGACCCCGGCCATTTCTCGCGAGAGACGCCAAGGGAAGGGAGCCGGGGGGCGCAGCATGGCCGACGTGATGGTCTACAGCAAGGAGGGCCTCAGCCGCCTGGGCTGGACACGGGTCCGCCGGGCCCGCTCCCCGCTGGGCGTGGGCCGCCGGGCTCGGCGGCGTGCCCGCTCCTTGACCGTTGGGAGCCAGCGGCGGCTGCGGCTGCGGCTGCAGCAGGCCGAGGCGGCCGGCGTGGCCTGGCTCGACGAGGAGGACGCGGCGGAGGCCGTGGTGGTGGGAGCCGAGTGGAGCGCCCGGGAGAAGAAGGCGCGGAAGAAGAAGGCGCGGCGGCGGGAACGCGCCGAGCGCGAGCGGCGGGAGCGCGAGGAGGAGCAGCATTGCGAGGAGCGCGAGTGGAGCCAGCTGCGGCAGCTGCGCGAGCCGCCGACCAGGCGCGTGCGCGACGGGGACGCGGAGGAGCGCGCGGCCCCCGAGCCCAGGCCTGGGGCTGGCGGCGAGTCCGAAGGGCCTGAGGAGCCGCCTCGGGCCCCGGGCCAGGGCAAGCCGTTCCTGGTGCGGGCCAAGGCGGGCCTCCTGATGCTGCTGAGCCACGCGCAGGTGAGCCCCGGGGCTGGGGAGGGGGGGAAACTGAGGCCCGCGGGGCGGGGACTGGGCCCGGCCCACTGAGACCTATGGTATGAAGGCCGGCTTTGATTGGCGGGACGGAAACATATCCCTCCCCCAGACCTCTAGCGCCGCCCTCTCCCTTACGGCAGGGGTACTGACAAGGGGGGGAGCGCCTGAAGCTATGGCATTCCGGGAAGCCCCTAACCTTCCTCCGAGCCCACGCTAACCCGCCTGCACCTGGGGAAGAAGAAGCCCTCGGGGGATGCCCTGGTCTGAGCTGTGGTTTCTTCGCCACCCGGGCTTGTTCTTGGGGCCACGCCCCTTTCATTTAGTTCTATTTGATAACAACAAATCCCCTAAAAAAAGGATTTGTTCGGTAAAACTTGGACCCAAAGGGCCGCACCCAAGAATCTGGAAGAGGCCAGGTGTGGCCTTGAGGCCCCAGGTTCCCCACTTGTGACTGATAATCCTTGGTCCGTTCTAGGACTGGGTTATCCTGCCCCGGAGCTCTGGAAGGTGTGCCGAGGGAAACAATGTTTTCACCTACTAGAAATAGAAGAGCTTTTACAAAGAAAACAAAAAACAAAAGCGATACCAGTTGTAGTGTAATGAACGAGGTCTGGGTTTGGACACGGGCTTTGCTACTTAGTAACTGAGTCTTCAGCTCCTCAGGGCTCAGTCTTTATCAGAGTGAATCCTGACCGGAAGGCCTTCCACGCTGGGCTCTTCTATCCAGCTGGGCCGTGATTCTTGGGGAATGATTGCTGGAATGGAAAGGGTTTGATCTTAGAGATAAACCAGTCATAGATTTTTAAGTCGGAAGGGATGTTGGTCCCATCAAACCATTTTATAGAGGTGGAAGCCAAGGACCAGAGATGCTAAGGGACTTGTTTGTTCAAGCTTATACAGCTGTGGAGTGGAGCCTAGAACATAGAGGTCTTTATAGTACACCTTGCTGGTTTCCAGAAATGGGAGATCCTTTTTAAAACAAGGTTTTCTGACGTCCAGTTTCCAAATAGATAATCTGAAATTGAAGACATTCTGCTTTTAACAGATTTTATTTTTTAGCGTTGGCAATGGCATTGCCTCACATTAGCTGGTCGATTTCTTTTTTTTTTAGTTAGTGGCTAACTGTACTTCCCATCCATGTGGATGTTGCTTTTCCCTATAGGATGAGTGTGTTGGGGACTATCTTTTGTCAGTGTCTCACCACAGCCTGATTGGCCTCAGTGAAGGCCGTGGAGTCTTCGCTAGATGTAGAGGCAGAGGTTGGTGAAATAGGAGTGATCTCTTAGAGAAGACAGTCTTGATCTGTCAACTTTTTTCTTAAGTGATTACTTCAGAGAAAAAAAGGTCTGTTGCTTAATTTAGCTGCCAGCTTGAGAGAATTGGAAGAGGGAGGCCCTTGTAGGAAGTAGTCTTAGAAAGATGGAATGATTTCAAGGAAAAAATTCTCCAGGGGTGAGCCCAAAAGACTAAGTGACTGACAAAATGTTAAATCTGAAAAACAAACAAACAAAAAAAGTGATTGGTTTTGGTAGAACTGGTTTCCTTTATATCTTTGTATTTTATGCATTTTAAAACCTTCTGAAAAGAGGTCCCTAGGGTTCAACAGATTTCCAGAGGCATTCGTGTCACAGAAAAGAGGAGGAACCACTGCCCTAGAGATTGTAGTAGGCTGTCCTTCCTTGGGAGGTCATACAGTGTAAATAACCCATCATCTAGAGTAAGAATATTTGGGACAGAAGACTAGTTTGGCTCATCATCATTTCTGTGACCTTGGTCATCAAATGGATGAATTAAAAGCATTTACTGAGCTCTGAGCTGAATGCTCAGGGATCTCCTGCTCTCAGACTCTCACTTTGTAAAAGAATGTTCACCTACAGGGCCAGTGGAAAGTCTTTGAGGGTATGAAGGTAGATGAGCAGCTAGGCCTTGGACCCATTAAATTCATTTCTAAGGAAGCAGTAGGATGGTGGCAATGGCCTTGTATCTCCTAGGAGGGAATGGAGTTGTTGACTCTTATCTCATCCAAACCCTGTGAGCAGTCCAGCAGCTGGGGGAAGGTGGTGTCTGGTATGTAGGAAGCCCTTGATAAAGGCTTGTTGAGAACTACTTTTCCTCCTCTTGTCTTCCTGTCCCCTAGCTAGCCAGAATGGGATTCTGGGATGGTCTGGAGGAGGGGACAAGGGAAGAAGAGAAAAGGTAAATGGTCCCCCCCATTTCTTATCTCTGTAATGAAGTTAGATCAGGGATTCTTAACCCTGGGGTGTTCTGGTAAAGCATATGCACCCCTTTTCAGGAGGATATTTTTTAAATGCATAGAATAGAATATTTAAGATTACAAAGGAACCCTATTATATTGCAATACAATTATCAAAAAAAATTTTTTAAGTTCGTGGACTCTAAGCCTATCTCAAGTCCCTTCCTGCTTCCAATCTCTTATTTTCTTGGTGCTTAGAAATTAATCCTTCCTTAGATGACATGGTGGTAAATGAATTCTTTAGAACTTTGTAATTATTTCATAGTTGGTTTCCACATTTATAATCTTTAAGTTTCTTGTTCTTTTCTCTTTCCCCTGCTAGTCTTTGACCTTCACTGGGAAGTGTCGGATGACCTGTCTTTATGGCCGAGTGCAGGTATTTGGTTTTATCATCAGCCAGGGCCAGCCAGCCTATGACCTTTATTCTCCCCACACCATCTGTGCCCTAACTATTGAAGCAATTAACTATGTGATGCCAGAGAAAACCCTAAAGGATATGAAGCTGGAAGTCCGGTCTTTGATCAGAGATCATCTTTCTTCAGGTAATTAAAAGAGCTGGAGAATTATCACTATTCATTCCTCAAATATAAGTTGAGCATATATATAGATAGGCAGTGCACTGTGCTAGGTCCTGAGAGAGCCAAAATGAAGTAAAATGCAGCCTCTGCCCTCTTGGTGCTTATCCTGGGGGTGAGGGGCTGAGAGGGTGCCCAGATACACACGTGATCGATAGAACCTGGTATATGATAAATACCTTAGAAGCTGTGGCCTGGGTTCAGAGAGGGGAGAGAGCATGTTTGCTGAGGAGATAGGGGTGGGCATCATTTCAGCTGAGCCCAAAGGTATTCTGTCTAGGAAAAGGAGACATGTGAGGGACTAGGGATGGGAAACCAAGTTCGTGGAATGAGCAATGAGGAGCGTGGCCTGGCCAGAGGGCAGGTTATTTAGTGGAGGAGCAGCAGGCGTTTAGGCTGGGAAGACAGATGGGAGCCGAACTGTGAAGGATGGAAGGTAGAAGACTGGCTCTTAATTAATTCAGTCGGCTTTGAAGGTTTTAGAACAGGGAAGTGAATGACACGTCCAGAACAGTATTGTGGAAAGGTTAGTCTGGCAGGGAGTGTAGGATGAATTGGAGGGAAGAGGAGGAGACAAGGGTACCACTTAGAAGGCTGTGGGAGGAGTCAGTAGGTAAGCATTTATTAAGCTCCTGCTGTGTGCCAGGCACTGGGCTAAGTAAGGTAAGGTAAAAGACAGTCCCTGCCCCCCAGGAGCTCAGTCTAATGGAAGAGCTACATGTGCAAACAAGATCTAGACAGGATAAATCAGAGGTGATACAGAGAAGAAAGGCACCAGCCTAAAAGGTGATTAGGAAAGATAACCAGGGGGCATAGAGCGCCAGGTCTGGATTCAGGAAGACTTGGAGTTCAAATCTGGCCTCAGACACTTACTAGCTGTGGCACCCTGGGCAAGTCACTTAATCTCTCTTTGGCTCAGTTTTCTCATCTCTGAAGTGGGGGTAGTAAAGCACCTACTTCTGAAGTGCTGTTGTGAGGCTCAGATGAGGTATTTATAAAGTGCTTAGCCTAGTCCCTGGCACCTAGCAGGTGCTTAATAAACACTTGTTTCCTCCCTTCTTTCCTTCTCATAGAGAAGATGGGATTTAGCTGGGACTTGAAGGAAGCCAGGAGACTGATATGGAAGGGAGAGTATTCCAGGCATGGGGAACAGCCATTGAAAAAGCCCAGAGTTGGGAGATGGAGTGTTTTGTATGAGGAACAGCCAGGAGGCCAGTGTCACTGGATTGCAGAGTACATGGGGGTAAGTAAGGTGTAAGAAGGCAGGAAGGTCAGAGGGCCAGGCTACGAAGGGCTTCGAATGCCAGAGTAGTTTATATTTGACTCTGGAGGTTTTAGGGAGCCACTGGAGTAACTGAGTAGGAGCGAGGTGACATGGCCAGACCTGTGCTTAAGAGAAATCATTCTCACAGGTCAGTGAGAAGGTGCTGGAGTGGGGTGAGACCTGAGGCAGGGAGGTTGACCTGTCCAGGATGACCTGGACAGAGCCAGGCATCACCTGTACGGAGAGACGTGAGCTAGTGTTTACCTCTGAGGGGGTGTCAGTCCAGTCTGGGAAATAGCACTGCTGGAGTTCTTGTCAAGTAGATGAGTTACAACTTCTGAAGTAATTTGCTTTGTTCTTTTTGCAGCTAACGCGTTTCATGTGATAAAACAGTTTTCTCCTATGTGTTCCATTGTCCTGCTAGAAAGTCTGGAGACTCCTGCTACAGACTTCATCCTGAGCTACCCAGCTTTTTCTCACCTTTTCTCAGGAAAGGTAGTGTTCTTCACGTCCTCTGTAGATGTGTATCCTGTCTGGCCTGGTGGAGCCGGGCCTGTCATCTCCTCCCGAGGGATGCTCGTGTATGGCTGTGTTAGGGAGAGGCCAGATGTCAGTGTGGTGACTCTTGTGAAGGAATGTCCAGCTGGATTAGATGGACAAGACATTGAATGAATGGGCTGTTTGAGGGTTTCCCTGACTTCTCCCTCTCAGTCTCCTTTGTCACCTCTTCATCCAGGTCATACCACTAAGCTTGGGGCTTGGTCCTCAGCCCTTTTCTTCAATTCCTTTGTCTCCGAGGTTCTTCACCATCTTTGTCACAGCCCGCGTCAGTCACTCTGGTGAAAGCTTTGGACTCCTCATAATACTGGTTTTTTAAATACATTAAATAAAATACAGAGGATTACAAAGGAAGCCAATGATATTGAGACGTAGCTATCAGAATATTACAGAAACATTCATCGACCTTAAGTTAAAGAGCTCCTGCTCTAGAACGTCTTGCTTTGTGGGCTCAGTTGTCATTTCTGTGCTGACGACTCCCAGATCTATGAGAGGTCTTAGTCTCTCTGAGCTCCAGTCCTACATCATGTATGGCCTCTGGGACATTTTGAACTACATTTCCCACGGACATTTCAGACTCAGTACAGAACTCATTCTTAACCCCCAAACCCTCCCTCTGAATCTCCCTAGTACTGTCTGTGGGACCACATCCTTACAGTCACTCCAGCTCACAATTCTGGGGTCATCCTTGTTTATTGACTCTCATTCACCCATGTTCTCCCCTCCTTCACCCTACTGGTTTTACCTTCACAGCCTGTCTCCACTCACACAGCCTTCGTCATCACCTCCACCTGCTGGTTGGCCTCAGTGCCTTGGTCTGTCTTCACTAATCCATCCTTCACTCAGCTGCCAAAGTGATTTTTCCAAAGCAAAGGCCTGAGATACTGCCAAATCAGTGAACAGCAGAGGCTTGTTACCTTTAGGATCAAGTATAAAATCTTCTAGCCTTTTAAGCCCTTCATGAGCCAGACCCTTCTGTCTTTGCAGTCTTGTACTTTACTCTCTGCCACATCCAAATCAGCAAGCCTTTCTTGCTATGTGCCAGGCACTGTGCTAAGTACTAGGAATACCAATGGAAGCCACAAGAGACGGGTCCTACCCTTAGGGAGCTTACGTTCTAGTGGAGAGAACTTGGCTAACCTGAGCCCTTCCCTAAAATGGAAGTTCCAGGAACAACTGACTAGTCAGGGAAAGAGGAAGAAGTAAGGGAGGCATGCAGGAAGGAGGAGGGGAAAGAAGCAAGTGTTTTTTCCGTGCTAAGTACTTTACAGACATGATCTGTTTGGGAGTTAGGTGCTGTGATTATCCCCATTTTATAGTTGAGGAAACTGAGGCAGACAGGTGAAATGACTTGGCCAGAGTCACCCAGGTAATAAGTGTATGAGACTGGATTTGAATGCCTTGACACCAGGCCCTGCGTTCTCTCCACTGCAGCACCTTCCTGGGTGAAAAGGCTCCTGGGGCTCATGGAGAAAGAAGTTCAGAGAGTCAGGAGCAGAGCCTGGAGAGGAATGGAGTGAACTGGCTGTCTAATGGCGTTGGTCTTCTGGCCTCTGTTGGGCCTCTTCCCTCACTCCCCCATCTCCCTTCTTGTGCCCTGCACACTCTCCCTCCTCACCTCCACCTCCTGGCTTCCTTCAACACTCAGCTCAGATCCCACCTTTTGTGGGAGGCCTTTCTCTCAGAGATCACAGTCTTCCATTTGTACTATGTATGTCTTGTTTTTCTGTGTTTCCCCCGTTATTAGAATATGAGTTTTTTGAGGTCAGAGACAGTGTTTTTGTCTTCTGTTGTATCCTCAACACTTAGCACGGTGGCGAGTAGCTTCTGAGGCTGGTTTGTTTCTTCTTCGTCCTTTCCTCTGTAAGGAGAGCTAGCCTAGGAGCCAGGCAGCCCTGAGTTTGCACCCCCCGCTGACACAATGCCTGTGTGACCCTGGGCTGGTATCTGCCTCAGGAAAGAGGGAGTTTTCTTATCCCAGAATTCCCTGCAGCAGTGAAGTTACTGGTCCAGGCTCTCCCTTTCTTGCCCTTCTGGTTTTTTTTCCTCTTTTGTTTTCTTTTTGTTTCTTCTACTCCTTATACTTTTACTCTTTTTTCCTCTTTGCTCTCTTCCAGAGTTTTCCACTGATAGTGTAACTTTTCAGATTCTTCCTCCTTAGTACCCCAGAGCAGCTTGTCTCCACAGCATCTGTGATGCTAAAGTTGTGGGGTTTTTACAGTTGCTGTCCTCAAGGCCCGCCCTCTAAGGTGAAATGGTGAAGCAGGCAAAGCCTGGCCCTTCATGCCTGCTCTTCCTCTCGGTGCTCTTCCTCAGCTAGCCTGCTTTTCTTCAGCTTCCACCTTGGCTGCCCAGGGCATCTTGTTACTGTACTTGCTTTCCTCTTCCCTGTTCCCTCAGAAACCTCCTGCGGCTCAGGGTCTGTGTCCACTGGGCCTTAATTAGCATTTTAATGCTCCCTAGAATGTGAATTCATCTTGCATAGGAGTCCTCCCAAGTCATCCATAGAGGATCTCTGCTGGCATTCGGGGGGTGCCTGCTCTGGCTCTGGCCGCTGTCGTAGGTGCTGCACATCCAAATACAGCCAATGAAGTGGTCTGTAGCCAACGGGTTTACATTTTAACGGGAGACAGTGCCCTCGATTGTGATGTGCAGAATACATTTAAAGAAATAACTACATGTAAATCCAAAGTAGTCAGTGGTGGGAGGGAGCACTATCAGGAGTGGGAATCTGTAGATGGTGGTGCTTGAGCTGTAACTTGGAAGAGAAGAGCTCTTCGAGGAAAAAGTGAGGAGTGGGAATGTATTTTAGTCAGGAGGGAGCAGCTGGGACCAAGGAAGGAAGGTGGTGAAGGATGGGGAGTGATGTGGGGAACAGAAGCCACCAATCTAGCCTTGTCACATTTCAGTGGTGCTGACATAGCACTGAGATTCTCACTGTCCTCTCTTCAGGTCGTTCTGTGCCTGGGCCACACAGATAAGGCCATAGTTATCAGTAGGTTGTCCCTTTAGGAGAATGTTGTATAATCCATTTGAAATCCATATTTCCATCCTGCCTTCATGGGGGTAACTCTTAAGAGCAGAAATTTCAAGCCAGTGGAGGATATAATTCATTCGTGAACCGTGGCCCTTGTGATGGTATTGGGCCTTTCGTTAGGGTCAGGCCTAGTAGTTTTGTATCTGAATTCTCTATTTTTGTGGCTTGTGATAACATATGGATATAGGTTTATTACTGTAATTTGCTGAGATAATGACTCTTACAGTATGAATTTCGTACAGTGTTAGTATGAACTCAGCCTGTGTGTTGAGTAGAAGCAGCAAGATGAGGGAGACATGAAAATGATGACAAGGAAAAAAAATAAGAAAGGTCGAGAATGCAAATAAAAGTCATGCTTGTTTCTGTGGTGTTTTCCATCTTGCGTTTCATAATGTTTTTAAAAGTTGAAATTGTTCATCTTTAGAAACAGGAGCTGTCCTCGTCCTTTAATCTCGAGCAGTTAACCATGTCTTCTGTTGGCATTAAGAAATGTGAGGAAGAAAGTGGCTTTCACTTGTCTGAGAGTAGCATTGCAGCCATAGAAGAGTTAATCACTGCTTGTTGTGGTAAGGAGCCAAAATTGACTACTTTGACTGTCTTCCAATTAAGATTGATTGTAGGTTGCCAAAGGCTTTAGAAGATTCCTGTACATTGAGAGGTTTGGTGTGTTTTGTTTCCCTTCCAGAGGAAATTGATGGTTGCCCTATCATCATGGCTTGTGGACCAAAGTGTATTGGCAAGTCCACCTTTAATCGATATCTGATTAATCAGCTGCTGAACAGGTGAGAGCATCCAGGGGCCTTGGTCGTCCTTCCCTCCCTCCCCTCAGCTGGACAGTTCACCCCAAGTCCTACCTCATGAGATTCTACTGAGGATTTAAAATGCTTTTTTTCCTCTTCAAAACAGTAAACAGAAAACATTTGAGTATGAGAACTGCTCCATGTCTGTTGATTGTTAAAATTAATTATTTTAATGAGCACTTTCAGGCTAGACGATAGAGTAGGTGTGGTGCAGTGAAAAGAGCACTGCTTTTATGCCCCAGCTCTGCCACTTAGCTCTGAGTGACCCTGGGCCTCCAATGGAGGGTGTCCTAGAGGGCCTCTGACCTTCCTTTCTGGCACTCAGCCTGTGATTCTTTGAGAGCTTGTCTGTAGATTGAGGATAACTCTCCACCACTGTTGGTCCTGAGAGGGAGAGGTCTGCATTTTGTCTCTTGCCCCCTATGCTTTGACCTCGTTTTGGTGCATCTGGGGCCCTTGCCTTTGGGGACTACCTCCTCCAGGGGAACGTGGATTCCATTCATCGCTCTTCTTTCTTGTTGTTCGTGCTCTTCTCCTTAGGGGTCCTGCCCTCAGCACTGGAGGTCTTCTTTTAAATTTTGGGGTCCAGGACAGCATTTGAGCTATTTGGTATCCCTATTATGGCTGGTCTGATAGGCTTTGCATAAGTGCTTGTTAATGAATGAACACAGTAGGAATGGTCTTGGGGACGATTGAAGGTGTAAGAAGATTGTGAGGGAGACTTTTCGATAATTCTTAGATTACATTCTTTTTGCTCTTCTAGTGCCATAGTGTTCTCTGTGTGTGATTGGGGGTAGAGAGAGAAGGAGGGGAGGGCAAGGAGGGAGAGAAGTGGAGCTTATTGCACTTGGCATGTGTGGTGGTTTGTTGTCTTTATAAGCATTACACTCTCCTGCTACTCTCAAAAGTCGTTATTTATATTTGGTACCTGACACTGAGGAGTTAATATGCTATTCAGGCATATTATATAGAATTACAAAGAATTAGTCATTTTAACAAAGTGACGATTTTCTTTCTCTTTCTTTTTTTTTCTAGTATTCCCTGCGTTGACTTTTTGGATTGTGACCTAGGACAGACAGAATTCACGCCTCCTGGTTGTGTTTCTTTGTCTAATGTTACAGACCCCATTTTTGGTATGTATTAGAGTAATCATTTAAAGTCTTTCTTGCCAGCTAGCCAGCCTGGCCTCCCTACGACTACTGTCCCTCCACCTCCATCAGTTCAGATGCCTCCCTGCTGGGTACCTCTTTGCCCTAGTTCTGGTCATTTCTCTGGCGTGGTATATATCCTTCTCTTCCTGTGCTAGTCTTTACCCACAGCTGTCTTCAAGGCCTGGCTCAGACTTCACTTCCAGAAAACTGTCTGATGAAGCCTGTCTCCCTGCTGTCTTATCTCTCCTCTATTCCATTTTCACTCAGCGTTTAGACAGACATTTTATGTTCCATGGTTTTTGCATGTTTACATTTTGCTTTGTTACTGTCTGAGTTGTTTCAGGGATGTGTGCTGCTGTGTCCTCAGCATTTGGTGTTTACCCAAAGCTCTTATCACAGGTCTGTTCCTATGAGAATTGCTTAACAAACAGAAGTGGAAAGAGTGAATGAGAATTTATTTTGGCAGACCCCAGCTCTCCTTGGGCCTATATGATAGGAGTGGAGGGAGTAGAGTTTTAAGACCCTGCCGCTAGGAGTTTAACCACTACCCAAGTGCTGCTGTGCTTCTCACTGGTTCTCAGCACACAGACTAGCCTATGCACATGTGTGTGCACACAGCAAACTCATCCCCTCTGCGTGCCCATAGACACACTTCCTAGGACGCAGAGCAGCATCAGAAGGGATCTTAGAAGCCATCTAGAGCAGCCCGTACTTTTATGGCATGCTGGAAAAGTGGGCGTCCAGTGTCTGGCAAGAGACCCCATGACTTCTTGGGGTAGATAGCTGACTTCCCGTTGGGATAGTATCATTAGATGCTTACCCAGCATAATCTAAGTTTCTGAACAGTAACATTGATATGGCCACCATTCTCTTCAGTGTATTTGTCTGTCTTTTAGGAAGAACATTGACAAAGCTAGAGGCTGTGTGGAGGAAACCCGCCAAGCCAAACTGAATGCCTAGAGGGGATGGGATAGTGGCATTGGTATCTAGAGGGTTGTTGTGGCCACAGAGGGTTAGACGTCCTTGTTGTACTTGGTCCCCAGCACAGGTGTGGGAGTATGGGTCGATGAGGGCAGATCATAGTTTGATGTTTAGAAAAACGTGATAGCCTTTAGAAATATCCAGAAGTGTATTGGGCTGTGTCAGGCACAGGAACTTCTTTGGTGGTGCTTCAGATAGGTGAAGGCTACTTGGCATTTCTGTTATAGAGGGGGGATTTTTGTCCAGGTATGTATTGGGCTAGAGGCCTTTTGTAATCGTGGCATAGGGGAAAGAAGCCTGAATTTGAGGTCAAAGGATGTCCCTTGGTGTCCTAGCCTTGCTGCTTCCTACCTCTGTGAGCTGGGGCTGATCTGATGAGATCACCGAACTTGTCTGGGCTGTGCCTTCCGTCTATGAAGTGTTAAGTTTGAATGACCTCCAAGGGCCCTGCCAGCTCTACGTCTATTGGGCTGTACAATTTCGTTTCCTTTAGTTACTATTAAGATTTGTTGGATAAGGTTCTCTGTTCCTCCAGTGTAGTCCTAATTTAGCTGAATTAAAAGGGCCTACTTTTGGAAAGCTCTGCATATGTCTCATTCTGGCCTGAAGGTGATCTTTGTGCCCCTTTAGCGGAACTTCACTTGTGGCAGGCTCTCTGCTAGAAAACCTTCTGGGACAATCCTTTTTTTTTTTGAGGGAGGAACGCAGGGCAGTTGGGGTTAAGTGACTTGCCCAAGGTCACACAGTTAGTTAGTGTGTCAAGTGTCTGAGCCCAGATTTGAACTCAGGTTCTCCTGACTCCAGGGCTGGTGCTCTACTCACTTCGCCACCTATCTGCCCCCTGGACAATCCTTCTGTTGAACTGTGTGTCTCATTTGAAGAGGAGCCCAGTGAAGGTCACAGACTCTACATTATTGTTGGGGCCACCACGTGGCAACACTTTGGGGCCACAGCAAATTGAGGCCTGGAGGGGTTGTAATCTGTCGGAGAGGGAACAGCCAACCTATGAGATAAAAAACACACTACCAAGCAGGAATTTAGAGCGTAGGTTACCAAAATGGGTGGTACTTCCCTGAGGGATTCTGGAATGATCCAGGGGGGTGGTAGTAGCCTCAGGTGCAATTGGGGGGCATTGAACAAAAATAAAGGGGCAGTGGAAGCATAAGGAAAGAAGAAAAGAAAATTTTGAAAAACTCTACATTTCATCTGTCGCGTAACAGAGTTAAAGTTGTAGTGATTATATTATTTTCCATATAAACACACAAAATGCAAATTATAACCCATTAGTGGTCAAATCCACTGACAGGTCTTAGGAAGCAAGTGTTGGCGGGCGAGCTTGTTGCCCATTGTCAGAAAGTCTAGTGTGCATTGGCAGGAATATGTGCCTGTAATAACTTGTTTACAATAATACTGTACAGATACATGGTACAATAGTGCATCATCAAAATTTAAATGCAGGAGGAAAAGAACAAATTTATAACAAATTATTAAATTTAAGATGCGTCAGTTAAAAAAATTTATATATATTTTTTGAAATGATGTAAATTTAAGAAAAAGGGTTAAAGGGGTGCTGAGTACTTTTTTTTTAAGGGGGCAGTAGGCCAAATAAGTTTGGGAACCTCTGATTTAGAGGGAAATGAGAGGCCAAAGACATGTTCCTTTTGCTGCTGTAGCTCAAGGGTTGAATTTTCCCTGCCTCCTACCTCTCTCTGTTATAAAGAAAGAAATCACCTTCAGTAGCAGTGGACAGTTTTCTGACTAATGGAATGAGTTTTTGGTCATTTTGATTAATTTATGTGAATTTGTCAACTTGGATTGTGTTTGTATTTAAAGTCTTTTCTTCAAAACAAAACAAAACAACCCAACTCTGCTGTGCATAGTCTGTGCCTGTTATGAGGTATAACGCGTCTAGCTGTCTGAGCTTCTTTGGGCCCAATGTTATGGTAAACATGGAATTATCATGAGGTGAATGTGAGGCTCTCGCTGCAAAAAACTGACGACTGGTACTTGAGGCAAAGAAGTTAGAAGTATTGCTTTTGGGGACAATTAAGACAAAATAAGTCCATAGAGCAAGGGTTTTGTAATCCTTGTTTTCATTCTCTTAGGGCCACCGTTCACTCATCAAAGGAAAACTCGAAAAATGGTCTTTTATGGTGATTCTTCTTGTGAAGATGACTGTAAGAAATACACTGAGATTGTGAAGTACGTGTTCAGTGCCTATCAGAGAGAAGCGCCTCTCGTCATCAATACGATGGGCTGGGTGAAAGGTAGGTCTGGCAACGTGCGTTATGTTCCTTGGCCTGCGGCTGCTCTTGTGAAATTGTGGAACAAGCAGCTGACGCTGTGACGTAATGGAGTTGTTTTGTCCCCTTTCTTCCAGGTGATGGACTCTTGCTCCTCATTGACCTGATTCGAATGCTGGCCCCTACTCATATTGTTCAGTTCAGTTCTGAACAGTGTCAGGATATGCCCCTGCTTACCCCAGAGTACACTGCAGGGATGGCCGGTCTGCAGACAAAAGGCAAGACCAAAGGGAAAAACAGGCATTTGGAGAGCACTGAATCAGAGAGTTCAGGGGATCCAGACGAAGGGAGCCAGCCCCACTCAGCGGGACACAAACTGCTGCTTGTGCAGTCTGAGTTTTCTGGTGCTGGCGTTGCACAGCTAACGTAAGAAATATGTGGCATCTCAAGCTGGGAATATGTTTTGAGATTTACTTGTTAAAATGGTGTCTGTCTCTCCGTAGTTCCCAAGTGCCTGCATCACAGTTTTACATATTTAAATAGTGGGAAAATCAACTCTTTTTTACAGTAAATTTTTTTTTTTTTGCTGTCCTAATTTTACATTCCCTTGATTTCCCAATAAATCCCTCCCAGAGTACCTCCCGGAGAGCCATCCCTTGTAAGGAGAAAAAAGGAAAAAACAATTTAGTAAAACTAACCCGGCACCTCCCCCAAATCTAACCTGGTAATGTAGGGTTCCACACTCATGGGCTCCCCCTCACTAAAGGAGCAGCTGTGTCTTTGAGCTTTTCTTTGGGGCCAAGCGTGGTCATTTTAATTTGACAGGATTCAGTTTTGTTGTTTGTTACATTATTGAAGTCATTGTGTATGTTTTTTTCTGGTTCTGCTTGCTTTGAATCCATTTATATAAATCTTCCTGCACTTCCTTATATTTTTCATATACATTGTGTCTTATAGCACAGTAATATTCTGTTATATTCAGGTACCACAACTTATTTGACCACTTTGTAATCATTGGGCATCTACTTTGCTTCTAGCTGTTTGCTACCACAAAAAGCGCTGCTATAAATATTTTGGTATATATGGGGCTGTTTTATCATTGACTTCCTTTGGGTGCTTGGCAACAGTGGAATCAAAGGGCGTGGCCATTTTATCAGCTTTTCCATATTGCTTTGGAAGTGATTGGATCAGTTTGTAGCTCCACCAGTGGTCCATTTGTGTGCTCATCTTTCCACAGCTCTTCTAATACTGACTGTTCTCATCTTCCAATCATCTTTGCTTGTTTTCTGGGTCAAGTCAGCAAGCATTTATTAAGTGCTTACCAAGTGCTAGGTCTTACCTTGCTGCATGCTGGGAATACAAAGAAAGGCAAAAGAACAGTTCCTGCCCTCAGGGAGCTCACAATTCAATTGGAGGGAAAAAAAACCAAACCATTCCAACAGATAGGTTCAAATGATAAATTTAGGATAAATTGGAGATCATCACAGAGGGAAGGGTGTGAGGTAAAAGCTCAGAGATGTTTTGGTTTTATATTTTCTCATGAGTGACTTGAGATATCCTTTCCTACAGTTGTTAGTTTGTAGTTCTTTTGAGGCCATTGTTGATGTAATGGTTAGAGGGCTAGGCCTGGAGTGAGGAAGATCTGAATTAAAATCCAGCTTCAGACACTCACTAGTTATGTGACCCTGGGCAAGTCACTTCACCTCTGCCTCAGTTTCCTGAACTGTCAAATGGAGATAATAAGACTCTACCTTGCAGCATTGTGAGGATCAAAGGAGATATTTATGAAGCACTTAGCACAGTACTTGGCACATGATAGGCACTCAATAAATGTTTTGATTTGGGATAAAGGTAAGTTTTTTCCCCCCAGTTGACTGTTTCCTTTCTTTTTTGAAATGATTTTTTTTTAATATAAAACAATAAATTTTTATTTCAAGAAAACCTATGTAATAAATACATGGGAATTAATTATTCTTTAAATGTTTGATAGAATTCACATGTAAAACCATCTGGCCCTGGAGATTTTTTCCTAGAGAGTTCATTGATGGCTTGCTCAATTTCTTTTTTTCTAAGATGGGATTATGTAGGCATTTTATTTCCTCTTCTGTTAACCTGGGCAATTTATATTTTTTTTTAAATTTATTTAACATATTTAGTTTTCAGCATTGATTTTCACAAGAGTGTGGATTACAAATTTTCTCCCCATTTCTACCCTCCCCCCCATTCCAAGATGGTGTATACTCTGGTTGCCCTGTTCCCCAGTCAGCGCTCCCCTCTGTCACCCCACTCCTCTCCCATCCCCTTTTCCCTTCCTTTCTTGTAGGGCAAGATAAATTTTTATGCCCCATTGCCTGTGTATCTTACTTTCTTGTTGCACGCAAAAACATTTTTGTTTGTTTTTGAACATCTGTTTTTAAAACTTTGAGTTCCAAATTCTCTCCCCTCTTCCCTTCCCACCCACCCTCCCTAAGAAGTCAAGCAATTCAACATAGGCCACATGTGTATCATTATGTATAACCCTTCCACAATACTCATGTTGTGAAAGACTAACTATATTTTGCTCCTTCCCAACCTATCCCCCTTTATTGAATTTTCTCCCTTGACCCTGTGCCCTTTTGAAAGTGTTTGTTTTGATTACCTCCTCCCCTGTCTGCCCTCCCTTCTATATTCTCCTTTTTTATCTTCTTTCTCCTTCTTTCCTGTGGGGTAAGATACCCAATTGAGTGTGTATGGTATTCCCTCCTTAGGCCAAATCTGATGATCGCAATGTTCACTCATTCCCCCCTCATCCGCCCTCTCCCCTCCTCCCACAGAACTGCTTCCTCTTGCCACCTTTATGGGAGATAATCCATCCCATTCTATCCTTCCTTATCTCCCTCTCTCAGTATGTTCCTCTCTCATCCCTTAATTTGATTTTATTTCTTTTAGATATCTTCCCTTCATCTTCAACTTACCCTGTGTCAGCTCGCTCTCTCTCTCTCTCTCTGTGTGTGTGTATACATACACACGTAGATATATACATACATATTTACCCATATATATACATAAACATATATGTATGCATATTCCCTTCAGCTACCCTAATACTGAGGTCTCATGAATCATACACATCATCTTTCCATGTAGGAATGTCAACAAAACAGTTCACCTTTAGTAAGTCCCTTGCAATTTCTTTTTCTTGTTCTTTTTCTTGATTACCTTTTCATGCATCTCTTGATTCTTGTGTTTGAAAGTCAAATTTTCTATTCAGTTCTGGTCTTTTCACTGAGAAAGCTTGAAAGTCCTCTATTTTATTGAAACTCCATATTTTGCCTTGGAGCATGATACTCAGTTTTGCTGGGTAGGTGATTCTAGGTTTTAATCCTAGCTCCATTGACCTCCGGAATATCGTATTCCAAGCCCTTCGATCTCTCAATGTAGAGGCTGCCAGATCTTGGATTATTCTGATTGTGTTTCCACAATACTCAAATTGTTTCTTTCTGGCTGCTTGCAGTATTTTCTCCTTGATCTGGGAGCTCTGGAATTTGGCGACAATATTCCTGGGAGATTTCTTTTTGGGATCTATTTGAGGAGGCGATCGATGGATTCTTTCAATTTCTATTTTGCCCTGTGGCTCTAGAATATCAGGGCAGTTCTCCTTGATAATTTCTTGAAAGATGATATCTAGGCTCTTTTTTTGATCATGGCTTTCAGGTAGTCCAGTAATTTTAAAATTATCTCTCCTGGATCTATTTTCCAGGTCAGTGGTTTTTCCAATGAGATATTTCACATTATCTTCCATTTTTTCATTCCTTTGGTTCTGTTTTATAATATCCTGATTTCTCATAAAGTCACTAGCTTCCACTTGCTCCAATCTAATTTTTAAAGTAGTATTTTCTTCAGTGGTCTTTTGGACCTCCTTTTCCATTTGGCTAATTCTGCCTTTCAAGGCATTCTTCTCCTCATTGGCTTTTTGGAGCTCTTTTGCCATTTGAGTTAGTCTGTTTTTTAAGGTGTTGTTTTCTTCAGTGTATTTTTCGGTATTTTTTTGGGTCTCCTTTAGCAAGTCATTGACTTGTTTTTCATGGTTTTCTCGCATCCTTCTCATTTCTCTTCCCAATTTTTCCTCTACTTCTCTAACTTGCTTTTCCAAATCCTTTTTGAGCTTTTCCATGGCCTGGGACCAGTTCATGTTTTTCTTGGAGGCTTTTGGTGTAGGCTCTTGCACTTTATTGACTTCTTTAGGCTGTATGTTTTGGTCTTCCTTGTCAGCAAAGAAAGAATGCAAAGTCTGAGACTGAATCTCGGTGCGTTTTCGCTGCCTGGCCATATTCCCAGCCAACTAACTTGACCTTTGAGTTTTTCAGTGGGTTATGACTGCTAGTAGACTAGAGAGTTCTATGTTCCATGTTTGGAGGGGAGGTGCCCGCTCTGCCACACCAGCACTGCTCCTTCTCCAACCCCCAACCTGGCCCGGGCTTAGATCTTCAGCAGGCTGTTGCACTCCTGCTCTGATCCGCCACTTAATTCCTCCCACCAGGTGGGCCTGGAGCCGGAAGTAACAACAGCTGTAGCTACCCCACCTCCGCTGCCTCCGGGGCTGGAAGCCGAACCGCGAACTCCTTCTACTCCCGAAGCTTTTCCCACTAACCTTCTCCGCTGTCTTTGGTGTTTGTGGGCTAAGGAGTCTGGTAACTGCCGCAGCTCACTGATTCAGGGCACTAGGGCCCCCTCTGCCCGGCTTCTGGTCTGGATGGTCCACGCCGTTCAGGCTGGGTTCTGCTCCACTCCGTTCCCAGCTCCCAGCTCCGTGTGGGGTAGACCTCACCCAGAGACCATGCAGGCTGTCCTGGGCTGGAGCCCTGCTTCCCTGTGCTGTTTTGTGGGTTCTGCCGTTCTAGAATTGGTTCAGAGCCATTTTTTATAGGTTTTTGGAGGGACTCGGTAGGGAGCTCACACGAGTTCCTGCTTACCAGTCGCCATCTTGGCTCCGCCCCCCTGAAACGATTTTTTTTTTTTTTAATTAAAAATCCATTTTGTCTTCCTTGTACTTTCACCTATTTGGAAAAACAAACAAACAAAACACCTTTTAACAGATACACAGTCAAGCAAAACCAGTTCCTGCATTGGCCACATCAAGAAAAAAAACATGTCTCCATCTGCATGCTGATCTGTCACCTCTCTGCCAGCAGCATGTTTCTATAACAGGTCCTCTGGTTGGTCATTGTACAATTAGAATTCATAAGTTTTTCAAAGTTGTCTCTACGGCGTTGTTATTTTGTGGATACTTCTCCTGGTCCTGCTCACTTTACTGTGGATCAGTTCATACAAGTCTTTCCAGGTTTCTCTGCAACCTCTCTCTTCATCTTTTCTTACAGCGCACTATTCCGTCACGTTCCCCCGCTGTAATTTGTTCAGCCGTTCCCCAGTTGAGGAGCATCTCCTATGTGCATTTCTTTGCCACCAACAAAAAGAGCTGTTCTCAATGTCTTTATACATATGGGTTCTTTGCCTCTTTCTTTGGTCTTTGAGGTATAAAACTCTTCCTGTGAACTGGACCATTTCACAGCTCCACCAACAGTGTGTTAATATATTATATTTCCCATAACCCTTCCCAACGTTTGTCTTTTTTTTTTTTCAGCTTTGCCAACCTAATGGGTGTGAGGTGAAAGCTGTCAGTTGCTTTAATTTGCATTTCTCTAATTATTAGTCTTTTGTAGCAGTTTTTTAATATGGCAGTAGCTTAGATTTCTTCTCTTGAGAAGTGCTTGTTCATATCCTTTGTCAATTGGATAATAGCTTTTCTTGTTATAAATTTGAATTTCCTGTATATCTTGAAAACGAAATCTTTATTAGAGAGACTTGATGCAGAAGTTTTTTTCCCCCATTATCTGCTTCTCTTCTAATTTTAGCTATATTTGTTTTGTTTCTGCAAAAATTTTAGTTTTTAAAAAAAATTATTTAATATTTTACATTTCCCCAGTTACAGATAAAAAACAATTTTAACATTCATTTATAAAACTTTGAGTTCCAAATTCTCTCTCTTCTCCCCCCCCCCCCCCATTGAGAAGGCAAGCTATACATGTGTAATTATACAAAACACTTTCTTATCATCAAAGTAAGTTTCTGTAGTCTGAGATTTTTTTCCTTGTTTGCTCATTTTCCCAGCCTGTTACTTGACTGTTTAACTCTTTGTTAAGGTAGGGCTCTGCTTCCATTGTGGAGGGTGAACTGTCCCAAGCTTCAGGGGTTTTGTGCAGCTGTTTTTAGAGATACTTCTTGGGACCTGTAAGTTTTTAGTTCTTCCAAGTTGGTATGATCTAAGGAGAGGTATTTACTCCTCTCCTGTCCTGTACGCTGGTCTATGAGTGACCACCAGCATTCTTTTCTGCCCTGGAACTGTGAAGAGGGTTCCTCCTCTGCTGTGGCTGCAAGGTCTGCGATGCTAGTGCTCCTCCTCACCCTGGGACTGTCCCCCAGGACCAGGATCTGAGTATGGACAAAGCAACAGAGTCCTGCCTCAGTGCTAGTGAAGAAACCCCTCCTGTAATCTCCTGATTAATCCCCTTACCGTCTGTGGGCTGAGAGCTCCAGAAGCTGCCACTGCTGATGCAGTCATTCCCAGAGTCTGCCCCTGGTTTGCTGGAGCCCACACTGTGCTGGACTGCATTTCGCCTTCATCCAGGTCCAGCAGACCTTTCCTGCTGACCTTCTAAGTTGTCTTTGGCATCTGTGGGCTGAGAAGTCTGCCACTGCTGCCAGTCATTCAGTCCTCTGTGGCCTGCTCTGGGTTTGCTTGGGCCTGGTCTGTGCTGGACTGCACTCCTCTCTCACACTGGTGCAATAGACCTTTCTAGTTCACTTAACAAGTTGTTTTGTGGGTTCTGCTGTTTGTTTAGAGTCATTTTTTAAAGGTATCTAGAGGGGTTTGGGGAGAGCTTGGGTGAGTCCCTGCCTTTACTCTGCCATCTTGGCTCCACCCCTTAAAATTTTAATTTTAAATTATCTATGTTATTTTTATTTTCTGCTCTCCTTTGTATTCTTTGTTTGCATGTGACCTCTACCCCCTATTCATAGAGCTGAAAGGTGCTTCCTTCCTTTTTCTAATTTGAGATACCACCCTTTATTTCCGTCATGTAGCCATTTGAAGCATATCTTGGTATATGATGTGAGAAAGCTGCCTCTTTTCTTACCTTAGGTATATTAGTTTGCTTCATGTAATAATTAGCTTTTTTCAAAGCCATAATTATTTAAGTGCAAAATTCAAAAACATTTGTTCCCTTTGTTGGATTCGAACCCTTTGGACTGGTAGGAAAGGGTTTTTTTAATTTGTTTTTGTTTTTTAAATTTCTGCCTCTTCCATGATGTAGCTGGT
The DNA here is from genome assembly GCF_011100635.1 of Trichosurus vulpecula. NCBI lineage: Eukaryota > Metazoa > Chordata > Mammalia > Diprotodontia > Phalangeridae > Trichosurus > Trichosurus vulpecula. The sequence goes on from NC_050574.1 coordinate 23,339,049, forward strand.
AGAAATCTTTAAAATGATAAGCCTCAAAGAAATGTACTGTATACTGGATTCTAAGTGAAAGATTCTTGTGATAAAACTGTACAGTCTTTACTTAACTGGTTCTGATTTATTTTTTAGGCAATGGCATAGCCCTGTTCTTCGTGATATGGCCTTGTTAGGTTACCTTGCCCTGCTACAGCCACCAGAGGCAAAACCATTTCTTCCACTACACCATCTAGTCCCCTTTCAGGTAATTTGAGCACTTCTGGGAAAAACGGACATGGATCTCTTTATCCAAACTAGGTCTCGACCAGCAGAATGTTTAGTACTTGGAATTGAGCCAGTTGAGAATTGTCTAAAGAAATGCTGTGGTTCCTGTGGTGCCTTCTTTTGGGATCATTGGTCACCCTGTTGGAGGGATGTGCTCTCTGACATCTGGATTCAGCCACTGGTCTTCATGGTGCAGCTTTGCTAAGACCATGCTGCCTCCAGATTCGTCTCCATAGGTTCAGCTCTGAGGAGATTTGGGGAAATCTGGAAGATAGTTTCCCGTTTATTTTTCTTAAAACTTTGGTTTCTAAAAGATGGATTAGTTGGGGAATGGTGTGTGAGGCTAAAGCCAAATCTACTCACAGCCATTGAGTTCACAGCCTTTTAGGGTTAGGGAGAAGGGTTTTCTCCTTTGGAAACTTAAATGTGAGTAGCTGTTCCAGTAGTTTTTCATTTAAAAGTCTAGAATGTCCTCAAAACTAGTCAGCACATTAAAAAGATAAATTGTCACCTTGCATCTGTTCTCCTCATCCCGTCATTACTCTAGAAGTGAGTGGTTTGTGTAGATGCTGGTTTAGATTTAGCAATAGTAGGTGTTTTCCCAGCACTTTGTGTTTCTTTCCAGGTAAGAAATGTCTGTCCTTCCTGCTGTAGTGAGGTTAGCAAGGATTGCTGGTGTTCACTGACTCAGCTAATTCTTTATGTTCCTCGGACTCAGCAACTAAACGCAAAGCAGAACAGTGGCTAGCGTTTGCGATTAATGTTTGCAACGGTTGGCAATTAATTATAGTGAGGGCATTGGGGAAATGTATGAGTAGCCGATAGGTTGATTAAAGAAATAAAATTGCCATTTCAGTGTGGACCTAACAGAGGGGCTTTATTTTCCAGATCCCTTTTGGTTCTGTCGCTCTCCGGGTTATTCACACTGACGTTGCACCTACCCACACCATGTATACAGTGAATGCCAGCTGGATTGGTCTTTGTAGGATACTAGAGGACGTCAAACAGAAAACCGACGGGCCAATTTTTCTTACAGACAATCCGGTCTGTGATTGTATGGGGTTTGGTGAGTTCACGGTGGGATCTTTCTGCCTCTCGTTACTGAAGTGGTCTTGGTTTTGACAAATAGCATGATCTTTTTTATGTGTGAAATGATAAAAGTCTGCTAATTGAGATAGTGGGCAGCTCCTAAGTCATGTTTAGGGGGAAGTTGTATGTCTTTTGAAGTTGCCAGATGACTCTCACTCAAAACCTAGAAAGTAAAGGACATCATGAAGTATGTCTTCTTCTTTAATAGGAAAATAGAGAAAAAAAAATGGGCCTTTTTCTGATTGTATTACTGGATGTGTTGGAGTTAAGTGGTTAGGAATTAGTCATTTTAAAATAAAGACAGACTCTTCAATAGAAAACTCACAGAGTCCCAAAACTAGAGATTTGGAGGACTTCACAGGTCACCTAGGCCCGCCCCTTTATGTGTTATCCTACCTCTGCTTCAAGACCTTCGAGGCAGGGCTCTATCTCCTGATAAGGCAGCTGCCCCCACTGTTTTTGTGAGGAGACCTTCCCTGACACCAGACTGAAGTTCGCCTCTCTGAGTTCTCTGCCTCTTGCTCCTGGTTGTGCATGCCGGGGCCAAACAGGACAAATCCAGTCCTTCCTCCCCATGACCACCCTGCAGATGCTTGAAGACCCTTTGCCGTTCTCCTTGAGTCTTCTCTGGGATAAACGTGCCCGGTTATTTCAGCAGGTCCTCGTGATGGGGGCTGGAGGTCTTCCATCGTGCTGTTTAGATGCTTGTCAGTCTCCTAGTTAAACTGATGCCCAGAACTGAACTTAGTATTCCCGATGAGGTCAGAGGACATTCCTGGGGATCCTAAGAGCCTCTCAGCTTCTTTGGCTGCCATATTGATTACACTGTTGAGTCAGTTTGAGCTTGCCGTCCGCTGAAACCTCCAGACCCTTTTCAGAACGGCTTCTGGCCTTGTCTGCCGTGTCATATCTGTGGCTTTGGGTTTTTGGTACCCATGTGCAAGACTACATTTGTACCTATTGCATTTCGTCTTACTACATTCATCCCAGTATTCTAGACTGCCTAGACCCCTTTGGATCCTGGCTGTCATCCACTTTTATTCTTCTCTCTTAACTTGGTGGTACAGTGGACACACATGTCGTCTCTGCCTTTATCCGGGTAATTGATAAGTGTGAAGCCGCATAGTTCCAAGCATAGATCCCTGGGGTCCTTCACTGAAGACCTCCTGGCCCATGGATACTGAATCATCCATTCCCAACTTTTCTCTGAGTCCAGTCAGCCACCAGTTCTGAATCCTCCTAACTCCTTGTATCCTATCTGACTGATCCATGTCTGCCTTTCCAGCTAATGCCCAAGAAGAGTATGAGACACTTGGGCCAAATATTTGCTAAAATCTAGATGATCTAAATCTGTAGCATTCCCCTTAGCCTCTCGAGTAACTCTGAGGATGCCAGGTTAGCTCGGGACAACTCATTCTTGATGCTGCCAGCTCCGATGCTCAGCACCTGTCATATCCCTTTAATGGTCTGCTCCATGATATTCTCAGTCACTGCCCTATCACTGGCAGACTGTTTTCTTCCCTTTTTGAAAACAAATGCAATTCTTTGCCTATCTTTAGTCTTATGGCGCCTCTCCTTGGAAAGGTCACTCTCAGGGCTTTGTTAATTACGTGGACCTGTTCTTTCAAGGGTAGCGAGGGGCCTTTCTTACTCTCTTCTTACTTACCTTGGGCACCAGCTTCCCATCAGTCAGGCTTGTCACTCCCACCGTGAAGACCTTCTCTTTGTTGTCAGCGAGGATCGCGTCCACTCCGTGCAAAGCTCCTAACCCTTCTTGGATTCTCTGTACCTCATTAATAATATTATTGTACGTGTGTATGTGCAGCTCTTCTGGACCTCACCATCCTGTTGCCCTTTAGGCAGTCTCCAGCCTGTCAGTGTTCTCCTTAAGCCACGGTGCCCAGGAGCCTGACAAGGGCAGCACACAGTGGGACCCGCTCAGAACATGGCCCTGGTGCTCGAGGCAGGCAGCCGCCAAGACGAGGACTCGTGTCCTCTGCTTTGTTTGTCAGGTGTTCCTTTTAAGAAAGAGCCAGTCTAGTGCCCTTGTTTTTAACCTTTTTACTTTAATATAATTGAATAAAAGGAATGGATGGGCATAGTGTTTTAAGCTCTATCTAGAGTTCATCAGCGAGGGGATTCTATTTCCTATTTAAATTGGGCTCAAAAAGTCTGTTTGTCCTTGTTTAAGTGAGTATGCTGTCTTTTTTAACAGTTGGTTTTGAGACCGTTCTGTGAATGGAATTATCATCATTATCATCATTTTTCATTATTTTGTATATTAAAGGAATTATCCGAGGCATCAGCATGGTGAAAAAAGTGTACTACGTTCTGACTCCTCTGTCCCATGAAAAGCTGAGAAACGTGAACTGTCTGATGATTGGAAATATTACTATTCCTCATTGCGTCTTCAAGACCCAGGTACAGTCCGTGAAGGAGTTTGCTAATCTACAGCATTTGCCCACCTACCTCTCACTTTTTCCCAGAGTTAGACCTGGTTGAAGTGGGAGGCGTGCTACAGATAATAGGAAGAGATACAAAGGAAGTGTGGGTTCCATTCACACCAATTAGAAACAATACTCTGTCTAGTTTGGAATGTTGGTGTCTAAACTTTGTGATGTAGCTTTTAGTTAATTTTGAGAGAATGAAAACAGATAGATGAGAGTGGGCTTCTCTAAGGAAAGGACTAAGGAGAGAAATTGTATGAGGTGAGTGGAGAAGCCCCTTCTTGGACAGCAGTGGCAGAGAATTGGAGAATGAGAACAGGCCAGCATCCTAAGAACATGACAGCTGCCATATTGGGTCATTGGGTCATCTGGTGGGTGTTTGAGCCACTCCTGCAGAATGTCAGTGACTGCAGGGGGCCTCACAGGAGACTAGCATTCTCAGGGTCAGGAAGAACTGAATTCAGGTTCTGCCTCTGACTAGGACAGGCCTGCGATCTTTTGCCTTAGGCAACTGTTGAAGGCATACAAATGAGTTTGTCGATGGGGTTGATATGAATGCCACCCCCTCCCCGAAAAAAGTGGAATGACTGGCCTGTGTCGTAGAGGGAGGGGGCTCTGCTGGGGAAGGCCGTTGTAGCTGCTGCAGAAAGGTCTTGGCATGCTTCCGCTGAGCCCTCACCAACTAGGTGTCCCTTTTGTTGATGGAGGAGCCAGAGATTTGGGAAGATGGCTGCATCAGACCTCTCCATCTCTCATAGATGCTGCCTTGCAGGGAGGTGGCTAGACACTGTAAGACCCATGTATCCCATGTGCATGCGTGTTCATCTTTGCTCTCTGTATCTTTGTGTTTCAGCCCAAGATTGAGGGGGAGATCCCTTACGTTACTTCTGAGTACAATTTTTCTATATGGGGATCAGGAAAACTCAGAGTCAGGAAGCTCCTTCAAAGAAGAGAATACCTTTAATCACCAATGAACTTTTCACTGAAGAATTAGCACGGTTTTAATGAGGGAGGGGGCTGCAAAAACTTGACTTGACGCAGTTTCTCTCGCAATGCCAGCAGCGTCTGATGGAATGATGTGAACAATTCTTCAGCCAAAATATTGTTAATAGTTTACAAACATTTTTGTATTAAAATATTTTCTGAAATTTCTTCTCAATTACATGTGATCTGAAGTGTAAAGAGCATCCCCAGGCACATCCAGGGAGACAGACACTGTGGGAAGTTGGGAGACCTCGGTCTGGTCTGAGCTCTGCCCTGCAGAAGGGCGGGGCTGCACCGGACTGTCTGAAGGTGACGACCTTGCAGCTCATTGTCTTACAGTGATGGCTTTTATTTCTGTGGCACTTTGAAGTTTGCACAATATTCTCCTTCCTACCACCCTGTGATCGAAATCGCATCTGGAATGTTATCTCTATTTTGTAGTTGAGGAAACAGTCTTAAGGCTGAGCGGCTTGCAGATGGTCTCAGAGCTGGCCAGCCAGCATCTAAAAAACCTGGTCTCACTGCTTACTCCTTGCTCAGTATTCTTAGCCCATCCTGCCTCCTCATACAATTCCTTATTCAGTGGGCTCCTTAAGTGAGTTAGTCCATGGAATAATGACCAAACATAGGAGATTGGGGCCAGTAGAGAAGGAAGAAAAGTGACTTGAGTCACACATCAGGAAATCCTGGGGTTCCTTCGGCGTGAAGATAGACCCCTACCATCTTGTGTAATGTGATGGTTCATATGTACTAGGTACCCATATTGGGTCTCACTGCTCATATTCTGGATTGTCCCTGACTGCATTGTATTTAATTCCTGTTGTCCTTTATTTAAGTTGAAGCAGATAGTCAACCATTACTAAAGATTTCAGGAATCCTCAGCGATGGCTTGTCCCACTGCCGTTACAGAGCACAACCTTGCTTTGGTAAATCGATGGTAGTCGTGAGTTACTGTAGCCCAACACCTTGTCATCCTGCAAGATAGGCTCTCCAAAATCAGCTGGTGTTTCTATGGCAGCCAGACAGGATGTACTTTGGGCCCATTTTATAGGGCCTGTGTGATGTTGTGGTCCACTGTCACAGTGTTGGAGACCAGAGGCATCCCTTGCTGCATTGAGGCATCGGAATTAGGATTTCCATGGAAGAAATTTGTTCTCTTGGTATGGGTTTTTTAAAAAGTCCATGGCTGATCTAGTATAACCTCTGAATAAATGTAATTAATATTTTTTTATGCTTTAGCAGAAATAGATGGAATAAATTGTCTCCCAATATTTTTTTGTAATTCTGTAGTTTGATGCTTGTTGGAATCAAGTCCAAATCCTGAAAACTTCCATGTATCTATAAATACTTATTTTGCAGATGATAGAATTATTTACTTTAAAAACCCTAAAGAGTCAACCATATATTGAATGAAACAGTTAAGTGAAGTTGCAAGATGTGAAACAAATCCACATGAATCATCAATTCATATGAAACAAATGCCTGTATGTATTCCTGTATATTTACCAACAGAACCCAGCAAGAGCACGTTGTAAATAACTAGAAACTATAAAATGTTTGGTAGTCTATCTACCAACGTACATCTAGAAATTCCATGAATTTGACCATAAAAAACTTTTTGCAGAAATCAGACAAACCTAAATAATTGGAGAAATGTGACTTGCTCGTGGGTAGGTCCAGCCATTATAAAAATGATACTACTACATAAATTAATTTCCTAATCTAATGCTGTACTAATTGAAATACAAGAAGAATATTTTATAGAGCTAGGGAAAAAAATAAACTTCTTGTGGAGGAACGGAAGGCTAAGAATATCAAAGGTAATGATGAGATGGAAAGGAAGGATGCCTCCCAGTGCAAGATCTGAAAGTGTCCTGCGAAACAATCATCATGAAAATAATTTGGTCCTGGTTGAAAAATAGGGTGGTCACTGAAACAGATTAGGTGCACAGTGCCCAGATGCAAACGGCAGTAGCATAATATTGACTAATCCAGAGACTGGTTTACCGTGAGTGCTCGCCACTTGACAAAACCTGGGAAACCAAAGAGCAGCATGCATAGTCCATACCGTAGTACTGTACACCGTGTGCCCCATGTGATCCATGGCCTAGATTTAGAGATCACGTAAGAAGAGCAAGGGAGAAATTAGATGCTGGACGTGCAGATGGAGGAAGAATCCTAAACAAGGGACCGAGGGGGTCACAGAAGATCAAGTGGACAATTTCGATTATATAAAATTTAACAATTTTTGTACAAAGAAATCAAATGTTAAAATTAGAAGGGAAGCAGGTAAGTGGGGGGGGTGGAATCTTAAGCAGGTTTTTCTGGTAAAAGGTCTCATTTAAGGTATATATGAAACTGATTCAAAATTATAAAATAACTGAGCTACTACAGTGCACAGAGCATTGGACCTGGAGTCAGGAAGACGTGAGTTCAAATCCAGCCTCTGACACTAGCCATGTGACCCAGGGCAAGTCACTGCACCTCTGCCTCAATTTCCTCATCTGTAGGGAAAGTAGTAGCACCTACCCGGCAGGGTTGTTGTGAGGACCAAATATGTTAATGTTATGTGATCGTTCCCTAATAGATAAATGGTCAAATATATGAATAACCACATTAAAAAATCTCTTAAATTACCAATAGGAAAATGCAAACTAAAGCAGCTGAGGTCCTACCTTACACCCTTCAGACTGGCAAAAATGACAAATGTTGAAAGGACGAGAAAACAAGCGTGTTTAGTGCCCTGCTGAGAGCTCAGGGATGGTCCAGCTGCTCTGGAAGGTTACCAGACTGCATGTGTGCCCTTTGGCCCAGTTACCCCGGTAGGCCTACACCATAAAGAGATCAGAAACAGAAAAGAAGAACCCATCTGTGCAAAAATGGAACAGTTCTTTCTGTGGTAACCCCAAATCGGAATCTGTGGAGGTGTCCTATTGGGGAGGGCTATACTGATGTAATGGAATTACTGTGCCAGAAGAGAGGACAAAAGGGACAGCTTCTGAGAAAACTGGGAAGACCCTTGAGCCTGATGCAGTGGGAAGGGAGCAGAAGTAGAACCATTTCTATGACAACATTGAGAAAAACAGACCTGGAAGACTTCAGGACTGATGAATTCACTGATAAACCAAGAGTCCAGAAGATTGAACATGGAACTTGCTGCTCACCTGCCGTGAGAGATGCTCAACTTTTGGGCATAGCCGATGGGGGCATTTGTCTTGCTGGATTCAACATGTTTATGATGAGGGTATTTTTATTTTAATTTTTTATTCAATGGAAAGGGCAGAAGGAATAGATTATAAATGCATGTAAAAATAAATTTATTTTTTTACAAAATGAAAAGAATGCATAGATTATGGAGGTTTATTAATGAAAATTCTGGTCGACTGAAAGGGCCAAGGTAACACTAAGTTAAGAAACTTATTGGAATAAGGACAGTATAAATACTTAACTTTGTAAGAATTTTAGCCAAGACTCTGCTCTTTAATTATGAATCTTGAAAATATTTTTTTCATATTTGTTTGACACGATTATTATTAAAATCAACAAACATGGGTCACTGGTTGGTCCTTGTTGGACAAAACATTAAGTAATGACCTGCTTTACTTCTCTAAGCTGTAGTATATTAGGTGTGTCTATTAGGTGTGTCTATTAAGTAGTGATTTTTTTTTTAATGCATCAAGAGTATTGTGTTTACACCATTGAAACCACCTAAAATAGGCTTTAACTTGGCCACTGATGGTGAATCATCTCTATTGGGGTATCAGGAGTTATGAAAGTGGATTCCAGAAACCACTGGAGAGAGGTCAATAGATTCAAGAGATAACGTGATATCTAAAGAGCTGCCATTAGAACTGGGAAGATAAGGTCTGACCACCCAGCCTTGTGAACAAATCTTGTAACCTCTCAGCCCCCCAGGCATCTGGGACTATGAGCTGAAGGGGTGCCATCAGTGGAGAGTTCCCTACACAGATCAGATCGTGTCTGGACCCAAAGTGAAGAAAACCCAGATCTTGAGTCAGAAAGAGCTGAGTTTGAAGTTGGGTGTGGCCGTCTGTGGGACCTTGGGCCAGTCACTTCCCCTCTCTGAGTCTCAGTTTGCTCATCTGAAATGAGGGAGTTGGACCAGGCAGCCTCCAAGACGTGAAGGTCGTCCCTTGAGATGCTGGATATCAGTTCATGGCTGGCATTGCTCGAACCATTTTGGAAATTCCCCTCAAAAGAGTGGATTTGATTTTTCGGAAGCAGCCTAAAGTTATCTGAATTCAAATTTGGTAAAATGACTTTTTTCCCGTGATCGTTTCTGTGCTTATACACTAACTTGGAAGGCAATATGAAAAGACCTCCCAAACATGTTTGGAGTGGTGGCCATGTCATTTAGAGTATGTACGTAGCCTCCTGCTGTCAGACCTGGAGGGAAGGCACTTACTTGGATGTATTACTTCTGATTTCTTCAGGGAAAGTCACTAGCGTGTGCACACGCTTAAGAATTGAAATGATTGTGTAAGGGAAAGGATTCTGTCACTTCCCAAGCAGAGCTCAGTCCTTGGCGAGATCTCTAGTCCAACTTTTGTTATTCCATTTTCATTTTGGGTTGGTCATATTTTTAGTCATAACATTGCCTTGCTGAGAAATTTTATAAAATGATAAGGCAGTCTTTTTTTTTTTTAAAACAAGCTCTTGCAAAGCTCTCCATGTCTGTATCCTAGCAGTCACCACCCAGTCGTCCTGATCAGCAGGGGGCCTGAAGAATTAGAGTAATTGTTACATGGATACACACTTCCACTTAAATACTTGTAACTTTCCTGTAGCCTAATTTTTTTATTTTCAAGGCCTGAGCCTTGGAAGATGCCACATAGGAAAATGAACGAAATTACATTTGGCCACTAGGGGGAGATGAGCCCTGGTGATCACTAAGCATTTGTCACCAGGTCACCTGGCTCCTTAACTAGTAGGAGACTTGACTGGAATTTCCCAAGGAGGTTCAAGAACTTGTTTGTTGGCACTAATGAATGCTTTTACCCAGGGTGCTTGTGATTCTCTCCCAGAGAATCATCGTGGTCTTTTGAACTTAATGTGTCAAGGGACGAAAAAGGTGGTGTTAATGTTCTGTATTTCTGAATTGATTATCAGTATCTGAAATAAATTGAGTATACCTGAACTAAGGATGTAGCCGTTCAGTGCTAATGTCCATATGTTGATAAAGGGGAAAGAAAAGATCTTCCTATTGGATATTTCAAACTGGATGTCAACTCACTTTGTCCCACTCCTATAACCAATCTGTTCCCAAAACCTGTTGATTCTTGTGTATACCTCCTGTATTCCCACCCTGGTGCAGGCACTTATCACCTCATGACTGGATTATTGCAGTAGTCTGGGGGGTGGGGTGGGGTTGGGGGGAGTGGTCTGCCAGAAATCTGCCCACACCAGTCTATCCTCCATCCCAGCATCGAACTGATTTTCCTAAAAGTACAGGTCAGGCCATGTCACACACATCCACTACCACCCCCCATTCAGTCAACCCCAGTGACTCCCGGTTGCCTCTGGGATCAAAAATAGAATCCTTGTTTGTCTTTTAAAGTCCTTCCTAATCTAACCCTTTCCTTCCTACCTTTCCAGTCTTCTTACACTTTCATGTGTTTTGCAGTCCAGTGGCTCTGACCTCTTTGATTTTTCTGGAATAAGAAACTCCATGTCCCAACTCTGGGCATTTTCACTGACTGTCCCCTGTGCCTGGAATGCTCTCTCTCCATCTCTATCCATCTCCTGGCTTTCTTCACCTTCCGATGAAACCCCACCTTCCTCAAGAATCCTTTCCCGGTCTACCTTCACGTTAGTGTCTTCCCTCTGTTGTTTATCTTGAATTTATCCTGTATGCATCCTGTCTCTACATAGTTGTTTGCACGTCATCTCCTCTATTAGATTGTGAGTTCCTTGAGAGCAAGGACTTTCTTGTGCCTTTGTATTTGTTTGCATTGTGCTTGTCACACAGTAGGCTCTCAATAAATGGTTGACTTTCATCTGTGTTTTACAAGATTTGTTCTAGCCATCCATTTTAGCGTTCTAGTTGCTACCTTAAAGGACATCAATGGATCCATCTGTTTCTTAAAAAGAAAAATGCATTTTCTGGATATGTTAAAGTCAAAAGCTTTCCTTAACTTGTGTGCTAGGACAAACGGGCTTCACCTTCCCATTAGACCTTAAGGAGTTCTGAGGACTGATCAGTTGGAGGGAAGGTGAAAAAGAGTTAAGGCAAGATGTATCTACTAAGTACTTACAATGTGCCTGGGCACAGGGGGTACAAATGCAAGCAACAAGAAAGACAGGCACTGCCCTCAAGGAGCTTACATTCCAACGAAGAAGACCGCACCAAAGGGAGCTGAAAAGATGAAAGGGGCATGAAAGATGGCTGGTCTGAGCTCCTTCCCAAACTGGCGGTCCTGGTAGGAAGGTGCTAATAGGAGAAAGAGGCCACAGGAATGAGGTGATGTTGCAGGGTGAGAAGGCAGTAGAGAAGGAGGCCATGGGAACTGAGGGAACTCCCAGGGTAAGAAGGCAGCTGTGCCATGGTGGCAAATTCTGTAGTGTCAGAAGCAGAGCTGGAAGAGGACATGAGTGAAAAATAAGGAAGTGGATGGAACAGAGTTTGAGATGCTTTAGATCTCGGTGATTGAAATAAACTTCTTGGAGTAATGTACCATGGCCATTTCTGTACCTGTCATCTCCCCAGCTACATTTGTACACTCCTGGTGAATAGAGACTTTCTGTGTGTTCCCCACATGGAAAAGCTTAGCACAGTCCTTTCTGATGGACAGAATTGATGGACAGACTGGAAAGGACAGGTCATCTGGGTTGTTTTTTTAGTTTTCTTTTTAGCAGACTATGCACTATCATACTGCAGTAAAAAAAAATGAAGTCTTAGATGGCCTTGAAAGAGGCAAAGTCCTTAGAGCAAGAGAGTGATAAGAGTTCCATCCTGCCCACTCTTGGATCATGCCTTCAGAGCTGTGTCTGGTGTTGTGGTCATCATGATTTGGGAAGGTCTTTTGTCAGCCAGAGTATTCAAAGAGTGGCTACCAGGAGGATGAAGGGTCTTGGAAAAAATGCCATGTGAGGGTTGGTGAGGGTGTTTTATACAGAGAAGAAGACTTAGGTGGGGATTGGAGGGAGACATGACAGCTGTCTGAGTATCTGAAAGAGCTGACATGTGGAAGAGGCACAGTAGACATCTGTTTGACTCCAGAGGATGGAATAAATAGAAGCAATGAGTGGAAATTGCAGAGGTAGATTTTGGCCCAAGGTTAGATGTTTCCTTACAATTTGACCCATCCAAGAATGGAATGGTCTGCTTTGGGAAGTGGTGACAGTGAAAAGTGAGGTGGGCTTGGGTCCTAGGAGCCTATGCTGAGAGCCGGAAGGTCAGTTAATAAACATGTTTGTCATTTGATAAATATTTATTGGGCACCAACTATATACCAGGCACCATGCTAAGTGCTGGGGATACCAAAAGAAGCCAAGGATAGCTCCAGCCCTCAAGGAGCTTACCGGCTAGTGAGAGAAACAAGCAAACACATGTACAGTCAAGATATGTACAGGATAAATGGGACATAATTAACAGGGGAGGCACTACAATTCAGAGGGCTTAGGGAAGACTTCCTGCAGAAGGAGGGATTTTAGTTAGGACTTAAAGGAAGCCAGTAGGTGGAGGTGAGGAGAAAAGACACGTCAGGTGTGTGGGGGCCAGCCGGAGAAAATGCCCAGAGCCAAGAGATGGAGTATCTTGTTTCTGGAATAGCCAAAAGGCCAGTGTCACTGGATTGAAAAGTATATGGTGGGAAGTAAGGTGTAAGAAGGCTGGAGAGATAGGAGAGAGCTAAATTTTGATGGTCTTTGAATGCGAGACAAAGGATTTTGTATTTGTTCCTGGAAGCAATGGGGAGCCACTGGAGTTTATTGACTAGGGGTTAACATGGTCAGACCCACAATTTCAGAAAATCATGTGAGTAGCTGAATGGAAGCTGGCAGAGAGTGAGGAGAGACTTGAGACAGATGAACCTACGTAGTGCAGGCATGATGAGGGCCTGCACCAAGATGGTGGCCACGTCAAAGGAGAGAAGGAGGAGTATAAGAGAGACATCACCAAGGTACAGCCCATAGACCTTGGCAACAGCTTGGATGTGCGGGTGGTGAGAGAGTGAAGAGTTGAGAATGATATCTAGGTGACAGGAAGGGTGGTGGTACCCACTACAGTAACAGGGAAGATTTTGGGGGAAAGATAATGAGTTCTGTTTTGGCCGTGTTGACTTTAAGGCATCTACAAGACATCCAGTTTGAGATGTCTCCTGGGCAGTTGGAGATACAAGACAGGAGGTCAACAGAAGTTAGGGCTGTTATCTACTCTTCAGTGCCAAAATTTGTTCTTACTCACAGGGAAGTGCACACTCTAAACTTTTCACGATTCAGGAAATCTGTCATTTTAAAAGCCTCCCCCGCCTCAAGGAAGTAGACTTGGTGATCATCATTGGTAACCCATTCCAGCTGGAAATGAAATGAGTACTCAATTCTTAAAGGAGGTGAATCAAGTCTGGGGGCCAAGAGAAGACCCTCAAGATCTAGGGTCCCATCTCACAACACACAGGATATAAAGAGAATGGCAGTGCATTGTAGTGGATAGGGAGGGCACTAGATTTGGAACCAGGAGGAGCTGGTTTCCTGTGTGATCCTGGGCAATCCACATGACTGCTCTGGGCCTCAGTTTCCTCCTTGGTAAAATGATGAGACTGAACTAGATGACCTCTGAGCTGTCCCTTATGGTCTTTCAAATACCCATCCAGATCTAAGTCTGGGGTCCTAAGAGTCCTCTATTGGCCTCAGTAATCAGGGAAGTGAGGGGCCTTGGAACGAACTAAGTTCTCTTCAGTCTGAATCGATTTTATGTTCTTTATGGTCCTGTCCAGCTCAAAGTCTGTGATCCTATTAGTTTTCTGTGAGCCTCAGTTTCCTCCAAAAAGTGAAAGGGCTGGACCAGATGACCTTTGAGGCCTCTCCCAGCTCTATGCCGTCATACCTCTTTGAAGCTCATGGATGGCTTTTATGTTAATTTTCTAACAGACCTCAAGGAAGCCCCATGAGTTACCCATGCCCTGTCCCTCTTGACAGCATGTATGCAGATTTCACCCTCAAAAGCTCTTTTTGTTTTTTTAAAAATCCTGACTCATTTGAAAACAGACAGAATCTGTGCCTACAACCCTCCCTTTTAAAGAGTTAAAGCTTTAGCTAATCCAGTCTTAATTCTCCCCATATGGTTGGGCCTGGCAGCAAAGGAAAGAGTTGGCTGACAATTCGAGCCTGAACAGTGGCTAAGATAAATATGGGGGCCATCTGTGCAGCTAGGGGAAAAAAAATTCATGTGAAGAACAGACAGACCCTGCTAAGTTAAACATATTTCTAAGACTTTGCTAGGAAAAAAAAGGAGGGGCTGAGAGTGGGTTGGTGTAGGGAGGAGGAGGCGGGGAGAGAGGTGCCAGAAAGGAGGCAAACTTGGTTGTCTCAAAGGGAAGGGGGTCCATTCCGAAAATTCTGGTGAACTGAATAATCAGATCTGGAAATGGGGAAGGGAGCTAGGGAGACAGTGATGTGCCCAGGCGTTCCCACGGCAACCCGCCCTGACGCTGCCGTGATGCTCAGAACGCTGTGGTCTGGGTTTTTATAAAGGGCTGGAAAAGCAGCTTCTGCGGGCTGCGAACATTTCTCCCAAGCAGGGGCCAAGGAGGTATCAGGCGGGTCCAGGAAGCTATCAACCTTGAAGGACTTCTTCCTAACTGAGGACAGTGGCTGGCTGGCAGAGGAGGGGCTTGGGGCTATCTCCTGAAACTGTAGAGAAAAGGAGTTTTCATAGCCTCGGTTTCTGGGTGCCTGGCATGTTGTAGGGGCTTGGCCAATGTTTGTCAGATTGAATTGAACGACAGAGCCAGCCAGCAGTGCGGAAAGTGAGCTTCACGGCATCGGTGCCTGGAAATGGACATGCCCAAAACAGTGTCTGCAAGAACCATACGTTAAAATATACAGCACCCAAGGGGGTCCTAAGAAGAAACAACCTAGCAGGAGCTGAAAGCTTCATATCCTTTTGGCACAAAGACAGACCAGCTGAAGAAAGCAAGACCAGGGCTGAATCTGAGAGGAGATATCCATCAGCATCCAGACTGCTCCCTGGCAAAGCCGGGCCAGACTGGTCCCAGGTGCCTGTGGTCAGACAAGTCTAGAATATTGGGGAACGGCGTTGTCCTGATGCCATCCTGACTGGAGGGCTTTTAACAGCAGGATCGGCTGGCTGGCTGGCACCCCCAACCTAGGGGTTTCTCTGGCTAGTGAGCTTTCTCTCCAAACCCCATACAAGAGCATGAGTTCAGTTCTGACAAAATATGGGTCTCCACCACGCAGCTGGCTCAGCCTACGCTTGGGAACCAGTGAGTATATTTTTACCTTATTACTCTCCCCCACCACCCCATCCATCCCTAAAATAGGTAGGGCTTGGCAGAAAGAGGGGTTTTGCAGATCGCGACTGAGTCTGGGATTTCTGGATCAGCTAACGAAGAGCCTTTAATTTGATAGGCTGGAAGCACTTCTCCGCAGTAGAATATTCTGTAGGGTGATGTGTTAAGAGCACAAAGGTTGACAGCCTCCCCGAGGAGCGAGGGTGGTCCAGTCAGGAGAGACTTCAAGAGCAGGGGTAATGCCTGGTTCTGGGAAGGAGGACACAGGTAGAGGACAGTTACTTTCTGGGCCAGTGGTGAGATGCCTCTTGGGAAAAGCTCGCAGATGTCTCCAGGGTTGGTGGCAGCAGTGGCTTCTCCAGGATGATTTTGGTGCATCAGAATGTCACAGTGACAGCCTGTCCTTGGGAGAACATTCTAGCTGCAAGCTGACTCAGAACTGCTTCTGGACATTCGAGCAGGGATGCCGAGACTGATTCCTACATCCTTGTTAGCTCCAAGTGTGTGTGTGTGTGTGTGTGTGTGTGTGTGTGTGTGTGTGTGTGTGCATGTGTGTTTGTGGGTGGGTGTCGGGGGAATGTGAAATATTATGGAAGACATTAAAAAAAGCCAAGAATAAATAAATGTTTTGCTGATGCCTTTGTTACTTTTAGATTGCTTTCATTTTCAGGGACCCCCTTTACCCAGAGGTTAGGCATTAAGCAAAAAAAAAAAAAATCACCACGCATTGGCCAGATCGCCATCATGGAATTCTCAAAAGATGGCCAGAATTCATTTTAATTCACTTTTTAAAATAAAAATATGCCTTGTAGCACTTTATGGGGAGGAGAGGGAAGAAGGGGATTAGGCTACTAAATCAGTGACCCACATGAAAATTCCAGAGGTTGGTCTGCCCTGGGGCACTTCCTTACATACACACACACACACACACACACTCTTAAGATCTCGTGTGAGGAGACAGTCTGAGTATGGAGCAATATTTGACACCCCCAAATGTCTTCAGATCAGAACCCTCCTGGGAACACGCCTTTCATCTACTTGGGGCTGGCCTGAGGCTAGTATGGCCAAGTGGGTAAGTTTGTCTGAGCTCCCTGTAGCCTCCATCCCCTCTCTCCTGCTTGATGCTTGCCACTCCCACTCTCATGTACAGCCACTTAGTGTGTACCTACTGTCCCCGAATTCATTAAGTCTTTACCACCATCCCTTACTCAGGTCTCTCTTCTTTGGGCAGTATGCTAGACTTTCCCAAACCTTTTCCTCCCATCTCCTTTCCGTTCCATTTCTTCTTTTCTGAGTCCCATCCAGGCCCCAAATCTAGTCAAGGGAAGGGGAAGGGAATAAACATTCATATAACACCTACTATGTGCCAGGCACTGGGCTTAGTGCTTTCTCCCTTCGAAGTAGAGGTGCTGTTATGATCCCCTTTTTACAGATGAGGAAACTGAGGCAAAGGGGTTAAATGACTTGTCCAGGGTCACACAGATAAGAGCCAGCTACCCTCCAAATAAGAAAAAGACTGATGATGGTGATATGGATATGTTCTGTCTGAGTCATGTGTAATCCCCTCTCTGCCAGGTAACGTAATTGCTTCTCACTGGAGGCTTCTCAAGTAACGTAGTAGAGTCAATAGCTCCCTTCTTTGACTATGCACAAGGCCAACCCTATGATGGGCTTTTCAAACTCTCACAATCTGGGTCTTGATGCCATCACATGAGATTATTCTTTCTCTTAAGATGCCTGACCAGGAGCCTGTCTTGTCTCCAGGGTCAGAAGCTTCCTAAGATAGCCTAAACCGGTATGGCTCCATCCCCCTGTCCCCTACCTCATTGACACAGCCTCTCCTTGGGATCTCCAAGTCTGACTTGGACTTTCTTTGACCTGACTTTAAAAAAAGAAAACTTCCCTAAATGTTCAACCGAAACCCCTGATGAGAGGAACGAGGAGGAAGCAGAAGGCCTTCCTGGATGGAACCTTCCCAGTTGCTAGTGCTGTTGATGCTGGTCAGATGGTTAGGGTTTTTTCCCTTGTGTCATGTAGTTTTGCTGCTGTGGTGGTGGTGGAGGGGGGGTGTGGTGGGGGATTGGTGGTATGGAGCCATGGCACTGTTGCCTAGGAAAGATATTGACACTGAGAAGCTTGTGGGACCTGATAATGGCTCCTGATTCCTTGTGTCTAGCACCTGAAGGACCATGGTCCAAGGCCCTTTGGTTCACAGTCTCACTGGTTCATTGATTTCGAGCTGGAAGGGACCTTCGAGGTCATCTACTAGAGACTGCTTTGCCTACCTTTAGAGTTATAAGATTTTATTGCTAAAAAGGACCTTGAGATTATCTCATCTTAACTGGATTCGTGGATTTTTTTTAAAGAAAAAAAAAACGACTTTGACAAATGTCAACAGAATTAGTTTCCTTTATAACCCCATCATTTTATTTAATTTACTTAAAAACTTGATTCAGAGAAGAGGTCTTTGGCATAAAGGTTAAGAACTCCTGTCTTCTAGGCCAACCCTTTCATTTTACAGATGAGCAAACGGAGGCAAACAGGGTTAAGTGACTTGCCCAGAGACACACAGCTAGCAAATGTCTGAGGCTGGATTTGAACTCAGGTCTTCCTGACTCTAGATCTAGTGCTACCTCAGCTAGCTGCTGCCTATCTGCCTCAGTGATCCCAACGATCCATCCAAAGGGCCTGCTTGTAGGCTCAAGTGAAGGAATTGGACTGGAGGACCTCTGAGGTCCATTTTATGAATCTAAAGCATGGAAGCCGAGCCGGGAAATAAACACAGAATGCCTGAGTGTCTGGTCACTGCCACTGCCCCTGAAGTCAGACAGTCTGGCCAAGTGTTTCCCACTAAGCCTGACCTGTGTCCTATCCCCGAATTATTGATCATGAAGCCTGGCAGTAGAAAAAAATTTGGCATGTATGAGCAATCTGTTCATATTTATTAGTTACATAATTTACTGCTATACTAATAACTGTATAGATTATAAAACACCTAAAGTAGAAATAAAAGGGACCAGATGAGGATGAAGTGATATTTGTTCCTAGAGTTAATTGAGAGCCGCTAGGGTGGCTGGCATGACATGGTCAGGCAGTTGAGTGGATAATGGAGTGGAGTTGGGGAGACTTCACTCAAGGAGACCAGTTAGGAGGTAGGGGAGAGGTAATGTTGAGTGAGTAGAGAGAGGGGTCAGATGTGAGAGATGTTTGGAAGGGAAAAATGGCAAGACTTGGCAACTGAATGCACATGTGGGATGATGGAGAGTGAGGCTTGGAAAAGGACAATGAGATTATGAGCCTGGTAGGCTGGAAAGATGGCAGTGCCCTGGATGGAAACTGGGAAGTTAGAAAGATCATGTGATGAGAACTACGATGCAGGAGACTTGCCCAAAATGAAAGAGAGGGTCTACTCTTATTCACTGGGATCAAAGGGCCTGATCACTGAGGGGTGTCTGCTGAACCCACAGGGTGATTTGGGTGGAGCAGGGTGTGGTTGTCTTGGGGGATGGGGACAAACATTTTTCCAGTGTCACCTGTTACAGCTACTGCTGGTGGGTACCTGGGACATAATGGTTAGGTTACGCCTGTTCTAAGAGGACCATGCCTGGCTCAGAATGAGGCTGGGAGTTTGGTCAGTCAAGAGAGGCAGTGGAATGAGGGAGTGAGATATTACCCATCTCCCTACTCTCTGACTAGCCCATTATATAACACTCAGCATTCTGATGTGGCCCAATTTGGAGACCACTAATTTAGTCCCCCATCCCACCCCCTACAATCTGACACCTGCCTCTGAGGAGCAGACTAAGGTGGCTCTGCCCTTGGGGCAGCTAGGTGGCACAGTGGGTAGAACACCGGCCCTGGAGTCAGGAGGACCTGAGTTCAAATTTGACCTCAGACATTTGACCCACTTACTAGCTGTGTGACCTTGGGCAAGTCACTTAACCCCAATTGCCCTGCCTTCCCCCCTCCAAAAAAAAGCATCCATAAAAAAATGTATTTTAAAGTGGCTCTGCCCGAGGGAAGAGACCCTGGTTTTATCCCCAATTGGCAGGTGACTTACTGAGCCAAGACTTATCAAGTCTGATATGTGCTAATTGTCCTTGAGTCTCCTAAGTGGTTTCTAGGAGTTGAGCTTCAGGACGATTGGGATCTGAGGTGACCTCGCTGTAGGAGCTGAGAGTGAGGCAGAGGAGGAATTGATAAACTTCTCATCTGGGGCAAGTGTCAGAGGAACTCAAGACCTCGGGGGAAGGAAACTCAAGAGAATTCACACACACACACACACACACACACACACACACACACACACACACGTGCATGCGCACACGCTCTGTGTCTCTCTCTGTCTCTCTCTGTCTCTCTGTCTCTGTCTCCCCTCTCTTTTCTCTTTCTCTACTCTTTCTCTGTCTCTCCTTTCTCTCTCTCTCTCTCTCTCTCTCTCTCTCTCTCTCTCTCTCTCTCTCTCTCTCTCTCTCTCTCTCTCTCTCTCTCTCTCTCGCTGTCTCTCTCTCTCTGTCTCTCTTCTTTCTCTCTCTCTCTATCTGTCTCTTTCCCCTCTCTGTCTCTGTCTCTCTTTTCTCTTTCTCTCTTCTTTCTCTCTCTCTCTTTCCTGTCTGCCTGTCTGTCTGTCTGTCTCTCCTCTCTCTGTCTCTGTCTGTCTCTCTCCCCTCTGTCTCTCTTCTCTTTCTTCCTTTCTCTCTCTCTCTCTCTCTCTCTCTCTCTCTCTCTCTCTCTCTCTCTCTCTCTCCTTCCCTCCCTCCCTCTCCCTCTAGTCCAATCCCCTAATTTTACATATGAGGAAACCGAGGATCAGAGACCTTAAGTGACAACTGGGTGGTTCAGTGGATAGAACGCTGGATCTCTAGTCAGGAAGACCAGAGTTCAAGTGTGGCCTCAGACACTGACTACCTGCAAGACCCTGGGCAAGTCACTTGATTTGCCTGCCTCAGTTTCCTGTAAAATGGTGATAAGAGTAGCTCCTATTTCCTAGGGCTGTTGTGAAGATCAAGTGAGATAATATTTGTAAAGTGCTTAGCAGAATGCCTGACACTCTTTCCTTCCTTCCCCTTAGTCACACAGCTAGCAAATATCAGAAGTAAGTTTTGAACCTGACTCCAATTTCAGCATTCTTTCCAGTCAGTAACCATTTGTGAAGCACCTACTATGTGCCAGGCACTGTGCTAGGTATACAAAGACAGACCAGCCCCAGCCCCTGAAGTCTATATAGCCCAAGCTGCCCCACAGTTATATGCAGTCCGACAAGCATTTTTCAAATGTCTCAGATGCGTGAGGCTCTGGGGGCTGCAAAGGTCAAACGGAAGCAGTCCCTGCCCTCAGTGAGCTCCCATTCTGCAGGGAGACAGCAATCTGTGCCCAGATAAGTAAAAACAAAACAGATACAAAGTGGTACCTTGGGAAGATCTGACTTTGAAGTCATAGGTTCATAGGTGTAGATTTTACAGGTGAGGAAGCCGAGGCCCAGATTGGTAAAGTCACGCAGTAGGATGAGCCTAAGGTGGATTTGAACCCTTCTTTTCTGAATCTAACCTCAGTACTTTTCTAGTCATTTGTCTACACTGGTCCCCGATGAGAGTTTCTAGGCTTCTTTGGGCATCACCTGGAGCTAGGCTTACTAGTTTGTGAGCACCTGGAGGGAGGGAGTGTGTCTCACTTCCCCATCTTCCTCAGTGACTTGACCCTGTGCCAGTCAGGGAGCACACCTGGGGTGAATCTGGGCCTTCAGATGCATACTCCAGGACAAGGGCGGTGCTGGGCCCCACCTAGAAAGAGTCAGGTCCATTAATCTGATAGAGTCCTCATTGAATAGCTCAGTGGGAATGGAGGGGGCCTTGGAATGTGGCTCAGCCCCCATGGCTGGCCTGTGGCAATCCTGGAGATGGGTTTCCGTGTCTTCCTGCTTCCCTCCTTCCTCAGCTCTGTGAAATACCTGGCACCATGAGGCTGCTGGAATAAACCGGGGTAGACGGCGTCTGCGTTCCTGCCTGTCTGACCATGGAGAAACCACCTCCTCCTTCCTCCATGGCTTGCCAGCCTCTGAGGAGCTCAGGGAATGCACAGGAGAGAAGGCCTGGCACGGGGGAAAAAGGGAGCCTGGGCTCCAGGCACAGGTCTGGGCCAGTGGCCTCCAAGGACTTCCCTGGGCACCATTGTCTTATTCTGGGAGATGAATCTCAGCCCCTTTGGCTGGAGAGGAAGAGCTAGAGCTGAGTCACCAAAGGAACCTGGAGATACAGGAGCTGGGGAGAAGCAAGGCGCTGTGAGGAAGGAGGCCATCTTCCCCAGCAGAGAAGCTGGTCAGTGCCCAACCTCTGTCCTAGTTCCTCTGCTCAGAGGTATGGGCCAACAATAATAATAGCTAATAATTATTTAGTGCTTTACTTCTCCTATTTCATAGGAGCCTCACAATAACCCTGGGAGACAGGTGCTATCATTTCCCCCGTTTACAGGTGGGGAAACTGAGGCAGCCAGTAATGATGTGACTTTCCCAGGGTCACACAACTAGTAAGTGTCTGAGGTTGAATTTGAACTCAGGTCTTTTTAACTCCAGGCCCAGCACTCTTTTCTGCCTGGTGGTTAAAAAAAAAAGGCAGAAGAGAGAGGAGCTGTCTGTGTGTCTTCCAGTGGGGCTTCCAGTGAGAGGGATCATCAGGAGCTTTGGGCGGGTCCTGATGTGTCTCTCTCAGGTGGGGCACTGAATGGTATACTGGACCTTGGCTCAGGAAGCTGTCGAGTCCAAATCAGGCCTCGTCCGTTTACTAACTGTGTGACCCCGGGAGAGTCACTTACCCTCAGTTTCCTCATCTCTGAAATGAGATAATAATGGTACCCACCTCCTAGGGCTGTTTTGAGGACAAAACTAGATATCCGTAAGGCTGCAAACCTCCAAGTGCTGTGCATGCATCAGCAATGATTGTTGTAGCTGTCATCCCCGTCCTGGAGTACGGCAGCAGTTCCAGTCCAGTAGAAGGCATGTGTCAGCAGCAATGGAGGATTTTTTTAAGAGCCATCTATGTACCAGAGGTTGTGCTAGGTACTCCAGACACAAAAGTGCGATAGACTCTCCACCAGAGGAGATAGCACACACATACATACATAGATTTATACATGTATTTGTAATATATACGTATAATACACAATATGCACATATTATATATGTATGTATAATGTAACGATAGGTGAGAAAATAGAATGCGCCATATAATACAACACACGTAATAGACAGCTGTGTATGTTATATAAAAACATATGTATGTATAATTTAATTCGCATATACTATGATAAAAATACAGTGCATATACAGTATAGCATGTAATGTATATATAATATACGTATGATAGTAATATAACACAATGATATAATCTACAATTTTATATTTTATTATGTTTATATAATATGCAATAGAATATATGCTATGTGTGTACGTGTGTACTTATACAAATGTGTGTATGTGTGTGTATATATATATATTATATATATATATATATATATATATATATATACACAAAGAGACAGAGAGAGAGGTGGGGGAGAGTTTTTTGAGAGGGGGGATGGATTGAATCTATGATTTCACCTTCTACTACAGTAGATCAACACCTTCTCTAAAACGTAAAGAGATTTAGAGCATCGTCAGGGGGTACTGAGGGGTTCAACGGCTTGCTCTGGGTCACCTAGACGTGATGTGTTGGGGGAGGAGTAGGAGCAGACTTGAACTCTGGTCTTTCTGGTGCTTTGGTGCTTACAAAATGCTTACTGACTGACTGACCAGTCTGTACTAACTCTCCTACGCAGGTCTGAAGGTATTCCCACACAGAGAAGAATGCAATGTAATTGGCAGGGGAGCCTCTAGCCACTGAGAAGCTGAGGAGACTTCCTTTAGAAGGGGGTGTTTGAGCAGAGCTTTGACACAAACCAGGGACGTTAAGAGGCCGATGTGAGGAGGGAAGGCACTCCAGGTGCAGGGGTCAGCCAAGGTAAAGACTCAGAGACAAGAGAGTAGATGCCAGGGATGGGAACAGCATGATGACCAGTTTGGCCAGGGTGCTGAGGGAATGGAGGGGAGTGATGTATAAAAAGACTGGGCAGATCAGCTGGAGCTAGGTTGTAAAGGACTTTTAGCACCAAACAAAAGTTAGTTTGTATTTGGTCCTAGAAATAACAGGGAGCCATAGTAGTCTATTAAGCAGGGGAGTGATATGGTCAGCTGTGTATTTTGGGAGAAATGCCTTCTTATCCAATGAGGGTGAAGACTGCAAATAAGGAACTTCATAGATGAAGCCTCAATGCAAACATCTTCGATTTTTGGACTAGACCAATTTCATAGGCAGAAGGTATTTCCCCTTTGGGAAAATTCTGCTGTCCATGAAGATTAGAGCTTGGCCTCCAGCTGGTCTTTGGGGGTGGCCTGGAGCCCTTAAAGGGAAGTGACCTGCCCAGAGCCAGCTCTCTATTCCCTGTCTTAACAATTTATGAAGCACCTACTGTGTACAAGGTGCCAGTACACTCGGAAAATGGAGAGAATAAAGGAGGCAAGCATTTGTTAAGTACCTACTAGGTGCCAGGCACTGTGCTAAATGCTGGGAAAACAAATACAAGCAAAAAGAAAGACAGTCCCTGCCTTCAAGAAGCTTACATTTTAATGGGAAAAACAATACACAAAAGAGGTGGGTGTGGAAGTGAATTTAGGCTCCTGATTTTGAAGGCTCACAGGGAACGAAGAGCAAATAAAATCCTAGTAGTTTGGTTGAGGCAGGAGGGAATCAGGGGAGGCTTCATGGAGGAGGTGTTTCCTTGACTGAGTTTGAAAGAAGAAGATTCTGGAAGGATGGCTTGGCATTCAAGATCTGCCCTGTACTGGCAGATCCTTCATGCTGGGCCTCTGTCTGCCAATCTGATCCCTGGGCCAGGGGCATCAGCCCAGCTGGGGGTAGGTGAGGGGGATCTGCCGCAGTCTGGAGCAGGAAACTCACCATCTGGTTTGAAGGTTACATAGGATTTTAAGTGATATTTCATTCACTTCAACAAGCACGTATTAGGTGCCTACTCTGTGCCAGGTACTGTATTAGTCTCTGGGGAGATAAAGAAAGTCAAGGAACTATCCCTGCATTTCTAGCTAGGTTGCCAAGTGGTTAGTGTCAGACACTTACTAGTTGTGTGACCCTGGGCAAGTCACTTAATTTCTGTCTGCCTCAGTTTCTTCAACAGTAAAAGATCATAAGAGCACCTACCTCCCAGGATTATTGTAAGCATCAACCAAGTTAATATTTGTAAAGTGCTTAGCGCAGCGCCTGGCACGTAGTAAGTATTTAATAAATGTGTTTCCTTCCCGTTCCTTAAGGTGCTTACATCCTAGGGGATGGGGAGGGGAAGACCAATAGATATATATATAAGATAATTAAAACCTACCAAATGGGTGATCAGGAAAGGCCTAGACTAGGGGATACCTGTTGAGCTAAGCCTTAAAGGGAGCAAGGATTCCAAAAATTGGAGATGAGGAGGAAAAGCTTCTCATATGTGAGGGACAGCCTATGCAAAGGGGTGGAGGGGAGAAAAGGAAATGGGTGTATGTATTTACGCATGTATATAAGTGCATTTACACATACACATGCCTATAAAACAAAAATGATGTATTCAGTTTGCATGTATCTATAAAATATAGTGGAATTGTGGGGTTTTTTTTTAAATAAGAAGGTTAAAAGAAGTGCCAAACCCAATCTATTCTCTTTTTAACTCCGAAGGACTAATTCTGCCTACATGGCAGAATCGCCCCCTTCCTCTCCAGCTGCTGTGGTGACCACATGCAAGCAAGCACAACTGTTTAGAGGGAAGCTGGCCCTGGGCTTGGGGTGAGGGGGAGGCTGGAGGGAGCCACAGCTGGAGAGGCCCTTCTGGCCCCAACCACCAAGCCTGTGGTTTGCTGGAAAGGGGCTGAGGTCGGCAGCATCCACCTAGGCTCTATTTTGTCAGCTGCCCTTTCGTCACTCCAGCCTCAGCTGAAATCTTCCTTCTCTGGATCCCGTATACGTGTGGCCTCTCTGTTTTTGTTCATTCAATAAGTGTTCATTAAGCACCTACTATGTGCCAGGCACTGTGCTAGAGTCTGAGGACAGAAACAAATGAGAAAAGAAATAGTCTCTGCTTTCAAGTTTACATTCTAAGGAGGAGAGGCAACATGTCTAACAGAAAAATCAATACAAAATATATATAAAAAAGTCAATGAAAATCATTTCAGTGAGGACTAGAAGGCACTCATAACTAGGGAGGCTGCCGAATACTGCCTTCAACTCCCACATGATGTTTACCATTTGGGGCAAGCCATTTTACTGCCCTGGGCCTCAGTTTGTGACCTGCCTCAGCCAGATAATGGTGAGGTTCTCTCTTAGTTCTAGGTATGAACTGGAACCCTCTCCACATAGGCTACTGAAGGTAAGCTGAGCTGAATTTCCAAGACCCTCCTCTGTGTTCATCCCTGGGAGTTCAGGCTCTCCTGTGTTAGGATACCTCTGCTCTCAGCATCTATGGGAGTCCCAGTCCTTGGGAAGGAGGGAAAGAGGACACGGCTTGGTTCTCTGGACCACAGGATGACAGCCTCCCAGAGGCTCCTTTGTCCAGATGAATTTCAGCACTTGTAGGTAGATCAGTTGAGTTAAAGGGTACCTTCCTGAAGTGCAGGAGGTAGCTAGAGCCTTGAAGATGAACCAAAAAGGAAATTAGGAACTGGCAGAGACTAGTGGAGCTGGGACAGCACGGGGGTCATGGGTGGAGTCGTGGGTGGGATCTTGTCGTCCAGCCCAACCACCTTTTGGATAAACCAAGAACAGACCAGAAGGATGAAACTATTCCAGGCACGTATTTAGGAGGGGAATCAGCAGACATGTTGATGAATGACCAGGTTGGATCCCATTCAGGTGGCCGGGTCCCATTTTTCCACAGCCTCCTTCCTAATCTCGGGACTTACAGACAGCTCTGGGGCAAGATGGCTGGCCTCCAAGTAGATATGTCTGGAGTTTAGCATTTTGAAAATCTGGTGGGGAAGGAAAAAAAAATAACCCTCACACTCACAACCCTGCCACCCAAAAGGGACCTTTAGTTGAGATTCGGCTTGCCCAGAAAGGTACCTGCAAGTGTTGGGGGGAGCTGATGCAAATGGGGTTCATCGGTTTGTTAATCTTTAGCCTATAAACTGGATAGGAAGGAGGGGAAACAGGATGAGGGGACCAGAAACCATGGGGTTCAGTCAAAGCAACAGAGAATGCTCAATCTGGAAAAGGGGAGACTTAGAGGAATCATACATCTGGATCTGCAAGGGATCAGAGAGGTCATCCGGCCTCATCCCCTCAATTTACAGATGGTCCCACAGAGGTGATGTGACTCATTAACAGCTGCCTTCCAGTACGTGAAAGAGATTGGACTTGCTCTCTTCAAGCACAGATGGCAGAATAAGGAGCAACCCAGAAGTCAGAGAAGTCTAAATAAGGAATTTTCTAACAACTAGTGAAGTTAAGACAACAAGCAATTATTAGGACCTACTATGCTCCAGGCACTGCGATGAGTGCTGAGGTTACAAAGAAAGGCAGAAAATAATGCCTGCCTTTAAGGAGCTTACAATCTAATAGGGGAGACCACATCTATATATGATAAAGTCAGATCAAATCAATAAGCATTTAGTAAGCACCTGCTATGTGCCAGATACAATGCTGAGCACTAGGGATACAAAGGCAAGTAAAAAATAGTCCCTGTCCTCAAGGAGCTCACAATCTAATTTTAAGTAATTAGGTACATACTATACATGTATATATATGTATGTATATGTGTGTAAATATGTAAAAATAAGTATATATACACACACAGGAGAGAGAGAGAGAATGAGACCAGCAGACAGCTAGAGAATGGGTGAGAGAGAAAGAGAGACAATGAGACTCTGTGTGTGTATGTGTGTGGCGGGGGGCGGGGGAGGGAGGGAAGATGAGACTAACAGACAGAGAGTGGGTGAGAGAGAGAAGGACAAAGAGAAAGATAGATAATGAGACTGAGAGAGAGAGAGGGAAGGAGAGAAGGACAGAGAGAGAGAGAGAGAGAGACTAACAGATAGCAAGAGAGAGTGTTAACTGGATGGTTGGGTCAATTTCCAGGATCTACCAATAGTATATTAATGTGCCAGTCTTTTTCCAACCCTGCCAACATTGACCCATCTTTTGTTATGTTTGCCAATTCGCTGGGTGTGAGGTTACCCCAAGAGTCCAGGGAATAGCAGTGCCCACTAGACCACGTACCCTGCTCACAGCCCAACCTCCTCAGCCTTCTTCCAGGGAGACAACCCAGGGAAAAAAAAAAGATCTCAACACCAAAGTCCTTGGCACCATCAAATGGTTTCACATCAGAAATAGAACATGCTGAGTGCTTAATAACTGCACGTTCATTCAACTTTTCATTTGATTTGAGGTCATCTCAGAGGGGAGATCTCCACCAGCTGAGGGTGGGCTGTGGCACGGACCAGAAGGTCTCCTGCAGGTGAGCTTGAGCTGAGTCTTGAAGAACATCGAGGAAGCCAGGACCGGAGGAAGGAGGGCATTCCAGGCAAGGGGCACAGCCAGGGCAAAAGTATGGAGTCTGGAGAGGGAATTGTGTGTGAGCCGGCCAGTGCGGCTGGGTCATTGAGTGTGTGGAGGAAGGGGCCAAGTTTTGAAAGGCTTTTAAGTTCTTTTCACAGAGAACGTTGTGTTCGATTACTGATTATCTAGTTTACCTCCCACTGGTGTCCAGTTGCGTACTGGATTGGCAGTTCCAATCCTTGATAGCTATGTAACCCTGGGCAAGTCACAAAAACTCAGCCTCAGTTTCTTCCTTGGTAAAACAGAGGTAGTAATAACACCTATCTTCCAGGTTGTAGTGAAAAACAAACGAGATAATAGATGTAAATTGCCCTACAAAGCTTTCTGTAGAAATGCTAGCTAACTATTAAACTGAGGCTGAGACATTACAAACTTTCCTAAGGTTACCCAGCTAGGGAATGACAGAGCCAGAGACAGAACACGCATCCTTAGATTCGTTCTGTTTCTTTGTACCTGGGTCAATGTTTAGAACGTTTACTTGGTGCTGGGTCCCCATCAGGGAGGAAAAGGAGATACTGAGGGCACCAGAAACAAGAGTCTGGACCCTCTCGGCTATTATGTAAGTCAGGGCTCATGTTTTTGGCTCGAGGGACTTTATTCATACCAGAGGGGGATTGTTGTCTGGGCTGAACCTGGGAGCTCTTAGGAAGCTAGGGAGGCCCAGCCTGCTTCTGCAGGGAGGCTTGTCACGCAAGGCCCTGGCAGCTGCCAGGGCCCTACTGGAAACAGACAGCTCCTGCCAACGCCTGCCTGCCCCCCTCCCCAACCCTAGCCACAGCTGGCTGTCTGCTGTGGGCCCTGGGGGGTCGGCTAGCAAGGGGGAGGGCCAGTCAGAGTGGTACCAGATGACTTCTCACAGGAGGCTGGAGTTCTGCGGGGCTAGAATGAGAGTCACCTGCTCTGGGTGGGGGGGTCCCCTGAGGGGACCACAGGGGAAGCCATTCCTGGGGGGTGGGAGTGGGGAGCCAGCCAGCATTCAGTCCAATGGACTGGAGAGACCAGGGAATCCAGGCTTCCCTTAGGAGGAGGGTATGGCTTCATCGAGTGGGCACCTGTCCTCCGTACTCCAAGATGCCCCCCTTCTGCAGGAGGCCTTTCCTGGCTCATTCCCCTCCCCCCTCCCACCCTGGTGCAATTTTTAACTCTGAGACTTACTGGTTGTATGACTCTGAGCCTCCTTTCTTCATCTGCAGAATGCAAATGGTGAGCCTTGCCCCACTGAACTCCAGTTAACTCAAAGTCCATAACAGCCAGGCGGTGGGCAGTGGATAGAACTTGGAGTGAGGAAGACTTGGGTTCAAATCCAGCCTCTGATGTTACGTGACTCCGAGGAAAATATTGTTCAGTCTCAGTTTCCCCACATGCAAAATTGGAGACAGTGGTGCCTGCCCTACGTACTTCACTTTCCCCTTCCATAAAATGGGATTAACAGTACTGACAGCTCACCTCACCCTGCTGTTCTGAGGAAAGGGCTTCGTTAACGCTGTTGTAGCTGTGTGGGGAAGGAGAGGGAGGTGGAAGGCTAAGGATGGTGCTGGGGAGAGGGAAAAGGCTTCTTTTCAGCCTCTGTCCAACTGAGATTGTACCTCCCCTCTCTGGATTGTCTGCCTAGCCTGGGACTCCATCTCACAGGGTTCCCTTACATAAATATGAGCTTTCTGTGATTAACCAGTGGGTCAGTTGGGGGAGGGGAAAAAGGGGATGCTAGGTTGGGGGAGGGGAAATCAGGTAGGATGCCCTCTCCAGGGCCATCCAGGGCCCTTCTCATCCTTCCTAGCCTTTACACAGAGCCTCTTGGGCTAGCCAGCTACTGGCTGCACCACCTCCTAACACACGGAGCTGGAGCCAGGGCGTGCCAGACATCTTGTGCTAAAATTGATGAAACCAGATCTTCATTTCTTTTGGGTACACTCTGTTCCTCGACAGTCCCTCTTTCTGCGCTGAGCAGGTGTCCTGTTTATACTCTTAAACAACCACCTTATGTCACATTTCCTCCCCGGCTGGGGCCTCCTCGGGCAGCAGCAGCAACCAGGGTTGGTGGATACTGCTTTAGATGTATATTCAGCAAGTCCTGAGTTCAAATTCTGCCTCTGACACTAAGCTGTGTGATCCTGGACAAATCACTTAATCTCTCTGGCTTGTAAAATAAAGGGGTTGGACTAGCTGAGGTCTAAGGTCTTTTCATCCCTAAATCTCTGATCTTATATATTTCTTCAACCCCTTAGGGAACCCCTGTCCTCCCAGTCTTTCCCTCCACCGCGATTCCTGGCCGTAGTCATGGGTTTATGGATTTACAGCTAGGAGAGACCTTAGAAGTCACAGACTCAGAGGAACCTTAGAGGTCATCTAGCTCATCATTTTATGGATGTAAAATGGTTAGCTCAGAGTCCCCAGACTGGGGAAGAAATCTTTTCCTGCTCTAACCACTGAGCACAAACTAGCCTCTCTGCTCTATCTAGTCTAGCTAGACATTGCATTTCTCCTCTTTGCCCTCTCCTCTGTAGCCAACAGTCAGGATGCAACAAAAGTCAGCTTATCTTTTATTTGGAGATAAAACCCATTATAAAGATAGAAATGGCAAACAAAGTTTTGAAAGAGCAGCAAGCTCCAAAAGGATAAGCAATGCTGATTTGCCAGGTGTCCATGTGGTAGTGGAAGGGGAGTGGAGAGGGAAACAGCAGAGAGTGGATAAATTCACCAGGTCCCAGAAATGCTCTAGGGCAAGAACATGCGGTCAAATGGCAAATTCTGTCCAACAAGATCAATCCCGAAGCAGATCAGCAAGCTGGACAAAACTTAAATGACTAATGATTCTGGTTGATTTTGTGATAGATCAGAGGTAGCAGAATGCTTTGCTTCTTCCCATCCTTGGCACGCTTCTGTACCCCCAGACCTCTTCCCTCAGAGCCCCGCCCCCCTTCCTGCATGGATCCTCCTCTTGACAATCTTCAGCCTCAGCTTTCATCTGAGAAAACTATACTTCCCCGTCAGCGCGCTCCCTCCCCCCTACCCCAAGGAGACTTTTCTTAAGCCATATCTTTCATTTGAGTAACATAGCAACTCTATGAGGTAGATGCTACAGATATTATCACCCTCTGTTTTATAGTTGAGGAAATTGAGGGTAAGGTGGAGAAATGACTTTCTTAGGCTCACACAGCTAATAAGTGTCTGAGACCAGATTTGAACTCAGGTCTTCCTGTCACCAAATGTACTTCTCTACTCCCTGTTATATTAAATGCTCATTGAATTGAATCGAAGCAAACTGGAGGAGGGTACAGTGAGAGAGGAGGGATACAAGAAATTTAGTATAGCCTGTTTGGGGAATAAGAACATATAAATGAAAAGATACGTTTTTCCCCTTTGGTCTAGAACTATGATTTCATTGGTATGAAGTAATCCCAGTATGGAAATTCCTTCTACCAATGTACATTTTTTAAAAATTGCTGTCTTGTTTTTATGTCATCTTACTTTCTAATATCTTTCCCTCTCCCCTGCCCAGAGAGTCTCCCCTTTCAACAAATAATAAAAAAGAAAAAGAAATTGTTATATAAATATGAGCCATTAACTATCTGAGCAAGATGTCCTGCCCAGGGTGGTCCAGGTTCATCGGTCCATTCTCACCATTCTTATTTATTAAAAGAAAAAAATCAGTTCGGTGAAACTAATTACCACATCAACTGACTAACATTATATTTGACATTCCACAGCCTGTTTCTCACTTCTTCAAAGCACCGTCAATGCAGATTTATAATTCATCTCTAAGCCACACCTTTCTTACTACAGCTCTTTCCATTGGCCAACGCTGACTGTCACCTGACATCACAAAGCAAATTATTCCTCCTTCTCTTCTTTCTACAAACATTTATTAAGGACCGAAGATGTGTAGCTATGATAGATTAGGGGAAGATACAGACTGGAGAAGACGCAGGCCTTTAGAGTGATAAGAAGCATATTTGTTATGGGTCTGACTCTCCGTGACCTCATTTGGGGTTTTCTTGGCAGAGATACTGGAGTAATTTGCCATTTCTTTCTCCAGCTCATTTTACAGAGGAGGAAACTGAGGCAAACAGGGTGAAGCGACTTGCCCGGAGTCAAATAGCTAGTAAGTATCTAAGGCTGAATTTGAACTCAGGTCTTCCTGACTCCAGGGCCCATGCTCTAGCCACTGCACCACCCAGCTGCCCAACAAGCATATAGCGATATCTATAGGGATTGGAACTGGGCCTTTTCATTGATATAAAGAAATCCCAGGGGAGGAAACTCTCTATCATGGGCTGGTACCTTCTCTCCATGTGACTTTAGAATCTTAGAGAGGAGCCTAGGATGATGACAGTTTGAGTGACTTGCCCGCAGTCACAGCCAATATGTGTCAGAGGCAGAATTTGAACCCATGTCTTTCTGGCTTGGAGGCCAGATCTATAGCCACTACCCCACACTACCTCTCAGTGATGACTCTAATAGTCCATTTAGACTCTAATAAGGTGAAGGAAATAAGGGTGGAGACTTTGAAATGTCAGAGTGAAGACTTTCAGGTACTAGGAAAACATTGCACACTTCAGAAAGAATGCGAGGCTTGAATAACTGAAGAGGCCAATGGAAGATGAACCTGTGCCTAGGCTTAGACGCCCCAGTAACTTTGAGTCCCACCTTTGTGATACTCCACAGGGTTCTGGGAAGTGAAAGCTGCCTGATTCTCATCAGTAAGGTGGAGTGCCTGACTTAGGAAAGACGCTTCTGAACCAGGAAGGATTGTCAAAAGAGAGGGGCCGGGCCCTGTCTGTCTCCTGCCTAGAAATAACAGATGTTGGAGCCAAGGCTTAAAAGGAGAGGCTTCTTCCATCTCTAGTCTAAGGGTCACTGCCCTCACTAAAAGCAGCGCTGTGGCTCCCAGCCGAGCCAGGGACTGAAGGTGGTGAGAGATGGCAGCTGCTCACTGGACACAGAGTCTAGGGAGTCCAGTAGAGAGACACATGGGACCCTGTGAAGAGCCCGGGGACCAGCTGACGTGCCATCCCCCATAGCTCCTTAGCCATGTTCATTTCCCATAGGACAGGGCATTGTTGGAAGAATGAGCCCAGAGAGAGTCCCCAACTTGGAAAATGAATCAGAGAAATGTCAAACCAAATCCTGCATGAGGTCCTGGGGGGAAAGATCATTTCTGACTGTGGCAATCTAGGAAGGCTTCATGAAAAAGATAGTAGGAATTCAACAGGTGAAAAGAAGAAAGGATGTTTTGGGGCCTCAGAACAAGGTATGCAAAGATTCAGAGGCTAGAAAATAGAGAGTTTGTTGAGGGAACAGAGAAAAGATGAGCTTGATTGGCACAGCTCTTGTTGGAGAGAAAAATGCCAAATGCCAAACAGGGAGGGGAGTGTCCACTTGGGGAAGGTCTTGAATTCTAGGCAGGGGAGTCTGAACTTTATTTTTGCTTATCAATTCCCTTTTAACAAGTGTCTACTGTATGCCAGGCACTGTGCTGGGCTCTGGGGGTACAAAGACAAAAACTCAGCAGCTTCTGTCCTCAAAGAGCTAATGTTTTCTTGGGGGTTAACAGCTCTAGCACAGATAAATACAAAGCCTATGGAAAATAGAGGAATTTCAGCAGTGAGGACAAATCACTGACGACTGGGTATTTAAAAAAAAAGCCTAATGTAGGAGAGGGATTTAAGCCTTAAAAGGAACTAGGAGTTCCCCAGAGGAAGAGGTAAGAAAGGAAAGCATCCCAGGCAAAGGGGACAGCCAGCGCAAAGGTTGGGAGGTGGGAGATAAGAGATGGGAGATGGATGTCAAGTTAGTCAGTGTGGCTGGGATATGGAGTGCCTAGCAGAGAGGAAGGGGCAGGGTAAAATGAGGGTCACTGAAGACATATGGTAGTGGGTTTTAAATTCCCTCCAGAAAAATTGGTATTTTATCCCAGTTGCAGCAGAGAACTCACTTCTTGAGTAAGGGAGTGTCCTGATCAGACATGTGCACAAGTATTATTATGAAAGCAGCCTGAGTAATGGGTTAGAGGGAGCAGAGAATGGACACGGAAAGACCTTTAAGAAAGCTAGTCCGTAGTATATAAATTAATTCAGTGCGAAGTCATTCGTGGTAGTTATATGAGATTCCATGCCGCCTTGGGGAGGGAGGGGGGAGGGAGGGGAGAATATCTGGAACTCAAAATTATGTAGAACCGTCTGTTGTAAATTAAAAATAAAAATAAATTAAGGAAAAAAAAAAGAAAGCTAGTCCGATAGTCCTGGTGGGTGTTAATGAAGGCCCTGAGAACAGATCAGGGATAGATTTGCAAGATGTTATAGAAAGGGAATTCACAGACCCTGGCAAATAATGGGCTGAGGAAAAAGAATCAAAACGTGGATTGGGAGAGTGGACAAATGTGGATGCTGAGGCAGAAACACCTTAGCGTGGAAATCCAGATGAGCTCAGAAGAAGGAGCTGGTGCTCTCTAGGAAGGAAGGTCCGGCGATAGTAAGTGACGTGTTTAAGGTCACACAGTTAGGAAGCGGCAAAGCTAGAATGGGCGGGGCTCCAGAGCTGGCCGGACCTTTGCAGTCCATGGCTCTGCTAGAGCTGGCTGAAACTGTTAAATGTTCACTGGGAACTTTTATACCTTGGAAATCAGCTTGATTTATTGTTTAGTTGATTTCCTAGCTTTAAGAAAGTGATGGAGAAAATGTTGATAATAAAGATTAAACTTAGAATTCACGTCATCGTGGGGTGGGAGGGGAGAGATGGGGAGAAAATCTGGAACTCAAAATCTTATGGAAATGAATGTTGAAAACTAAAAATAAATTAATTAAAAAAATAAAGATTAAACTTAAAAGTGTAGCATGGGAACTTTTTTCCTTTGGAGAGCTGGTTGCTAAATATTTTATTATCACCCTCCTGCCTCTACTCCATTATAAAACCAAAGGAGGTGTTTATTTCAAACTTATAAAATTTTAAAGCAACTCAAATTGTATCCCTCACATTATGTGACTTTACAAAAAAATTTTTTAAATATCTAAATATATGAATCAGGACCAAGATTAGGAAACGCGTGTGAAATTTACTTGAGGGTGTGTCCGTCTTTTAAAATATATAATAGGAGCTTTCACTGAAAATATAACTATACTACCCAAGCTCCACATGTGGTCCTCACAAGTTCAATAACATCGCCTCAGGCACCTGAATAGCCTGCCCCGCCCCCCAGTCCTGGCAAAGAGACCAAATCTTATGAAACTGAGGCAGAGATGGGGGCCTGAGCTAGGAATCATCTTAGGGCTATTCCTAAGGGACATTCCTCTCCAGGGATATTGAGATATGCTTCCCTCAAGGTCTGGTTTCTCACCGCAAGGAAAAGAATCAGGATATTAGATCTCTTAGGAACTTTCTTTTTCTTTTTTTTTAATCTTTGGACTGGTATTTATTTTTTTAATTAATTAATTAAGCAATTTTTAGTTTTCAAAATTTACTTTTATAAGATTTCGAGTTCCAAATTTTCCCCCTCCCTCCCTCCATTCCCTCCTCTCCAAGACATCAGGCCATATGAGATGGGCTACATGTGTACAATCACACTAAACATATTTCCACATCAGTCATGCTGTGAAAGAAGAATCAGGACAAAATGGAAACTTAGGAACTTGAAAGATCATCTGCTCCATCCTCTTCATTTTATTGAAATCTAAGCAGTTCTCAAAAGAATGATTGATTTATTTCCACATCATGTTGTTTCCAAATATATCCCTCCTCCATCCCTCCACACTGAACCAATCCTTGTATAACAAAGAGAAAAAACCCAATTCTATAAAACTAATCCATCCATGCATCATAACTGAGAGCATACATAATATTCCTCACCCATAGTCCCCCACTTTAGCAAAGAAGGTGTATTTTCTCCCATCTTCTTCTGGGCTACAGCTTAAGTAACTTTTACTGAATCCAAGCAGGTTGTGGTTGAATGGGTACTATTTAGCAGTTTAATTGAATAAACATTAATCACCATCTGGCAGGATAGCATAGTGGAGAGAAGGCTGGCCTTGGAGACAGAAAGACTTGAGTTCAAATGTTGCTGGCACCTACCAGCTGTGACCCTGGGCAAATCCTTTCATCCTTTGGTGCCTCAGGCTAGGACATTTTATACAATTTAGAAGGTTAAGCAATATATTAATATTATAATCAAGAGTTGTAGTGAGCATCTCTGACCCCAGAGAACTGCTCAGCTTACCAGGCTCATGCCAGGATTGGCAAAAGTCTCAAATGATTTAGGCAGGCTGAAACCCCTGGCCTTGGGACTGGAGGTCATGGTATGAGGTTATGTGCGAGAGTGGGTTTTAGATCCACCCTCCTCTGCCCCCAGCTCCTACTGCACCAGAAGATAGAAATCGACACAGGACACTACCTTGAAAAAGACTCAAAGTTTGTTTGCTTGTGGAAGCAGGTGCTGGAAGGGTTATAGCTTGTGACTAATTGTGAAGCGACTCGGTTTTCTATTCACTGTTTCTCTTGAGGAAATCTCGAATAAGCAAACTGGAAATTCTTGTGAGGTTCAAATTGTTCCCTAAGATATGAGTTGGAACAAATTTGCATTTTCAAAACAAAAATTACGGCAAAACAGACTATACAATTGTTCACGAGCCCCCATCTGGTGTGGCCCCCAAATATAATTATACCAGTTAATAGCATCCCAATGTCAATTAACCAATCAACATAAATTAACTTTGACAAAAGGACATTTACTGAAGAGGTATAGTAAGGATGGGAATTTTTTAAAAAAATTCCTAAACTGGGGATCATTCTCCCCTATAAACATTCATTCACTGAGGAGAGCAGATTCAAACTGAAAGTATTTTACTACCAAACATTTCCCTCTTCTCATCTTGGGGGCGGGGTCCCTTTTTGGCCTTTTCTGCCTTTGTGAAATCCCCACCAAGTTGACTTCTGGGTGTTGCACAGCAGCTGGACAAGTCATGGCCTTGCTTTCAGAATAAATGTCTCCTCTGCTAGGCTGAATTGAGCAGGTCACTCCTTAGCACTGGTTCCTTGCCGGATTTGTCTACCACTGCTACTGGCTCAGGTTGGTGAGGAGACCACTGAGGATTTTTCTGATCTTCTGAACCTTACAAGAGCCTAACCTGGTGTGCTCCGTCTCTCATACTAATTCCTCTATGATTAGAAAAGAACAACCACAAAAAAATGAAAGAAATAGCAGCAGCATGTATTCATAGACACGTGGTGACTGGGTAGGAGAGAAGACCCAAAACTTCTCCACTGGGAAGCTCTAATTGGTTCTTGCTTTACTGGCCACCAGGGAAGAGATTTGTGAGATCCTCCTCTCAAACTTCTTGTATGCATGCTTGCTTTTTATCTCAACCACAAATTAAAAGGCATTCTGTAGCCATCCAATGAACCCACAGGAAAAGAGTCAAAAGATGCCTCCAAGTTGTCTGATGCAGGGGTTGAGGTTCCTCCATTACCCCATGGTTGGGAGTAGCTTCCCCAAATCTTGAGTATGCTTTAAGGATGGGATGCTCATTGTCTAGTTCGCCCCATTAGACAAAAATGGAAAACTCTCCCTGCCCTCAAGGGGTTTATAGTCTAGTAGAGGGGATTATTAGAAAGTGGCAGGGGTAGAGCAGAGAAGAGCTTCATGGAAGAGAAGCCCCATGACTTGACCATCTGGCCTGCCCTCCAAGTGGCTTGGATGTTCTTTTGAGGCCATGGAATGCCTGAATAGGGCCCTGTGTCATAATGGGCAATAGGATCAATCAATTAAGTGTGAAAAGCAATGAAAAACCGCCAGTGAGATCTTGGTCAGCCCCAGGAGAGGCTGAACTTCCAGGAATTAGGAGGCCAGAGTCCCTCGGACCTCTGCCCTAGACAGAGCCCTCCTGGAGTATTGCATTAAGCTCTGAGCACCCCAAAGGGCCCAAATTGCAAAGAGGGAGATTGAGGGTTGACATCTGACAATAAGCACTATCCCAAACAAGGATGGGCTGCCTCACAAGAGGGGGTGGGCTCCCCTCCTTAGAGGTCCTTAAGCAGAGGCTGTCTGACTGTGGTGGGCACGTAGTGGTGAGGATCCTGGTTTGGGTTGGCCTAGGTGAGCTCTGAGGTCCTTCCCAATTTTACAGTTTTCTGGCTGGGTGACTCAGGGCCAGAAGGAGGATGGTATGCTTAGGACTGACTTTCCAGGGTAGTTCATCCCCACCTCAGGTGAAGTAACAACCACTTGCCTCCTTTCCATTCCTTCACCTAGCAGGGGAGGGGCAGGGGCTGGACAAAGGCTCAGTTACTGTTTTTTTCTTTCTCAAAAAACAGCAATCAGACTGCCCCTGAAGAACAGGGGAAAAGCTTCTTCCAAGGAAAATGGCCTTGTTGGGGTAATGACCCCCAGGGAAGGAAACGTATAATTAGCCTCCACTGGTGCACAGAATGCGAGGCTTGCAGTGCAGCCAGCCAGCATTCCTGCTGAAATAGCACTGACCCAAGTCTCTTTGGAATGTCTCTTACGATGCCCAATGGAATGGAGATGCTGAGATTGCCACTGGCCCGGCCTGGTCCTCAGGTACCCGGGCCTTGCTTCTCACCTTTGCTTCCTGCTCTGAAGGGGGGTGGGGCTTTTCTGTGCGACCAGCCGGGGCCCCTCAGAGCAGAGGAACCAGGCCAGGGAGGGGGTGATTGGAAAGAGGAGGGAGAAGCACCGATGGATCCTCCATCCTCCCCCACCAATCTGAGAGGAATCAAGGTTTGGGGCCTCTGCAACAGCCAATCCAGGTTATGGAAAATGTGGTTGAATGCAGACAAATCTGAAATAATACGTCTGGGGCTTTGAGCCAGGGGGATAGAATGCAGATGAAACAGGCCAGCCAGAGAATGGGGCTGCCCTGGGAAGTGAGCCAAGCATCGTTGGGCAGCTGAAAACCTCTGGAGTCTTTGAGGCGGGACAGTTGAGGTCTCCTACAGGTCTGTGGAAGAAGCCCAAAGGACACAGCGCCATGATATCTGAGAGAAAGTGTCCCCTTCCCTGTCTTGGAGGTGGGAGGGCAGTCTGGTGGGCCTAGGAGATGAGGGTGGGGGGTTAGGGGATAGGGAGGTGGCCCTCACCCTAGTCAGAAACAGCTTTCAGGAGACCCTTCTTCCCTTTATCCATCTGAGATTGGCTTAGGGATGACCCTGCAGTTACTACCCTGGCTCTGGAAAGACGGCCTGAAGAGGCAGAGCAGGGATCCCACATCTCAGAGGAGGGGGAGACAGGTTGGGGCCCAGGTAAGGGACAACGTTCATTACACATTCTATTTACTGACGCGACTAGGTGGTTTAATCGATAGAGTTCTGGGCTTGGAGTCAGGAAGATTTGAGTTCAAATCCAGCTTTAGACACTTACTAACCATGTGACCCTGGGCAAGTCACTTCACCCATTTGCCTCAGTTCCCTTGTCCGTAAAGTAGGGATCATAGCAGCACTTACCTCACAGGGTTGTTGTAAGGCCCAAATGAGAAAATAATTGCAAAGTGTTTAACATAGTGCCTAGCATACAGTAAGCGTTATATGTTACCCAAAGAAAAAAAATTAAAGAAAAATTTTTAAAGGATAGACGAGTTCAATCTTGCCTCTGACTTTTACCAGCTGTGAAGCCCTGGCCACATCACTTAGCCTCTGCCTGACTCAGTTTCCTCATCTGTAGAAAGGAGGTAATACCAGCACCAGCTTCCCGAGGTCCTTGCGAAGGTCAAATACATACGGGTAAAGCACTTTTGCAAAATTTAAATCAGCGCTGTATAAGTGTTAGCTACGGTTATTATGATTCGCTATTTTCTGAACGGGACACTCATCTCCCATCTCTTTGTCTTTGCACTGGCTGTTCCTCATGCCTGGAATGCCTTCCCTCCTCACCGCTGCCTGGTAGAAACCCTTGCCCTCTTCAGGGCTTAGCTCCAGGACTGCTTCCATTAAAAACCAGTCACCGAGAACGTATTAAGCACCCCCAGCGTGCCAGGCACTGTGCTAGGTACTGGCAGTATAAAGACAAAAGTGAAACCATCCCTGTGTCCTGGAGGAACTTTCCCATCATGGGGAGGATTGTGTGTATATGTGTAAGATACAAGTAGATACAGACTGATACAAGGTAACAAGTAGATAAAAGATAAATACCGACCACTGTAGTCTCCCAGAAAGATTTCCTAGTTCCCTCTAGTGTTAATGCTCCTGTTCCCATTACTTTGTATTTATTTCTTATTATATCTTTACTTATATATATTGCTATGTTAATATATCATATCATATTAATATATCGATGCATAATATAGTATCTATATTGTTATATATGTACTTATCATATATTATTACGTCAAGTATTTTATTTTATTATATTAATATATTATTATACTATATATACTATACTGTATTCTGTATTCTATATTCTATTCTATTATATCATATCATACAGCATCATATCATATTATATTTACTTATCTGTCTACATCTTGTCTCCCTACTGTTGAATTTAAACTCCTTGAGGTTAGGGACTGTTCCATTTTTCTTTGTATGCTCAGTCCTCAGGAGGTATTTCATATACGCTTGGGGAATGATTTTTTTTTAAGGTGGCAACTTCACTGAGTTTTAGATCGGTGCCTGACACATAGTAGGCACTTAATAAGTGTTTATTGAATTGTGTTGAAAAAGGAGGTTCTAAGAGGCACAGGAGAGGAGAGGTGGAATGTCCTCTAGAGAGGTCAGGGAGTAGAAATTGTATGTGTGTGTGTGTGTGTGTGTGTGTGTGTGTGTCTGTGTATATGTGTGTGTCTGTGTGTATGTATCTTTGTATGTGTGTGTGTGTGTCTCTGTGTATATGTGTGTGTCTGTGTGTATGTGTCTTTGTGTGTGTGCGTGTCTGTGTGTATGTATCTTTGTGTGTGTGTGTGTGTGTGTGTGTGTGTGTGTGTGTGTGTGTGTGTGTAGAGGGGCTCATCTCCTTCATCTTTCCCCTTCCCCTACCCCACCTCTGCTTCCTCTTTCTTGAAGATGGGAAATCCCTGCTCTGCATCACTTCATCTCTTGAGAGATAATCCCTCATAGTATTGATAAGCAGCAAAATGGGAAAAGAAGATGGGAAAAGATCTGGAAGAGTCAGGCAGAACTAGATGTCTTCCAAGAGCCAGACCCCTGGGCATATTTTCCAGTGACTTGGGTCATTCTCTATTGCTTACTGGATCGCAGACCCAGAGGCCATGTAGCCCAGCCCCTTCCCCCTCATTTTACAGATGAGAAAAACTGAGGCCCCAAGAGGGTTTGGTGACTTGCTCGGTGTCACTAACTAATCAGAGTTAGGATTTGAACTCAGGTCCTCTGCCTCTTCTGATCCTGAACAGCCCAGGGTCAGAAGTGGAGGTCGCTCTCGGTGGCTGGACTTTCTAGCCATCTGTCTGAGAGAGAGTCCAGCTGTGGGCTCCCAGTGCTCAGACCGTAGCCCTCCCTTGTTTATTGCTTACTCAAAACAAAAAGAAAGAGGAAGAAAAAAAATTAAAGCCTTTCTATTGGAGAGGCCAGGCTGCCTTGGAACACATCAAACCAGGGTCTGAAACCCCAATCGCAACCAGGTGTGTGCTGCTCCCCAGACAAGGGGTAGTTGGGGTTGGGGTGGGGGGCAGGGAGGGATCTGCAGTGGCTTTGGGAAGTCTATGGGTTGAACTGCTGAGGCTGGGCCCCTGCCTGAAGGCGTTGGCATGGCTAGTATGGCTGGCTCAGGGCCAGCTCTGGACTGCTGCCCCTCCCCCACCCCCAACCTCAGCTGTGACCTCTGCCTGGGGGGTGGGGGTATATGTGTGTGAAGCCAGTGGCTTATGTTGAAATTCTAGGGTCCCCGAGCCCATGTTCCAGAAGCGCCCCCTCCTCATGGCAGCCCTTCCCCGCCCCTCTCCAATTCAAGTCGGCTGCCAGACCTGGGGACTGTTTGGGTGTTCCTGGGTGGATGAATGAAGGGCTTCCCAGTGTTTTTCCATCCCTGGGCCTGGAGTTGGTGGGAGGGAGGAAGGAAGGCGGGGAGCGAGGAAAGAGGCATCTGCTTTGAATTAGACCAGGCAGCTGCTTGGCACCTCAGTATTCAGTGGATGGGGGTATACAGTCTGACCCAGAGCCCTTTTCACCAGCCTCTCCCGGACCTGGCTGCCTCTGGCTCCCATTGTGATCACCCTGTCCTCACTTTGAACCCTAGACCTCCTTTTATCTCAACAGAATATTCACAGGTTGGAGTCAGAAGGGGAGCCCCAAAATTATCTGGCCTAACCCAGCTCCCTCATTCTACAGAAAAAGAAACTGAGGTTTAGGGAAGAGGAACGACTTGCCCAACTTTGAGTAGGTAGTCAATGGTAGAGTGAGGATTTGATTCCAAAGCCCTCCCCTCCCCCCTTTCCAAGGTTCTGCCGTACCCCGAGAACCCTGTCTGATGACAGTCTAGTCCCAAGAAGCATTTATTAAGCGCTTACTAAGGGTGCCAGGCACTGTGCTTAGCTCTACTCCTTTGCGACAAGGATCAGGAGAGGGTGACCCAAGCCATATGTCTTGGGGGAAGGGATTGCTCAGGGAAGATTCCAGATCTGTACTATTATCTCTTTTGGTGTAGAACAGGTTAGCACCATAGTACTGTAGTGCATAGTACACAGAACATTGCCTCTGGAGTCAGAAGTTGTTCAGTGGTGTTCCACTCTTTGTGACCTCATTTGGGGTTTTCTTAGCAGAGATACTCAAGTGGTTTGCTATTTACTCCTCCAGCTCATTTGACATATGGGGAAACTGAGGCAAACAGGGTGAAGTGACTTGCCCAGGGTCACACGGCTAGTAAGAGTCCGAGGCCAGATTTGAACTCTGGAAGATGACTTCTGGCATGTTGCTCTATGGCGCCACCTAGCTGCCCTCTGGAGTCAGAAGACCTGTGTTCAAATTTTAACTGATCATAACCTGTATGCCCTTGGTCAAGTCACTTTTCTGACCCTCAGTGTTCTTATCTGTAAAATGAGGGGATTGGACTGGATGGCTCCAGAGATCCCTTCCAGCTAGAAATCTAGTATTCCATTATTGTCGTGTGACCTTGGCGGGGGGGGGGGCAGGGAGTAATAACTCATCTAAACCTCAGTTTTCTCCTCCGTAAAATGAGGAGCAAGGGCTTGGGCTAGGTGGTCTCTGAAGCCCCTTCCAGCTCTTGATCTGTGATCGATCTGTGGTTTATAAGAGATAAATGACCTGAATGTCTAAAAGATATGCCCAGGGGTCTGGCTCTGGAAAAACTTCCATGTCTGCCTGGCTTGCCTGCATCTGCCATTCTTCCCCTCCATCTCTGCCTTTCAATACTGGGAGAAGCGTCGCCTCTAGCTCCCTGAACATCTCTCCATCTCCTTATTTCGCTCCTATTCCTTCAGATCTCATGAGAAAGTGTTCCTTCTGTCTGATGCTGGCCCATTAGCTTGGATTTTCTCCTCTGCTTAGGTTAGAAAGCTGGGAGGTAGAACCCTCCCCCACTGTGTTCTTCCAGACAACACCTGTGGGAGGGAGCCAGGGCTTCAGCAGGGAGGGGGGTGGGTGGGAATCTGGGAAGAAAGAGAAGATTATAATCAGGGCTTTTTAGAGGCAGAGTTGTAAGGAGGAATTTTTGTTTCCAGGGCAAGTGCCCCAAATGGCCCCAGGAGCATGAAGCATGCCCAAGTCAAAGAGTAGCAGCTAGGAGGACAGCGACTGACCCCCAAATACCAGTGTGGGGCTGCTATTGGGAAAGCTGCCCAACAATCTGATGACTTTCTATTTGAACTCATCACTCTTATGAGCTAGGTGCTAAGCACCATTGTTTCTATGTTGCCGAAACATTGCAAGGTGCACTGGGACAAAGGCCCGTTCACCATACCCTAGTTCTAGCTCTGCCTGGAAGCGACTCTTCTGGACCTCAGTCCTCAGCAAAATTGGGAAGTTTGTCTTTGGGAACTCAGCTTTCCGTTCCTGGGCCACAGTGTCCGCAGTGAAAGAGAACATAGTCCCACTGTTCTGTGCACTGGTCAGACCACGCCTGGAGTATTTCATTTGGTTCTGGGAACCAAAGGGAACATTGACAAGCTGGAGTTAGGCCAGATGAGGGCAACTAGGAAGTCATGGGCTTTAAAAAATGCTCTATTAGTCACTGTTTATTTTTTTAAGTTACACATTAAAGAGAGGAAGGACCTGGGATGGCTTAGCTTAAATAAGAGGCTTGGGGGTAGCCGATGTTATCGATGTGTTTGTATTTTGTACTCTTGCCTGATGTTAAGGCTCTGGGCTTCAATGTCATTCATCTGTAAAATGTAGGGGCTGGCCAGAGGATAGATGAGAAAATATACCTCTCTCTCCTCTTTGTACAGATGGGGGGGACTATGAGGAGGGGAAACCATTAATAAACACTTTCAGACTCAGTTAATATTTTGGTTAATTTCATTTAACTGTACCCCTCCCCCACCCCCAATTTTAATTCTTTGTTACAAGGACTAGCTCTCTGGGTAGGAGAAGGGAGTGTGTGTGTGTGTGTGTGTGTGTG
Organism: Trichosurus vulpecula; assembly: GCF_011100635.1. Taxonomy (NCBI): domain Eukaryota; kingdom Metazoa; phylum Chordata; class Mammalia; order Diprotodontia; family Phalangeridae; genus Trichosurus; species Trichosurus vulpecula. The sequence continues at coordinate 23,383,471 of NC_050574.1, forward strand.
TGTGTGTGTGTGTGTGTGTGTTTGAAAATATTCAGAAACAAAAATGATGTAAAAATAAAATATAGAGAAAAATAATTTCAGATGAAATGATTGGGCCTTTTCAGCTATGACGTTGTATGAGTTTTTTTAATGAACTTGTGAGTAGTAATAGTATTGGTGCCTAGTGAACAGAAGGACAGATCTGAACTCAAGAAGTTGTTTTTCAGTTGTGTCTGACTCTCCATAACCCCATTTGGGGTTTCCTTGGAAACGATATAGGGAGAGGTTTGCCATTTACTCCTCCAGCTCATTTTGCAGATGAGGAAACTGAGGCAAACGGGGTGAAGTGATTACTTGCCCAGGGTCATACAGCTAGTAAGTGACTGAGGCCAGATTTGAACTCAGGAAAATGAGTCTTCCTGACTCTAGGCACAGCACTCTGTGCACTGTGGCGCCACCTAGCTGCCCTGAAGTCAAGAAGACCAGAGAATAAATTTTACCTCTTAATATTTTCTAGCTGTATGACTCTGGAGAGTAACACCCCATCTCTGTGCCTCTTCTGTAAAATTCCCATTAATACCTATAGCACTTCCCTCACAGGGCTGGTGTGAGAGAATGGATATAAATGATATTTGTAAACTTTAAAACTCCATATAAATGTCAGCTGTCATCATTGAGAGATTGGCTTCAGTCAGAAAGACCTGGGCTCAAGTCGGTCATGTCTCTGAGACTTCTATGTGTGACCCTGGACAAGTAATTTAACCTCTAAGACTACTGATATTAGACTGGTAGCTGACTTGCTTTATTAGAAGAACTGTTCTTACTTGGGAGTCACTTAGAGTGATGAAATCACAGATCCGGACCAAATGTTTTTATCATCATCCTCCAAATGTGAAAGATTTGTTCCCTGTAGCTCCAGATGGCATAGTCCGGGACTTTAAGCTGGGCAGAAGTTAGGAAAGGGGGTTCTTAGCTCCATCTAAGGAAGAATTTTTTTAACTATTAGCATTGTCCAATAATGAAATAGTTTGCGCTCTGTGCCAGTGAATTAGCCATCATTGCAATTATTCAGATATAGGCTGATTGACCGTCTACTGAGAAGGCTATATAGCGGATTTTCTGTACTAGGCTTGGGGCCAGGGATCTTGATGAGCTCCATTCCTAGACCAACATGGAAGAGGTGATATTTCTATTGGTGAGATTTCTTCCACATTAGGATGCTATGAGGTAGGGTAAAACCTGCTGTTTCTTCTGCTAATAGATATGGTCGCTTAAGACTTGAAAGCATCACACTGGAATCGAATCTCTTGGGGAAAGAGTCAGTGGCTAAAGAATCAGTTCTCCTCTCCTGGACCCACACAATCCGCAAGACTCACAGTACCAGTGAAGGATGAGGTCTGGGTTTGCTCCTCTATATCTTGGTTCTTTGCCTCATTACTCTTCAGCTCTAACGCCTTCTCTGGTCTTTGGGTTTGGGGTTCCTTGCCATGTCAATCTATCTCTCTTTTCTGTGACCTCTCTGTCATTGCCTCCAGGTCTTTGTGGTACAGTGCATTCTGACTAAAGGAAGCCAGGTCTCTTGATCTCGTTGAGGCCTCGTGGGTTGGCCATGCTTCAGCATTCCCATTGCCACAGATTACTCAGGAAAGCCATTAGATGTCTTTTTGAATGACACCATGTAGGCCGGTAGGTATTGGAATTCATCAACACTTTTCCACTTTTTTTTTTTATTCAGGCCCTAAGTTCTGCCCTGTACACAAAAGACCCCTCAGGAACTTATAAAGAATTTCTGTTTGATCAGTATTAACCTACCCCTCACTCCTTGCTGAATTAAGCCAAACGAATTTCGATCACTTTTTCTCTGCCTCAGTACGCTGGTGGGGTTCTGCATCCATCCCATCCCCTATTCATGCATGGTCAGAACTTCCCAGTTAATCTTCTTCAGGTTAGGGGAAAAATACTCAAATGCCTTCCCATTCATCTTTCTGACCCCCATCATTTCTCCTTGGGCTGTCATAAAAAAAATTACCCTGAGGAAAACCTCAGGGAATGGAGAAAAGTTGGTATCAACCCCATTGCAATGCAAAGGTCCATTTCCCCATTACATTATCTCCCCAGTTAAAAAATTTACAGTCCCTGCAAAGTATACCAGGAACAAATGCATAGCCTTCAGATATAACTAATACATGTGAGTATACCTTTTATCCACGAAGCTACTATGCTGTAGCATCTATATGGAGTATGGTATATATCAGTTCTATTCATACCTGACATATAGCACCACTGCATGTTAGCGTTCCAGTAACCAGGCAACAGTAGTATTGTATATAGCTCTGTTTGCAGAGTTTTATTATGTTACCAAGAAGGAAGTGGGCACCTTGAAAGGGAGGAGGAGGGAGGAGGAATAGAAGTTGTTTCTCTTTTTAAAGACTACTGAGTGGGATGTTCTTGCTTAGTTATCAATCATCTTCTACCTACCTCCCAATAATGAGAACCTCCGAGGAGGTTAGGGGGCCCATTGGATAGAGTTCTGGGCTTGGAAGATCTGAGTTCAGATCCAGCTTCAGACTGAACAGACTAACTGTGATCCTGGGCAAGTCATTTAACCACTTAGCCTCGGTTTCCTCAACTGTAAAGTGGGGATCTTAATTGTATCTACTTCCCAGGGTTGTTGTAAGGATCAAATGAGATATTTGTAAAGTGCTTAGCATGGTTCCTGGTACTATTTAGCAGTCACTTAATAAATGCTTGTTCACTCCCTCCCCTCCCTCTGGAACAACCAGGAGCCTCAGGTTGTCTGTGTTCCTTGGCAAGGGGTGCACTGGTTCAGCTCCATAGGGAGTGCCTCCAATCTGGAAGATCAAAGGGGCTTCCGTGATTGCCCCTTTACAGGCTCCAGTATCACCACTCATAGATGCTTATCCTACAGCTGACTCCATGCCTAGCTCCCTAGCTATTACATCACCTCGCTGCCTAAACTCACAGAGGCACATAGACCACCTGTCCTACCAGTCCCACATGTATCTGACCAACCAGCATCCCCATCAAGAGCTCATCCAACCTTGGGCTGAGGACCTCAAATGAAGGGGAACCCACTATACCCCAAAGGTCACAAGATCATAGATTTAGAGCTTAGGGGAATGGAGTCCAATATCCTTCATTTTACAGATGGGGACACTGAGGCACAGAGAAGTCAAGTGACTTGTCCAGGGTCACAGAGCTAGTAAGTGTGAGGCAGGTCTTCCTGACTCCAAACCTAGTGTTCTATTCACCACACCACCTAACCCATCCCACTCACTTTTAGGCCCCTACAGTTGTTAGCAGGTTTTCCTGTATCTCAAACTGAAATCTGCCTCTCTGTATCTTCCTCTTATTTTTCCTAATCCAGTCCTCTAGGGCCAAGCAGAAGAAGTCTAATCCCTCTTATCATTCAAATGTCATGTCAAAAAGTCATTCAAATACTTGAGGGTAGTGATTATATCCCACCAAGTCTCCCCTTCTGCAACAGACACATCCTTGGTTTCTTCAACCTACCCTCTGTGATATTCTTTCCAGGCCTGGTTGCCCTCCTCTGGACAGTCTCCAACATGATTAACAGTCTGCTGAAAACATGGTGCCCAGAATAACAGCAACAGCAATAATAAGGCAATATGGCATAATCAGAGATTTTGAGCTACTGAGTCTGTGTCAGGAAGACCTACGTTTGAATCCCACTTCTGCTGCCTCCTTGCTTTGTGACTATGCATTGATAAATCTTTCTGAGTCTCAATTTCACAATCTGCAAAATGGGGAGAAACGTATCTGTACAACCTCCCTCATAGGGCTGTTGTGAGAGGCAAATTAGAGAATGTATAGAAAGTGCTTTGCACTTAAAGCACTACATGTCACTATTATTATAATTAGTGATTTAGAATAATAACAATACATTTGCCTCTTCCAGGGCATGCAGCACCGGTCCTATTCTGCACGATCTTTCAAGGATTTCCAGTAGCAACAGCTCAGTGATCCCAGCTCCCGGTTGTTTCATACCTTGAAACTTTGTGACTTGAAATCACTGAGAGCAGCTAGATACTTCCTTGTTCTCTCACTCCTCATCTTGGGCTTTACCTCCCTATGAGCCATTTATTTTGTCCTTTACAGTCTAAGGATCATTCTCCTTGGCAGAGAAAATAAGTAAAGCAGGTGGTGAGTAGTTCAGCCTTCTCACCGCAATCAGTTATCATCATCCCATCCATCCACTGAAAATCTCCTTCTTTTCTTTGAGCCTCTTCTCACTTCTAATATAAATGAAAAAAGAAATACCCAATAACCCTTTGTGGCGGGAGTATTCCTTAGCATCAGCCAATCAACCAACATTTATCAAGCTCTTACTGTAATGTTCCAGGCACTATGCTAAACTCTGGGGATATAAAGAAAAAGCATTCCCTCCCCTCAGGGAGCTTACTTTCTAATGTGGGAGGAAACACACACACACACACACACACACACACGTATATGTGTATATATATCTATGTGTATATGTTATATATGTATATGTATACACACACATATAGTACGTACACAGAGTAGATGGAAGTTAATCTTAGGTGCCAGCAGGAGGGGGGTAGGAGGACCTCTTGCAGAAGGCAGTGTTTGGGCTGAGCCATGAAGGAAGCCAGGGAGGCTCCTCTAATGTCTTTTATTGATGTTTTCCTTCACATTATAGTGGTTTTCCTCTCAGTTTAGTTTTATTCCCTCTGTATCAGTTCATACAAATCTTCTCATATTTCCCTGAATGCATCTTTTATGATTTCTCGTGTCATCGTTGTTTAGTTGTTTTTCGATTGCGTCTGACTCTTTCTGACCCCTTTGAGGTTTTCTTGGCAAAAATACTAAAGTGGTTTGCCATTTCCTCCTCCAGCTCATTTTACAGAAGAGGACATTGAGGCAAATACGGTTGAATGATTTGCCCAGGGTCACACAGCTAATACGTATCTGAGGTCAGATTTGAAACCAGGGAGAGGAGTCTTCCTGACTCCAGGCCCAGTGCTCTATCCACTGTACCACCTAGCTGTCCTTAATCATTTCTTAGAGTGCAATATTTAGTGGTATTCACATACCACAATTTGTTCAGCCGTTCTTCAATCCATACGCACATTTTGTTTCTGATTTTGTGTTCCCACAAAAAAGCATTGCTTTGAATATTTTGGTATCCATTGAAACTTTCCCTCTGACTTTGACCTCCTTGGGATACATGCCCAGTTGTGGCAATGCTAGGTCAAAGGATATAAACAATTTAGTCGCTTTTCTCAAATAATTCCAAATTGTTTTCCAGAACAGTTGGGCCAATTCATAATCAACAGAATATTTGTGTCTGCCTTTCCACAGTCCCTCCAATATTGACTATATCCATCTTTTATCTTTTTTGCCAATTTGAGAGATGTGAGATGGGACCTCCTAGTTGTTTTGATTTGTATGTCTCAGTAGTGATTTGGAACATTTTTTAATATGATTGATGAGAATTTGTATTTCTTCTTTTAAAAAAAATTGTTCTTGTCCTTTTCCTATTAAGGAATGACTCGTGACCATCTATCTTTGCATGATTTTCTTAGTCTTTTGGATATTAGATTTTTATTAAAGATATTTGATGCAAAATTTTTTCCCAATCAGCAATGTCTCTTCTTAGTCTACCTGCATTGATTTTGCTCTTTCAAAAGATTTTTAATTTTATGTAATTACAAATATCTATCACTTGTCAAAGTCTCTTTCTCTTATTTAGTTAAGAATTCTCTCTTAGCCATAACTGTGAAAGGTATTGCCTTATATTCCTATCTAATTTTTAATGATGTGACAATCTATCTAAAATCCATTTGAAGATTAATATAATATATAATTATATATGTGTTATATATCTAATATGTTATATATATGTTATGGTATGCTACATGGTATAGTATACTACAAAATGTTAAGATATTAGTTCAAAACTATTTTTTGCTGAAGTGCTTTCCATTTTTCCTGAATAGAAAGGCATAGACTTCTAGATTTAGAGGTGAAAGGAACCTTAGAGGTTATTGAGTCCAGCCCCTCCCACCCCCATTTTTCTGATGAATAGTCAGAGGTCCAGAGAAGTTAAGTGATTTACCCAACCAAGCTGCCTACCCCTAGAACCTTGTATTCTTGAGTTTATCCAACACTCCTATGTTGGATTACTTCTGGACCTTGCTTGTTACTCCTGTTTGTGGGACCATAACTCGTCACAAATCTCCACCAAATCCTCAAAAAATCATCAGCTCTCAATGACTCTTTGGACATGGCCAGGTGATGGTGAATGAATCTACTTTATCAGTGCCACTGATCATTCCCTTAAGGAGTACACACTGGGTGACCCACAGGCTTGATAAAGGTTTGACCTTCATCAATTGACAGCTTTTGTCCTGAATCTTCTCTGCCATCTGTTACATTCGGTCAAGGGTTTGCTGGTAAATGTTTAACAACCAGCTCTCTGAGGGGAAAGAGTATAGGCTGGAAACATTCTTAAGTTTAATCTTCATTATTAACATTTTTTCTAACACTTCGTTAAATCTAGACCAGGGCTGTCCAAAATGCGGCCCACAGTGCAATTTACGAGGCCCGCCTGCGAGCATAGAAAGTTATATTAATACTTTAGTAAACGAAGCCGAGTTACCGCAGAGCTCTCACTACAATGGCAAATCAAAATATATCGTCTATTGTTTCAATAAAAACCTAAAGTTGTGGGACAGCCAGGTGGTGCAGTGAGTAGAGCACCGGCCCTGGAGTCAGGAGGACCTGAGTTCAAATCCAGCCTCCCACACTTTGACACATTGGCTGTGTGACCTTGGGCAAATCACTTAACCCCAATTGCCCTGCCTTCCCCGCCTCCAAAACAAACAAACAAAAAACCTAAAAGTTGGACAGCCCTAGCCTAGACAATAAACAAAATAATAAATCAAGCCCTGATTTGTAACTTCACTGATTTCCAGGGTATAAATGCTCACAATGATAATTTAACAACCAACTCCTCCCTAGCCAGTTTGAGCTGGCTCCAGCACCCCTGACTATTTTTTTGTATTAACATGACACTTATTAATAAAACATAACAATTAACATAACAACAAAACATTATTAAAATAATGCTATGGCTTAATAGGAATTGCAAAGGACCAAAGAATTAAGATGTGAGCTATGTTCAGTCCTAACTAAAACTGGAATGGGTCTAATGTATTCATGCAGAAGCTAATGAAAAGCCCAAGAAAGATAATGCCCTTAATTGTATAAAGCCTCCTGCAGAACAACAGGAAATTTTTGGCTATCAGAGCTGTGGGTTTTTGCATTTTGCAACCTTTCTCAACCAAGAAAAAAATTCTTTTTGAATGTTACCTAACATCCATAGAAAACAAGTTTTGGAAAAAATACATTGTCTATTGCAAGAATCATTGTAAAGATGTTACTTTGTGTGTTGCTCATAGGCAGTATGTTGGTTATGGTACATGTATAGCATGAAACATAACAATTAAGACTGGTCAAGTTTTATGCTCTACTGGAATCTTCTCGAGTATGATGTAACCATTCAGCTAAAGCATCAGTGCCAAGTGCTTCTTACCCCCAATTGCTTTTTGCGTGAGCCTCAGAAAAGGGTCAGAGGCCCCAGAAACACACATGCAATGCACATATATGTATGCATGTATATATTAATTATACATGTATAGAAATGTATATACACGTCTGTATGTATGTGTGTGTGTGTGTGTGTGTGTGTGTGTGTGTGTCCCTTGGGCCATGTACTTAAATTGGTAACATCTCATGGCTGAAAACTGTTTTTTCAACTTGAATTCTTCTGCTATGGAAATTGGATTCTACCATTAATTAGATTAAGGACAGCTAGGTGACAAAGTGGATAGAGTGCTGGGCTTAGAGTCAAGAAGACTCATCTTCTTGAGTTCAAAACTGTGTGACCCTGGGCAAGTCACTTAACTCTGCTTCATTTTCCTCATTTGTAAAATGAGCTGGAGAAGGAAATGGCAAACCACTCCAGTATCTTTGCCAAGAAAACCCCAAATGGGGTCACAAAGAGTCAGACACGATCGAAACAACTGAACAACGTTAATTAGGTCTAGCCCAGGGGTGGGGAACCTGTGGCTTCAAGGTTGCAGGTTTCCCACCCTCGGCCTAGCCTAAGCTAGAAGCACTGGCTACTTGTGGCATTCTGAATACATGGTATGATGGACTTAGAGTCTGCCATCAAAGTCCATGCTTCACTATGATGAGAGGCAGTATGACATGATGGTTAGAGGGCTTAACTTGGAACCCAGGAGATCTGAGTTCAAATCCTCCCTTTGACAGATATGTGCTATGTGACCATAGGCAAGGCATTTAACCAAACCCTCAGCCTCAGTTTTCTTTTCTGTAAAATATAGGTGGTAATACATCCTTCTCAGGGCTATTGTGAAGTTCAGCTGAGATAAATGAATGAAAACGCAGTGATCAAGTGCTTGTTATGTAGAAAACCCTGGGAAGCCCTAGGGAAACAAGTAGAAAAGTCACTGAAATTTCAGCACTAAGGTAGATGGAGAGGTCCCAATGAAGCAGATGGTAATGCATTGCCTTTAATACTATTTTCACTGAGAGGATCTTGTCCATTTCTTATGCTGAACCATTCGACAGTGCCAAGGCCTTTGGTGTGGAGAACCTTCTTCTGGGTCTTCAGGAGCTGTGGCTCCTGAATAGGGAGACGTGGGGGCTGCATCACCTGCAAAGGTGGTTACCAGGTTGTATCTCCATGAACATTGCTTTCTTGGATGATGGCTGAGGGATCTGGGCTGGAAGCAAGGACAGTGGTCTGAGGAGGGGGCAATGTTATTCTCAGGGGCTCTTGAGTTCAAGATCTTGGACTGTCTCCATTAGGGTCCCCGGGGAGGTGGCGGTTAAAGTGGCAATGCCGCCTCTTGCTTTGGCAGGGCTGGCTAGGTGGGTGGTGGCTGGTGAGCAGTGGGTGAAGACAGCTCATACTTTCTCTGTGAGGATTAATCCCTTGCTAATGTAGATAAAGCATTTTGCAAACCTGAAAGTGCTATACTTTGTCAGTTATTATATAAATAAGCGGGGGAATTTTGGGAATCTGTGAGAGTTGCGATAAGACCTTCCCTGTACACTCACTGTGATTGTAACACTAAGTTGTTGCCCACTCCACCTGTAAGTAAGGTTAACTCTGCTGAGGGGCCTTGAATACTTGAATAGTCAAGTCTGCCAGGCCTTCTGCTTTCTAACAAGCAGGGTCATAGCTAGTACTTTTTGTGCCCAGGGCAAGCAACTCAGCTATGCATGTAGCACAAAATGTGAGATGGAGTAGGGTCAGGAGGTGCAGATTCTGGGATAGTGGTAGAGAGGGGAAGCCTCTGTGGAGGTATGGAGAGAGAGCTGGGAGAGATGGAGGCAAAGTTTACCTTAAGGAGCTGAAGAATTGCAAATGTTGCCAGTGCTCTCTAAATTCAGTGCCCTAGGGCAAAGTCCTGATCAGCCAGCCCTAGTTATGGATAATCGATGACTCAGTCAAAAAATACATATTGAGTCCTTATGATGGGGAAGCACTGTTTTTTTTGGGATCCAAAGAAAAGCAAAAAATCAGTCCCTGCCTTCAATTAGCTCATGTTTTAATGGGGGAGACAACATGCAAACAACTATGTGCATATATGATACGTTGAGGATAAATGGAAGTTAAGATCAGAGATCAGAGGGGAGGGGGCTAGCATCTCTGGGGTGGGGGTGGGGATGGAAAGACTTTTTGCAGAAGATGGGTCTTGGGCTGAGTCTGGAAAGAAGCCAGGGAAGCCAGGAGGACAAGGTGAGGAGGAAGAGCCTTCTGGGGATGGGTTCTAGCCGGTGAAAAAGCTGAGTTGGGAGATGAAGCCTTCTGTGTAAGCAGCAACAAGGCCAGAAGGGATGGAAGACTAGAAAACTAGGAAGGGATTGGACTTCAGGGAGCTTTAAATATCAGAGCACTTTATTCTCTGTCATTTTTATTTTATATTATTTTTCACCTGGAGGTAATAGGGGCAGCCAGGTGGCACAGCAGAGAGAGTGCCCAGCTTGAAGTCAGGAAGCTGAGTTCAAATCTAACCCCAGAGACTTATTAGGTGTGTCACTCTGGGCAAGTCACTTGACCCTGTTTGCCTCAGTTTCCTCATCTGTAAAATGAGCTGGAGAAGGAAATGGCAAATCATTTACTATCTTTGCCAAGAAAAGCCCAAAAGGGGTCAGAAAAGGTTGGACAAGACTGAAACGACTGAACAACAAAAACAGCCACTGGAAATTATTGAATAGGGGGGCTGTCATGGTCAGACCCGTGCTCTTGGAACATCACCTTGACAGCTGAGTGGAGGATGAACTGGATTGGGAAGAGGTTTGAGGCAGTTAGAAGGCTATTGCTATAGTCCAGGCAAGAGGTGATGAGGGCCTGTACCAAGATGGCAGCTAGGTGAGTGGAAAGGACATGTGAGACTTGTTGGGAAGATAGAAACAACAAACAACTTGACCTGACAACAGACTGGATATGTAGAGTGAGTGAGAATGAAGAATAAAGGATGATACTGAAGGTATGAACCTAGGTGACTGGGAGGCTGATGGGGAAGAGAGTAAGATTTTGGGGAAACAAAATGAATTCTATTTGGGATGGATTGAGATGCCCACAGGACATCCACTTCCAGACATCCAAAAGCCAGTTGATTATGTGAGATGGTTTCTGAGAGAAATTAGGGCTGGATATGGAGATCTAGGGTTCATCTTCATGTTCAGTCATTTCAGTCGATTCTGACTCTTCACGACCCCATTTGGGGTTTTCTTGGCAAAGACACTGGAGTGGTTTGCCATCTTCTTCTCCAGCTCATTTTACTTGAGGAACTGAGGCAAACAGAATTAAATGACTTACCCAGGGTCACACAGCAGTAAGTATCTGAGGCCACATTTGAACTCAAGAAGATGAGTCCTTCTGACTCCATTGTGCCACCTAGTTGCTCTTCATCTTCATAGAGATGGAAATTGAATCTATGGGAGTTGATTTTAGGAAGCTAGGAATATCTCTGATTGTGAAAGAGACTTTTGGGGGAAGGATTTGAATGTCCCTGGTCTCTTCCTCTTCTAGCCTTTCCTTCCTCATAGGAAGAAGGCCATGTCTCATGTCCTTCTCTCATTGAGAAATCCAGAGGAAGACTGAGACTGGGCCCTTTCCGGGGGGTGGGGGAGATAGACAGGGGGAAGAGGAAGTGGGATTGTTGTTCAGGATAGCATATTCTTTACCTCCGAAGATTTAGTAGCAAAACTGATCCCCAATCCCATCCTTTTGCAGAAACTGAAATCATCCCAGATCAGCCCTTAGTCAAATGTCTCTTGGAGGCTGGGGAAAGTGAAATTTGTATAATAAATGTAGGAGTTTGAAGAAAGGACCTTTGTCTGGGCTGGGGGCCTGGGCCATTGGTCAGTTCCTCACAGCCCCCGGCCTCTCCCAGAATGCCCCCCTTTCCTGATGAATGCTGCACTTGTCCACACAGCAGGTCCTGGGGCTCCCAGTCCTGGGCTTGCCTGTGGCTCCCCTCCCCTGGGTGGCATCACCATGGCCCTGACTCAGGCCCTGGGGGCTCCTGCCGGCAACGTCTGGGCCTGAGAGCAGCCAAGGAAAGTTGCTCAGTGAGGTCTGAGGCCCTGTGTCTCACCATGTTTCTCTACTGGAGGAAGCGGGGAGCCTATGAGCTGGAGTCATTGCCCCCATCCCTGACTGAGCTGGAGTATGGGTCTGTGGAGCGTTTCTCTTGGAGCTCATCCCTTGATATCATTGAGGACCTGGAAGGTAGGTATGAGGGGTGGCGGTGGGGATAGATGGGTCTAGGGATAAAGAGGAGGCAGGAAAGGGAGTATTCCTACCTAATAATAACCCACCCATATGGCTTAAAAAATATCTCCCCATTTTAGTTAACACCTGAAGTCCCACCATTCATGGTAAGGAATCAATCTCTATTAAAATCCAAGTCTCTGGAGGGAGGTGTGGGGGAGGGGCAACTCTTAGAAAATATATGGCTGTTCTTTTTCCTGACATTCCTTCCCAATGACCCCACCCCCCACTCCAAAATAGAACCTTCTCTTATAACAGTGCAGGAATCAAAACAAATCGATACACAAGCCATGTCTGACAAAGTATGCTTCATCCGGCACCAAGCCTCTACCTGTTGGCTTCACCATGGGGGCAGGGGTGGCCCTTATTTTTACCTACAGACTTATTATTGCTTATCATAATGGATGAGAGTATCAGAGGGTATCTTTTCCTGAGAGCAGATTATGATAGAGGGGAGGAGGGACAGAGCACGAGGTCACTGGGGTCCCAATGGAAGCAGAGGACCACAGAAAGGGCAGGGGGAGTCTGTTTCTTCCATGATGAATTTCACCCTTACAGTCTGGCCCCATCCGAAGGGTCCTTAGTATAGAGGATGGCAGACTGTGAAGTGGAGCTCCTTCCTAGAGCTAGGAGGAGGAGAGAGGAGCCAGGGCAAGTGGGCCCCTTCTCAGGGGCTGCGTCATTGCCAAGGGTCAGGGGGAGGGGCAGCAGAAGGTCAAAGGGGACTTCCTCTCCATTCAGTTGGTTCAGGGGATCCCCAGAGGGGGTAAGAGGAGTAGGGTGGGAGTGGAATGACTGATGCTGGAAACCCGGAGTAATTGTGTGATGGAGGGAGGAAGAGAAAGTCCTCTGATATCCCCAGAGACTCCCTTTGGGTGTTTGCTCAGAGACCTTCTGGAGGTTGGGAATGAATGGGTCTGATGAAGCCTGAGTGATCAGCACAGTCTTACCTTATATTGGTGTCCCCTTACGATGTAGCAGCTATAGGGCAAGACTATAGGACAAGACTTAGTGTAAGGAAGACCTGAGTTCAAATCCCAACCTTACTGGTTGTCAGACCCTGAACTTTATTTCTCATATATCTCTGAGTCTCAGATTATAACTTGCTTTTGCTTTTCTTTTATAAAAGTAATTTTCTCCTTTATTGTAAACTTAATAATTGCAAATAGTGCAATTATCAGAGAACAAGAAAGATGTAAAAGAAACTGTGAACTTCTGGATTCCATATATACACATATGTACACACATATGTACATACATGTATATATACACATACACACATACACATATCTGTATATATAAAAACATGTATCTTATATTTACATATATACACACATATGTACATATATACAAAGATGCAGATATATACAGATTATATATGTATATTAAATTTATCAGCAGAGTAACCAAACTGCTATTTCTTCATGCCCTCTTTGCACTTAGATTTGTTGTTTTCCGGACTTTTGAAAATGATCCGTTCCCATGCTTTTCCCCCTTACTGCCCAGTATCCCACCAACCCTTTCCCCCCAGTCCCACTCAAGGAAAAGCCTTCCTTAGTAACAAATGTGTAATGTCTAAGACCGCAAGCTCTAGGTGGGCTGTGATCTACTTCGGTGCAGGGACTCCCCATACCATGCTTGATGTGTTGGCCTAATCTCATTTGCTATTCAAGACAGTTTTCTAGGCTAGTCAGGGCAGCAATCGTGTCTCCTCTTGATTGATCAGGCACAGGGTGCAGTGATTTGCCCAAGGTCACACATGCACAATTAGTTGTAGGACTAAGACTAACTCTCTCTAGGAGGGCAACTAGTTGGACCAGCGTGGCCACAATGGGTGGGACTGAAGGATGAGATCTGTGCCATGGGACGATGTTAGACAATAGAGGCGTCTGTGGGAGGCTGGTGGTTGGAGTGGAGGGAAGGAGAATGGATATTAGAGGTTTGTGGTCCAGAGGGCCTGAACAGACCCCAGCAGATAGCCCAGACTCCCTCATTCACTGGCAGACTTTATTCTGAAAGACTTTTGACATCCTGCTGGTCTCACCTCTACCTCCCTCATCTGCCACCTCCTATTCCCCTCTGCCGTCGATTTTTGAATTTTTTTTAAATTAAGATTTTTTATTTTTAGTTTACAACACTTGCTTCTGCATGATTTTGAGTTCCAGATTTTCTTCCCCCACTTCCCCCGTCCCTCCCCAAGACATCTGCCGTCGATTTTTAAATCATTTTTTCATTGATCTAACTTGTCGTCTCATTGCCTTCACTTCCAAACATGTCCTTTTCCTCCACTGAGCCCTATCTATCCTTTGTAACAAAGAATAAAAAGAGAGAGAAAACCAACTCAGCAAAATGAACCAACATAGGGACTTCGTCTAACAGTGAGTGCAGTGTTCTGCATACCTAGGCCCCCACTTGAGCTCTGCAGAGAAGTGACTGAGGAAGCAAATTTTCTCATCTTTTTTTCTTGGCAGAGTAGGAGGGGGCATTTAGCCATTATCCTTCTGCTGTGCCTGTTTGTGTACCACACCACGGAGTTGCTATTGTTGAGATGGTGAGAGAGCACGAGGCCCAATAGCATTGTATTTGGAGTCAGAGGTCTTGGGTTCAAATCTAGCCTCTGCTATATATCTGTGTTACCTTTAACAAGTGGCTAAGCTTCTCTGTTTCCTCATCTATAAGACTGGGGAGCTAGTGGTCTAAGTAATAAGAGTAATTCATATTTATTTACTGCAAAAAGCTTTTCTTGCAACACTGGGAGTTAGGTAATGGTAGGATTGTTAGCCCATTATACAGATGAAGAAACTGAGGCTCATATGATGTCTTCTGGCTGACTATACTTCATTCTTATTAAAGAGGATTCTCTTGGTGGGATTGAGTCACTGAGGAATGACAGTAAGCATCTGTAATATCAGTTAAGGTGGGACTTTCTTACGGTTTAAAATGATTAAGTGTCTTTGATTGAGTAGGTGCTAAACCCCAGGTCCAAACCCACATCTATTAGGTGCTAAGCCTATGTGGGTGTGAAGCCCTCAGGGTCTTAAGGGGAGTTGCTAAGACCAGAGCCAATAGTAAGAGCTTAAGTTCTGGGTGCTCAGATGATGTTTGATGATGGCTAAAGAGTGCATAAAAAGGGAAGACAGAGCTGTTTGCTTAAGGCTCTCACTCTTGGCGGTGCGCTGATGTGGAGACTCCGGGCAGCTGTAGTTAAGAGCCCTCCAGCTTGCAAACCTGCATGTTCGGACTTTGTTAAACTCTGGTAACTATGCATTGAGATTTGAATCAGACAAGGTCTGTCTATTGATGTTTCTAATTTGTTTGTATTTGCCTTGAAGTTCAGGGGGCTGATCTTTTCCCCCTGAACTGTGAATGATATTTGTATACTGGATTAAAGTAAGATTGTTAATCCCTTAACGTTGCTTTCCTTAGTAAAGCAGATCAAAAGAATCTGGGCTTGCAATTTGTATACTGGATTAAAGTAAGATTGTTAATCCCTTAACGTTGCTTTCCTTAGTAAAGCAGATCAAAAGAATCTGGGCTTGCAGCATTCTGTGTGCTGGTTGTTGTTGGTTTTACACCCCCACAGCAGCTGCTGGCAGAATTGTTGAAACAGCATCTTTTTTTTTTTTTAAAGAAAGAGAGGTACAGACAAGTAAATTGGCCTGCCCAGGGTCAACGAATGTCTGAGACAAAAATCGAATCTAGATTTTCTGGCTCAAAGTGTAGGGTTCCTAAGCATTACGTATTCCTGCCTCTATGACTTTGCACAGGCAAGCTTCCATGCCTGGAATGCACTCACTCCTCACCTCTCTCTGTTAGAATTTCTAGCTCCCTTCTGGGCTCAGCTCATGCAGGGGTCAGCTCCCAGAGAAGATCAATTCTGACCCTTCCTTCCCCAGGTGTTAGTGCCTTTCCCCAGAGATTATTTAGTATCGACTTGGTATATATTTTGTATCTATGTACATGTTGTTTTCTTCCTCCCATTAGAATGTAAGCTGCTTGAGGGCGGGGACTGGTATTTTTTTTGTCTTTGTATTCCCTGAGTCTCTAGGTACATAGTTGGCACTCAAAAAATACTTAATGAACTAATGAAAATACTGCATTGCCTTCCTAAAGTTTCTTTAGCTCAAAGGCATCAAACACTCAGCTCGTGGTTTGCTCCCAAGTGGACCCCAACCAGATTAAAATGTAACTGCGAAATATTCAGCAAAATAAATAAAAATACAAACTAAATGTATGTTCACATATGGTTTTCTAAGTCAATGAACCTTGACAGGAATCATTATGTACGTCCCAATTTCTAGTTTGGTTTCACACCCCTGTATCTGAGGGACATCCAGCTTTAAACCATATGACTTTGCCAAGCTGAGAGGCTGGCGATAACCTGGAAGTCTCCAGGACTAACTGAGAAGCATGTTCAGCTGTGGGGTGGGGGGAGGGGGGAAGGACAGAGTCCAGACCTTAGGACACTCTGAGGCTAGTGTGTAACACCTTAACTACAGATCTGAGGCATCCCTCCTGGTCTACATGATTAAAGAATCACAGACCTTGGGCTGAAAGGGACCTGAACGGCCACAAAGTCCAATTCCCACATTCAAGGTGAGGAAACTGAAATAAAAAGTTAAGTGACTTACCCAGGGTCATGTGGACCCAAGCAGATCCCCATTTCAGGAAGTGCATATCATCATACTCATCATTATTTCCTTAAACTCTAACATGGAGATATGAACAGCACCTCCCTCACAGGGTTGTCATAAAGGACCCAACGAGGTACTTGTAAAGCACTTAGCACAATGACTGGGATATAGTAGATGCTATAAATTTTAGATGTTTATTATTATTTTATTATTTAGTTTGGTATTATATTATTATTATATTATATCTAATTGCATATTATGTTACATAATATAATGTTACATATTATATACAATACAAAATATAATACATATAACATTATGTTATATATTATACATAATGTATATAATAGATAATAATATTATAATATAACATTATACAATGTTATATATTATACATAATGTATATAATACACAATACATATTACACATATAACATTATATAATGTTATGTAGTATACATAATGTATATAATACATAATACATATTATATGTACAAAATAATATATTTTTTACTATTGTTATTATTATTTCTTTAACTATAAAATACAGATGATAACAGCACCTCCCTCACAGGGTTGTCGTAAGGATCAAATGACATAATATTTGTAAAGTACTTAGCATGTGCCTGGTACATAGTAGGTACTCTATAAATGCTTATTCCCTTCTATCTTTTTATATCATGGTAATTTACAAATATATCCCTCCCTGCTCCCCTACTAAGCAAATAATTCCTTGTAAGAAAGGAAAAAGAGGACATTTTGTCCCAACCCACAGGCAACTATATCTGACAGTATAAACAACATTCCTTACTACTAGGCCCCCACCTCGGAAAAGAATCATAAACTCTAACAGAAAGGGATCTGAAAGGCCACAAAATCCAATTACCTCATTGTACAGGTGAACAAACTGAAACCAAGAGATGAAGAGATTTGCCTAGGGCCACATGGCTAAACAAGTATCTGAGACAAGATTTGAACCTAGGTTCTCCTAACTTCGGTGTCCCACCCTTTACCCTTTATACCATCTCCGGAGATGAGATCCATTTTCACAGCTCTTCTCAGGGCTCAAGCTCATTCATTATAATTGCATAATATTCAGTTTTTCGTGATCTATTTTGCCTGTTTTGATCTCGTCTAGATCTTATTTGGTTTAAGAACTTTCAGCCTAGTCAAAGCTGTGAAAGGTATATTCTTTTCTGATTTATTTTATGCTGTGACCTTTTACATTAAGACTCAGGATTCACTTTGAACTTACTGTTGTATATAGTGTAAGATGCTTGTCTAATCTTTCTTTCTGCCAAACTGCTTTTCGGTATTCTCTATCATTCTTTGCACAACAAAAGTCCTCCCCCAAGTTTTTATATTCTAGGGATTATCCAGTACTAGCTTGGTGCATTCATTTGTTTCTGTTACTTCTTTATCTAGTATGAGCTACTGATTTGCTCTTCTAGTTTTAACGAGTACCAAGGAGTTTTGATGATTACTGCTTTATAATGTAATTTGAAGTCAGGAAGTCCACTTCCCCTTCAATCCTACTTACACTCACTCCATTTCAGCAAGCATTAAGTGTTGATTATGTACAAGATGCTATGCTAGGTGATAGAGAAACAAACACAAAATTGAAAAAGTGTTTGCCCTTAAGAGGCTTATATCCAGCTGGGGAATACACAGGTTAAATAAGAGGCAGGGTTTTCAAGGAGAGAGAACCTAAACAACCGGATTGAACATATCTATCTATCTGTGTGTGTGTGTGTTTGTGTGCGTGTATGTGTGTGGTTATGTCTCCAAGTGAAATGGGATGTGACTATATAACTGTGTTTTGGGGCTTACCTGTGATCATGGTGGGTTGGGGTTGTCTTTGGTCAGTCACTCAATAAACATTTATTAAGCCCCTACTGTGTGCTGGGCACTGTACTAAGCACTGGGAATAGAAATACAAGTTGAAAAAAAGAGACAGATCTGCCCCCAAGGAGTTTACAATCTTTAAAAAAAATTATTTTTGACATTCAAAAAAATTAAAATTCCAAATTCTCTCCTTCCCTCCTGCCTCTCCTCCACTCGTTGAAAAGGCAAGCAGTATCATATCAATTATACATGTGAAATCATGAAAACCATATTTCTGTATTAACCATATCATGAAAAAATAAGAAAAATTAAGAAAATAAAAAACTGTACTTCAGTTTGCATGGAGAGTTCATCAGTTCTCTTCATGGAGATGGATAGCACTTTTCATCATGAATCCTTTGGAATTGCCTTGGATCATTGTATTGATCAGAGTAGCTTTCACAGTTGATCATTGTTACAATGTTGCTATTGCTATGTGCAATGTTCTTCTGGTTCTGCTCGCTTCACTTTGCATCAGTTCATATAAGTCTTCCCAGTTTTTTCTGAAACCATCCTGCTCGTCATTTCTTATAGCACAATAATATTTCATCACAATCATATGCCACAACTTGTTCAGCCATTCCCCAGTTGATGGGCATCAAGGAGCTTACATTCTAATGAGGGAAGACAATGCATAAAAGGAAGCTGAAAAGGAAGAGCGGAGGAAAGTATGGAGGTCCTGGGTACAGCTTAGTGAGAAATTAGATTTTGTGTGCAAGTTTACAGTGTTGAAATGGAGTGAGCCCTAGGAGTAGCTGGGTGTGAATGTCTCCAAGAGGGGGAGGAGCTGATAATATCCCTCACAACAACCATATCAGGTAGGTGTTATTATTCCTATTTATAGTTAAGGAAATTGAGGCAGAAAGTGGATAAGTGACTTGCCCAGCATCACATGGCTATGAAGTATCTGAAATTGAATTTGAACTCAGGTCTTCCTGACTCCAGGCCTAGGGTTCTGAGCACTGTGGTGCCCCCTAGTGGCCTTTGGGTAATTTGCTTTAGGTAAGTTAACTCTGGGTTTTGGTTTGTTCATCCGTAAGATGATGAACTTGGTTGTTTCTGAGATCCTTTCCAGTTTGGGATCTTATGGGGTGCTGATCCGTGTACTCAGGACCCTGAGATTCTCCTATGCCCTGAGCAGAAGGCCATACTCTGTAAGAATGGGTGCGTTGGAATCGCTGTGACCTCACATTGATGGAAGAGTGGATTTGACACATTTTATCTTTTAGCAGAGCTTTTCCCCAGTTGGGGAGGACTCCTACAAAGCATGACCGATGCTGAATCTTAAACACATTTTTGCTGAGATGTTAATATTGCTGAGTGGGGGCTTCTCAGTTCCTCTGTGAGGCTGCCAAAGGAAATCTTGGGGCTGCCTTCCTGGCTGCCTGGCCCCCAGCTCCGGGACACAGCTGTGATGCCCTCCACCTCCCCTGAGTTTGCAGGAGGAAATGGATGGTCACTGGTGCCCCTGGGCTGTTCCGCTATGCTACTGTCCACCCATCCGCTGTCCATCTGCTCTAAGTTTGCAGGGAGCTAGAAAAGCTTTCTCTGGGGCTGCAAGGGAAGAATTCTGGATTTGCTTTTATTATTATTCATAATAGGTCAGCTGAAAGGCGGGTTGGGGCCCTGTTGGACCAATGAGAGGACTGTTTCTATGTGGTGGGCACATGGCCGGCACAGAGAGGGATTGTCCTGGGGGATGATTTCAGGCCGTGGGCAGCCCTCAGTCTGAACATTTCTCCCAGCCCCCAGGAGTGGGTGAGAAGGTCACTTCTTGGCCTGCAGTTAGATGGGCCAGGTGCCCAGATCCTCATCCTTCTGTCTGGTTGGCTTTTGTACTCAGAGGCTCCCCTCTACCCACTTCTTTGTGGGACCCTAAGTCAAGCAGCCATGTGTCTGGTGGTCTTCTGTGAAGTGGGATGAGGGGGTGGGGAAGGGGAGCAAGAAAGGGGCCTTTTCTATGTCAGGGCATATGGGTCACAGTCCACTCACAGTATCTTCCTGATTGCCCACCCCTCTTGCCTCTGACATTGTAGGGGCTTCGTCCAAGCCCCAGCATGAATATCTCATTGCCAGGGCCCTGGAAGACATTAACAGGAGGGCAAGTTTGGGATCTGGGAAAATGGGGCAGCATCAGCTGAGACTAGGGGCGACTACTTTATAAGACAAAGGTTGGGGTAAGGGGCAAGAAAAAAGGGTGAGACCACAGGGATGGGGATGGGGCTGGGAACCCCAGGAAAATGTAGGGGAACAGCCCCAGGGAAATCAGAGAATTGGCCATTTTGAAAGCCTAGGGTTGAGGCCAAGGCTCTAAGTAGGGCCTAGGGACATTCTGTATGTCTTCTGTCTAACCAAGTGGGTGATGTTGGAATCTTTTGGTTCCAACAACTTTCAAGACTACCCACTAATGACAACCCAAGATTTATATAACACTTTAAAGTTTGCAAAGCACTTTAAAGTCTGTTAAGCAATTTTTATTCATTAAAAATAAATATCTTCTGATTTTACACCAAATACACTTCCTGTTATATCCCCCCTCCAGAGATCCGTCCCCTAAAATAAAGAATTTTGTAAAGAACTTTAGAGAAGTTCACAAAGGATTTTACATAACTTATCTCTTTCCATCCTTACAACAATTCTGTAGGGGTAAGCAGTGCAACTGTTACTAGCCACCATTTTACATGTTGGGAAACTGAGGCCCCAGAAGGTCAAACATCTTGCTCATGGCCCAGGGCTGGTTCAGTGGCAAAGGAGGGTCTTGACTCAGGTCTTTTGACCCTTAAGTCTTTTGTTCATCTGACTGTATTACATATTGCCTTTTCTTGGAGAGGTATGAACAGGGCAGATGGGCCATAGGGGGCATCTGAGATTACCACCTGGTTATCTGGGAGCTGCCATTGTGAGAGACAAGCCTAATTCATAAACAATTATTAAGTACCTACTGAATATAGAATAGTATGTTCTGTGCTCAAGCAGGCAGGAAGTGCATTTTACCTAAACTTGTTCTCCTCTCTCTTGGGGCTTACCCACAGCTCAAGCTCCATCTTCCAGGAACGTAGAGACAGCTTCCTCAGGAGAGACTGCGCAAACCCACAGAGGTCTCCGACTCTTTGCTTACTCTCCTTGGAGGAGGACAAGCAAGAGCATGCAACTCTTTGTTCCCCACCTCACCCCCACTCTAAGCCAGCGCTGTGACACCCTCTGGGGAAATTTCTCACAGTGCTCTACCACCTGGCCTCCACATTTGGCTACTTCCTGCCTCCTCTTCCCAATAAATAGTCCCTTCCCTGACTCATAATTGTGGGACCAAGAACCTTGGGTTCTGCAGTCAGTTGAGTATGTGTGGCTGAGGCCTCAGAGGCAGAGGGCTGCTTCTGGAGCCAGGGAGGGCACCTTTATGGAAGAAAAGGTGGTGTGTGCGCACGGGGTGTGTGTGTGTGTGTGTGTGTGTGTGTGTGTGTGTTTGTGTGTGTGTATGGGACTGGTGGGAGTCTGGGACTCAGAGGGAGCAGAAGATCATGGACTGCGAGCTGGAGGGATATTGGACCCTCTGCCCCAATCCCTTCATTTTGTAGATGAAGTCATTTGCCCAAGGTGATGTGCTACCTGTCTGACCCTGGGCAAGGGACCTGACCTCTCTGGGCCTCTTACCGATAAAATGTTGGTGGTGGGATGCTAACGTTAGACTAGATAATCCAAAAAAAGTGGTCTCTTTGTCCTTAGGTCCCTCCAACTTACCAGTGCTGGTGATTTCACTCTTATATTATCCTAGAGTAGCAGATAGAGAGGGCTGCATTAGGAATTGGGAAGGCCTGGGTTCAAGGCCTGTCTCAGATATCTGGGCAAGTCACTTTTAGTGCCCCAGGCAGCTGTGGAAGGTTATAAATTTGCCCAGCAGATGCCAATCTGCTTTGGCGAAAGGAGTCCTTGACATCGATGAAATCACAGGTCACAGTCTAGGTTGAAGGCCTGAAATCCTTTCTTTCTTTACAGAAGCCTATCAATTGCCGGCAGGGTAGGGGTGGGGTGGTTGGGTGGGTGGGGCTTGTCTCCCTGCTGGGCTTGGGGCTGCCAAACTGCCAGGCAGGCTTGAGTCAGATGCCTCTTCACCCAGCAAGAGTTACTCCCCTGGGGGCCTCCCCCTCCCATTCCCTCTTCCCTGCAGCCAATAGGGGTGGGAGCAGACAGATGATAGCATCCCAGGCTCCTCTTTCAGGCCCCCCTCCCCACCAGGTTTAGGGGCACTGTTGGGTAAATCTGGCTCCCCCTGCCCTCAAACTCAGGGCAGTAAGCATCCCTTTTCCCTCCCCCCAGCTCCTAGTATCCCAGGGATAACTACCCCTTAGCCCCCTGCTCCCTGCCCAGGGCTTAAATTATTTCCCACTGGGCCCAGGTCTGGAATGAACATCTAAACAAAGCCAAAAGTACATTTGCATAAATTTCCCAAAATGCTGCCTCCTCTCCTTACATGTTTGTACAGTTCCCAAGTTACAGCCCTTAAAGGGGCAGATGCCCCTTCCCCTGTACTGTTAAGTGATCAGCCTAACAAAGGAATGGTGGTCTGTGAGAGAGCTGGAGACTTCTAGAGCCACCTTCCCTCCTGACTATCCCTGACACTGGGTCTCCCAGGCACTTGGGCTCAGTCTATGAGAAGGAAGAAGACTGGGCCCAAGAGCTGAGCCTGAGGCCCTGGGGGCCAGTCCAGAGGGTGTTGAGGAAGGAGGGAGGGAGCCCTGGCCTGTCTGGTGTGTGTTGGACCTGGTTAGGTGGCGCTAAGAACATATGAGCCTCATATATGCATTCAGTCAGCTCCCCAGCTGCCCTCTGTAAGCTCTGGGGCAAAATGGTGGATCCTTTTAGGTGGTCTTTCCCCTGGCTGGCTGCCCAGGGCTGTTCACTGTAGCCAGATTTCCTCTGGGGAAAAAAGGTTGGGGTGGAAGGAGTGAGTGGAGGGGTGTCAGCCAGTGACATTGGAGACACAGGATTGAGTTCTATTTTAAGACGTGGCCTGAAAGCTCATGAGAGCTGTTGATCATAAGAATTCCCATTTTCCTATCCCTGCATGGAGTACAAGTCTTCTCCACAAAGCTTCTGTGAGGAACAAAGTACAATGTTCCCATTTTACAAATGAGTACGATGAGGCTCTGTGTCTCGTCCAAGATCTTACAGCTGGCAAATGTCAGAGGCAGGATTTGAACTCAGGCCTCCTTGGGTTCAGAGATCCTCCATGATACCTGGGTGCTCATTCCAGGGAGTGGGTTTATTCTCCACTGGGATCCAGATGGCCAGAAACGCTTCCGGTCTGCAATCTCCAGGCAATTCCTTTCTGGGTGATTGGACTTTCTGGGCCAGGGACATTACCTGGGAAATCTTGATTCCATTTGAATCAATTCAATCTGAGGAGCATTCATGGAGCTCTTCCTGTCAGGATGCTAGGATGAGGATACAAAACCCAAAATGAAACAGTCCCTGCCCTCCAGGATCTCACATTCTACTAGGGCACAGATGGGGGCGCTAGAGGGCGCTCCCAGGCCTGGAGTCAGAAAGATCTGAGTTCAAATCCAGCCTCAGACAGCTGGCTCACTACAGATGATTCTCTACAGGCCCACCAAGGTCCTATCAAAGTGGCCAAGTCCCAGATCCAGAAGGCCCTCCCTCCTCACTTTGAAATCTCCATCTCCATTTCCAAATTCTCTAGCTTCCATCTCCTCTCAGCTCTAAGGGCCATTGCATGCAAAGAGGCATTCCTTTCCTACCTGCTCCCAGCTCCTAGTACCTCCCCCCCCCCAATATTAGACTATATATTTTGTAACTCCTTATAAGCCTAGCATACAGTAGATGCTTAATCAACACTTCTTGATTGGTCCTTAGACAACCTGATGACTACAGATGATATAGGCCTAATTGTCTGAGGCTCAGGTTAAATGGATTGGTGGTAAGTGTCTGGGGGGAACTTGATCCTAGGCCTTGGGATACCAAGGGGTCCCTCACACCTGTGGGAACTAGTATTGGAATCGATAGTGGCACCCAGCGTTTCCTCTGCCTCCTCACAGCTGGATTCCAAAGCTGCTCAGTCCTTGTAGGCCTCAGGTCTCTCCTGATAGGGATAGGGAAGAATGAGCTTCAGCTGCTCCAGGTTTTCTTCCCTCTGGGCTAGGCTGGGCCGGGCCGGGCTGGGCCAGCTGGGGAGCCCAAGGCCTTTTCACTCCCACAAGCTGGGCTGATTCCCCCTGTCACCTGACACTGCCCCACCCCCCAAGGTTGCCAACCTAGAAGCATTTCAGAGGTGTCTCCTAGGGCCACTCCCAGCCCCTGCCCCTCTCCCTTTCCTGGCTTGACTGACTCCATCTCCAGTCTGACACCCACCTGGGGCTCTATTTTGGCCTGTCTCTGTTTCTCTTACTCTCTCCAGCTGTCTCTGCCTCTCTATCTCTGTCTTTGCCCCTTGCTGCTGTTGCTACCTCTGTCTCTCTGTCTCTTGTCTCTGACTCTGCTTCTCTATCTCTGTCCCTGTTTTTGCCTCTGTCTCCATCCCTTGAGTTGTTTCTTGTGTCTGTCTCTCGTCTCTGGTCGCTGCCTGTCTCTGCCTCTATCTTTTACCATGTCTCTGTCCCTGGGTCCCCAGACCGTAGGCTGAGTGCCTGCTACCCTGGCTCCAGCAGCCTGGGCTCGGGGCTGGGGGCTCAGGGCTCGGGGCTGGGGGATCAGGGCTGGCTCTGGGCTCCGGGGCTCAGGGCTGGGGGCTCAGGGCTGGCTCTGGGCTCCGGGGCTCAGGGCTGGGGGCTCAGGGGTCTGGGTTCCGGCTGTCTCTGTCTCGCCCAAGCAGCCCGAGCCCCGCGGCGCTGTTGTGTCCGCCTCTCCTGGCCAGGCTCCCCTTCTCTCCTCCTCCTCTCCCCTCGCCTCTCCTCCCCTCTCCTCCCTCCTTTCGCCTCCCCCGGGACCAGGCCGGGCCGGCGGAGCGGCGAGCTCCGGGAGAGCCGTCCCCGTCCCCTGGGGGCTCCTCCATGGGTGAGTGCGGGGGCATCCCGGGCCGGGGGTAGCGGAGGGGATGGGAAGGGAGGGCTGGCGGCCGGTCCGGCTGCTGCAGCCGCCGAGCCCAGGAGCCCCGCGATCCGCGCGGGGCTCCCAGCCCGCGTCTCCGGCCGGCCCCGGCGCTGGGCTGCGGTCGCAGCCGCCGCTGTGCTGGCCCAGGATGGCGGGCCGGGCCGAGGACCCCGGCACTCAGCGCTCGGAGACTGGGGCTCCAGGATGGCGGACTCCGGGACTGGGGGCGCGTGGGGAGCGGGGGCAGGACCGTGGGATCCTAGACTAGGCTGGGGGAGGCCTGGCCCAGGGGCGCTAGGGGATTCCTAGACCTGGGGGAGAGGAGACTCCTGGCCGTGGGATCCTGGACTGGGGGTCTCTGGGTACAAGACGTGGTCCAGGACCTTGGAATTCTGCCCTGGGGGGTGGGGTGGGGTGGGGAGAAGGTCCAGGGTGTCCACAGGGCTTCGGTGTTCCGTTTCGTGGGCAGACTGGCAGAGGGGCTCCAGTTGCTTGGGGTGGGGCAACAGAACCGGAGAGAGTGCTACAGATTAGGGGGCAAGCTCCAAAGATGGGGGGGAGGGGCAAGGGGACCTGGAGCATGGAAATTTGGACTTGAAAGGCCTGGGGGTTCCAGGGTGAGGTATCCTGAACTAAGAAGCGAGGGGCCTTAGGGATCCAAGGCTAGAAGAAGGGGGACCCTTCACTGGAGTCTTTGATGCAGGAATGTCTTGGGGACAGATTCCTGGATTAGAGGACCCAGATGGGGGAAGGTCAAGGCCACTCAAATCTCTAGCTCTGGAGAAGTTTTGCTGGGGGCCAGCCAGCTTTGGGGTGTTGGGGAGGTGGGCAGGTTGGGGCAAGCTGGGAGCAGCTGGACTGGCATTTAAGGTTGCCCTAGGTTCAGGGTGAATTCTCTGGTAAATTCAGAGTGTTCTCTCTGGTGGTAGGCCTGCTGGGGGGGTTTTAGGGGGGAACACTTTGGAAAACCAGAGACCCCCGACAAACCTCCTGAGTAGGGGTAGGCTTAAGGTCTCTCCTTGGAAGAAGTGCCCTCCACCTTCTCTGGGATTGGCTTGGCTCTCTGGTGTCTAGACCTTCCTGCCCTCAAATGCCCAGCAGCCTGGGGTCCTGGGGCAGGCCAGGGGAGTAGTTCAGATGCCTACTATTGTCAACTCCCTCTTCTTCCCTCAGTACAGCCTCTCCATTGTTTTTGTCTACCCTTACCCTTTCCCAAAGAAACAATGGTGGGGGTGGAGTTGGGGTTAGGGACATGTTACCCCCATCCCTCTTATTGGTCCAATTGGAGTCTGTCAGACTTCAGATCAGTCTCATTCCTATTTGGGGGTTGGGATGGGCCTAGACTCTGAGTTTTAGATGGACCCATAGCATATATGCATATGGGTGGTGACCATGTGGTAACCCCCCCCCCCAAACTGGCACAATCAGGGTACCTGCTGGGTGCTAAGCACTGTTCTAGGTTTTAGAGATGTAGCATTTAGAGAAGGCTGAGGCCCTGTCCTCAATAAGTTTACAATCTAGGAAAAGAGGAAAATTCTGATAATCACAATAGACCATGTTAGATAAAAGATGTATTAGGGACTTAGAAATCTAAGGGTTTGAGGACAGCCTGAGGGGGAGAAATGTATTAAGCTGGAGAGAGCTGAGCAGCATTCTCCCAGGAGAGGCCTTTATAAAGGATGTGTAGGTAATCAAAAGGAAAGAGGCTGGGAGGGCATTCCAGGTACAGGAAACTGACTGAACCGAGGGCAATGAGGGGAGAAGTGTATTCTGGGACTACAGAGTGGACTATAGTCATCAGAAACTAGCTTAGCAAGATTGAGTGGCAACATGTTGTAGAGAGCCTCAAATACCAATTGTTTATAAAGTATGGACTTTATTTGGGAAGTGATAGGGAGCCACAGCAATTTCTTGAGAGGGAGACTCAAATGGGCATGACTAGATTTGTTGTTCTCTCCTCTTCCCCTCTCCCCATCACGTAAACCGTTAGGCTCCTCCCAGCCTCCTCTGAAAGGGAAAGGAGGAAGGAGCTGGGAATAGGGGGAGAGGGGTGTCAAGACTTGTTTGAGAGGCCTCTCTCCTGGCTGTGGGTGAGGAAGACCCCCTTGCAGGGGAGTGAGGAGGTTTCTGGCCCAGGAGAGGACTCAGGAGAGATCTTTTCTCCTTTCCTGACTACTGGAAGTGCGGCAGGGGAAGAGACAAGAGGATCTAAGCCTTTCATTTCCAAAGAGAGCTTCCACTGGGCAGTGGAATCTAGATAATTTCCCTGAGGAATTACAAGAGAAAAAAAAAGCTTTGAAAACAGATAAGTTGGCATTTAAAACGGAAAGCCACACTGACCCTCTTGAAGGGATGGACTGAGGAGGCCTGCCCCACCCTTCCTTTTCTGCCCAGCCCTGCTCCTGGGGAGAGGAGGAGGTCTTGGGGGAGGGAGTTGGGATGTTGGGTAAGGAGGGAGGCCCTAACCTGGTTGGCTAACACTCTCTGGCCCTCTGCTTTGCAGATGACCGAGGCCTGACAGAGGAGAAAGGACTTCGATGCCAGAATCCAGATTGTATTGACAAGAGAAGGGCGTCCAAGGTAACTGAAGTCTCGGGACCTGGGGCTGCTCTAGCATTGGCCCATCTCTGGGTCATGGAGCCAGAGGTTGGGGAGGGCTGGGATCTCAGCTCAAATCACCAACACGGCCCAGCCTGGGAAAGAGAGAGAGCCCCAAGAGGGTGGTACAATAAAGATCTTCCCCTGGGCCCGTCCCAGCTGCCCAGAGCGTCTGTACTCTCTGAAAAGGCAGACTTTCCTAGACAAGGCAGAGAGAAGCCTTGGGTCAGAAGTCAGAGGGCCCAGGCTCAAGTGGGGGCACTTAGGAGCTGTGTGACCTTGGGACAAACGGCCTCCCCTCTCTGATCCTCTTTCCTTATCTATTCGACACTTGATAACAATAATTGTATTACTGAGGCTCACTGAGCTGCTGTGTGGGGAGTGCTTTGTAATCCTGAAAAACCCTCTACTAATGTGAATTTAAAAACATGCACCAATGACATGTAGGGTCCTCAAAATGAAATTTGTCCTCCACTTAAAGAACTCATTCATCCATCTATCCATCCATCCATTCATCTATCCATCCATCCATTCATCTATCCATCCATCCATTCATCTATCTATCCATTCATTCACTCATTCATTCATTCACTCATTCATTCATTCACTCTTTCCAGGTAGGTGATGGGTATTATGTATTATCATTAGAATTGCCTTTGGCTCTTTTCTATGGTGACAAGTTCCTTGGAGGCCCTAGGGAACCTGGAGTCAGGACCCATTGGATTTTCTCTGCAGGGGCTCTGCCAAAGGTGTAGCTGGTGGGTCTCTCCCCACTCCCCTTCCCCTGTGGTGCCTAGAGTTTTGACTAAGTGAATACCTCCCTGACCCAGGGCTTTTGAAGTTCAGGCCAAGGCTTGTTCTGAGTCCTTTACCGTTGTAAGAGTGACTGGGAAAGAACATTGGGCTTTGAGGCAGGAAGCCCCGAGTTCAGATCCTGCCTTTGACATCAGCTGGGTAATCCTGGGCAAGGCCTTCTGAGCTTGGGTTTCCTTTGGTGGAAAATGGAGGTGCTGATGTTTGTACAACCTATGTGCACAGAATTGGTGTGGAGCTCAAATGAGAATATATTATCACTTCACTTCAGTTCAGTTCAGTTCAAAACATTTGTTAAGCCAGGCATTGTGCTAAATGCTGAGGATACAAAAGAGGGGAAAAAGGCAGTCCTTGCCCTCAAGGAGCTTACAATCTAACGGGGAGCTGAAAATGTGCAAACCCATATGTGCAAAACAAGTTACATACCAGATAAATAGGAGATAGTTAAGAGAAGGAAGGCACTGCAATTAAGGGGGGTGGGAGAAGGCTTCCTGTGGAAGGTGGGCTTTTACTTGGGACTTAAAGAAAGCCAGGGAGTTCATTTGTCCGAACAGAGGAGGGAGAGCTTTTTAGGCATGGGGGACCCGGGGAAAATGCCTGGAGTCGGAGATGGGGGGGTCTTTGGTCCTAGAACAGCCAGGAGGCCAGTGTGGCTGGATCAAAGAATACATTGGGGGGGTAAGGTGTAAGAAGACTGGAAAAGGAGGAGGGGCTAGCTTATGCCAAAAAGAGCATTTTCTTGTTGCTCCTAGAGGCAGTCAGGAGCCACTGAAGTTTATTGAGTAAGGGGAGACATGGCATGATTGGACCTGTGTTTCAGGAATATATGAAAGTATTAGGAAAATCTTGAAGTATTACATATATGTACATATATAATATATAGTAATAGTCTCATATAACATTATAATCTTATATATTTTATAATATAATTATATATAATAGCTAACATTTACATAGTACTTACTACATGCTAGACACTGTACTAAGTGCTTAACG
This sequence comes from Trichosurus vulpecula, assembly GCF_011100635.1. Taxonomy (NCBI): domain Eukaryota; kingdom Metazoa; phylum Chordata; class Mammalia; order Diprotodontia; family Phalangeridae; genus Trichosurus; species Trichosurus vulpecula. The sequence goes on from NC_050574.1 coordinate 23,413,299, forward strand.
AATATTATTTCATTTGATCTGCACAACAACCCTGGGAAGCAGGTGCTATTATTCCCATTTTTACAGATGAGGAAACTGAGGCAGATATAAGTTAAGTGACTTGCCCAGGGTCACACTGCTAGTAAGTGTCCGAGGCCAGATTTTAACTTGGGTCATCCCGACTCCAGGCTTGGTGCTCTATCCGCTGTGCCACCTGGCCACCTAGGTCTCAGTGCCTAACCTAACCTCTATTTTCTACTTCTCTTGAGGGGAGGGAATTGCAACGGCTACAGTCTTTGGATACTTCCAGGGATCATAGGTATGGGACTGGCAGGTTCTGGGGAGGGAGAGCCTCCAGAGGACTCCAGTTTGGGGTCCTAAATTGGAGTCTAGGGCTGTATCCTAGTGTGTCAAATGATGCAAACATAAGGATCAAGTGTCTCCAACATAGTTAGCACTTAGTGAATGTTTCTTGGCTGACACTAAATTCCCTTCCAGCTCAAGAAAACAATCTCTTCCATTTCTGACTTTTCTACTGAAGCTTCTCCTTTGATGCCTCATCTTAGCGTGGAGAGGATCCTGGTTTTTTCAGTGACTGGGGCAGCAGACCCAGAGCGGGTCCTGCCAAGCAGGAAGGACTTCCAGGGCGGTCTTAGAGATGGTCTGGTGTTGGAGGTGAAGTGTCAGAGAGCTGCCCTCTGTGTCCTGGTTTTTTGTACCTGTAGCAACTCATGAAAAGCACAGCAAGGGTCCCAGCTCTGTTCTCTCCTGTTGGGAGTGAGGAGAAGCCCTGAGAACGTTTTCAGCCTTTGATGGATTGAGGGACTGTGGTTTCTCTATCCCTGGGACTTGGAGCTTCTCCCAGGGGGCTCGCTTGGCCACACCAGACTGGGAAATCTCATGGGGATGTGGGCTTCCCAGCCAGAAGACGGCAGTCCTTGGAGCTCGCTCCATCTATCCATCCCTCCTTCCTCTAGGACGGTAGATTCTGGAGTTCAAGAGTGATGAGCTCTGGGCCTCAGTGTCTCCTCTGTGTCCAGAAGACAAAGAAATCTTCCCTTTAGCAGACCTGTCTTGATTTGTCTCAGCTGATGAGCATGGAGTAATTGAAAATTAGGGTTAGCGAGATGGAAGGGAGTCTGGAGTGTGGAATGTCAGAGTGAGAAGGAATCTCAGAATGCAGAATATCAGAGTTGGGAGGGCCTTAGAACATAACGTCAGATCTGGGAGGGCCTTTAGAACACAGAATGTCAGAACTGGAAGGGCCCTTAGAACACAGGATGTCAGAGCTGGGAGAGTCCTTAGAACAAAAATGTCAGATCTAGGAGGGATCTTAGAACACAAAATGTCAGAGCTAGAAAGATCTTTAGAACACAGACTATCAGAGCTGGGAGGGCCCTTAGGACATAGAATGTCAGAGCTGGGAGGACCTTAGAACACCGAATGTCAGAACTGGGAGAGCCCTTAGACCACAGAATGTCAGAGCTGGCATATAGAATGTATACAGACCTGGATACAAAAAATATCAGTGCTATACAAAGGACTCTTAGAGCACTGACTTCGAGTGTTCTAAGGCCAGGGAGGGAAACCACGTAGTCCAATCTTCTCATATTACAGGTGAGGAAACTGAAGGCCAGAGAAAGAAAGTGATTTGCTTCCGTCCCCTGGCAAAGGAGTGGCAGACCCTGGAACACCACTGGATGCCCCTAGCCCCCAGTCCGTATGCTTTTCCTCATGCTAAGCTGGTTGCCCCTGACAGCTGGAAAAGACCCCTCTGACCTCTGGTTTCTGGCTCCTTGTGGCTACCGAATGTGAGATTCCTTGGCTCCCTGTGTGGGGAGAATCGATCAGTCATCAATGAGTCATAAGGTGGTGCAGACACACGTGAGCCTCTACTTCTCTAAGCTGTGAGGTGCCTCCATTTGGGGAACCCTGTGGTCAGGTCTCAGAAAGATTAAGTCAGCCCGCACTGGGTGGGGAGAGAGCCTCAGAGAAGAAGGGCCTTTCCCCAGAAGGGCCACAGAAGCCATCCCCACCTTCAATAGGCCAGACCACAGACCTGTGCCTTGGGGTTTAAGGTCACATTATTGTTCCTACCGACACTTCCCATGCCCTCCGCAGGATAGGGCTGTTAGGGTGGCTTCTGCCCCCAGCCTCCTGGGCATTGGCTGCAAAGGGTGGGAGGGAAAGTACTTGACTAGGAGCCAAGAGGGACGTGGGTTTGAATCCCACCTTAGACACTTACTAGCTGTGGGCCTGTGGACAAGAGAATTAACTTCTCTGTGTCTCCGTTTTCCCATCTCTACCAAAAAAAAATAAAAGGAAAAATAGTGTCTGCCTTGTAGGATCATTGTCAGGATAAAATGAGATAAGGCCTAGATCAGTGATATCTTCGATACACGGAAAACTCTCTACCGATTCAGATTGGTACCTTCTCTGCAATTTACTGTCTTAGATAGTCAGTTCTTGAGCTTTCTGGTGTCATGGCCCCCTTGGGCAGTTTAGATGACAGGATCCTGTTTTTTAAATAATTGAAGGAAATAGTTCATTTCAGTTAGAGGTTAGTGAAAATAAAGATGTAATTTTTTTTTCCTCATCCAAGTTCAAGGACCCTCAGAAATCTATCCACAGACCCCATGAATGTCTGTGAAACTTGAGTCAAGGACCCCTGTCTTAGAGAGTTGGCTAGAGCCCTTAGCAGTAAGGAGAGAGTGCACAGCCACCGAAGATATCCAGAGGAGGAAGATAGAGGGTCACAGGGCAAGAGGGGGCTGGGTTGTGAAGGGCTTTAAAAGCAGAGGACTTTCTATTTGATTCTGGAGGTAATAGGGAGCCATTGGAGTTTATGGAGTAGGGGAGTGATGTTTTTAGACCTGTGCTTTAGGAAGTAATGTCAGAAGGAATGCTCAGAGCTGACACCGACATGGCATTTTGTTCACCAAGAGTTTTGTACATGTAATCTCAGCAGCGAGCCTAGATTTGGTTCCTCCCTACAAATGTACCTTGGAGTGTGGTACAAGGGAACATGCATTGACTCGGGTTCAGAAGACAAGGATTCCAATCCTGCCTTACTCCCTGTGTGACCTTGGGTGCCAGCTGCTTAGTTATCATGGGACTTAGTTTCCATATCTGTAAGTTAGAGGGTTGTAGACACAACAGGAATAGTGTAATGGCTCACCACCAAACAACAGCAAGAAAGATAACAGTATTTATATATTTAAGAAGTTCTTTCCATGGGTTGCTCATCTGATCCTTGGATGTAGGGGCTGTTACCATCTCCACTTTACAGATGAGGAAACCGAGGCTGGAGCCAGGAGAAGTGACTTGCTCAGGGTCACCCAGCTGGGGAGTTTCTTAGGCAGGATCAGAACTCAGGCCTTCCTGATTCCAACGTACAGCTTTGCCACTTACCCATGTGCCCAATGACACTTCATTTGAGCCCCAGAGTTCCTTTGTAAAGAGAAGGATTCTGACTAAATGATCTTTAAGGGCCCTTCTGCTTTGAGCCTATCAGTAAGAATGAGGACAGTCTTGACCAGAGAGGGCAGGCCCCGAGCAGTTTTATTCAATAAGCATTTATTAAGTGCCTGCTGTGTGCTGGGCATTGTGTCAGATCCTGAGGGTAGAATGCCAGATGAATCTCCAGGAGATTCTGTTCTAGCACCAGACAGATAGCGCCATTCCCTGGGGGGATGCAGAAGTGGACAGTGCCTTCTCTACCTGGAAGCAGAGGAGGGAGTGAAAGCTTTACCCTGGTGGTGCGGGAAGGGAAAGGGTGTGGCCCTTACTAGCTGCCCTGTTCTACTAAATTAACTGCCTCCTGAGCCTGGGGCCAGCTCCTAATTCCTCTGATGTTTGGGGTCGAAATACTGGGACCTCCAAGGGATAAGGTTTTGCTCTAGAACTCTGTGTGGCTGTCTCCTTCCCCCCGCCCCCACCCCAGGCTAGACCCTCCTTTTGGTCAGCTGTTCCTCTGGAGCTTTCCTGATTGGGTGTCTTCACCCTCTCCGCCCCACTGCATGACCCACAGGAGGGACTTTAGACAACGTGGAATTCAATCCCTCCTTGGTTTTCTGGTGCAGGTGGGAGGAAATTCCTCCCCAAATAGATTGCTACTTTCTTTGCAATGTCCAGTCTGAGAAGCTAAGTCTGGCTCACACAGCCAGTAGGTGTCAGGAGGGAGATTTGAACCCAGGTCTCCCTGATTCTGATTCCTGGCTGCCTGTCATTTTACATACAAAGACACTGAGACCTCAGCTCAAGAAACCCAGGTGAAATGGTTTGCCACAGATTGCTGGGGGTGGGGAGAGTAGGGGATAAGTATTTTATGGAGCCTGTAAGTTGCTAAGCACTTCACAAATGTATCAGTTGTTTCCCAACTACTCTGACAGGTGCTGTCTGCTATCATCCCCATTTTACAGCTGAGGGAATGGAGGCAGAGGTTAAGTGATTTGCCCAAGATCACCCAGCTAAGAAGTGCCCGAGGCTGGATTTGAACTCAGGTCTTCCTTACTCCAGGTCCAGTGTTCTATCCACTGTACCATCTAGCTGTCTGCAGGTAGTTAAATACCAGAGTTCACATTCGAACCCAGGCATCATAGTGCACAGAGCCCTGGGCATGGAGTGAGGAAGACTCATCTTCCTGAGTTCAAATCTGGGTGACCCTGGGCAAGTCACTTAACCCCACTTACCTCAGTTTCCTCATTGGCAAAATGAGCTGGGAAAGGAAATGGTAAACTGCTCCAGCATCTTTGCCAAGAAAACCCCAGATGGGGTCAGAAATAGTCGGACGCTACTGATCAGTAACAACGATGTACTACCTCCTGGCCATTAGATAATCTCAGATGCTCTTTCCAGCTCTCAGATTTTATGTTCCAAGGTCCCCACCCCCTCTAACATTCTGCATCTAGCTTGGCAATTCTGCAAGAGATCAGAAGGGCTGAAGAGAAGGCCCAATGTCTTAAGCCCAAAGAAATCTCTGAGCCGCCCCCCGCTGCCCCAGCTTTGGGGGGCAGGTGTTACATGGCCCAGGCTCATCCGGTGCGTCTGGGGACCCTGACCTGTGGCTTGGGTGGGATGTTGGTGCTGTCTGTCCTTCCTTTTCATGTCATCACAGAGGGGTGTCATGGCTTCCTGGTGAATTGGATTGAAGTGAGGCAGGTGGGCTATAACCTCAAGGGAAAGGGAATCAGTTGCTACTCACTCAGACTTCCAGAGGCCTGTTTTCATCCTCCTATGGGCACACTCCCTTCCCACTAGCCATAGCTGAGACAAGAAAGCAGAATTAGATCCAGTAATTACAAGCTGTTGGGAGACAGGGGTGTGCCGATTATTAAATTTTCAATGTGATCTTTTATACCTTGGAAATCAGCAAGTGCTACAAATCAGAGCTTAATTGATGGTTTGGTGAGGGAGAAAATGTGAATAATGAAGATTAAATTTAAAAGTGTTTTTTCTACACACTTTTTTGGTGGGGTGGAGAGGTGGAGCTGGTAGTTAAACATTTACCAGCACTCCATTGGGACAGATATTGACTTAAAATACAAAAGAGCACCATGTCATCATGGCGTGTAGGCTCTCTGACCCCTGGCAAATCTTTTAACCCTTCATTGCCCCAGGCAGCTCATATAAGGCATTAGGGAAAGTAGAGGGGGTTTCTACGGTGGGAGCATCCCATACTTGCTTCATGGGTAGTAATGAGTTTCTTGTTCCAGGAAGTATTCAAGCAGAGAGTCTTCTCTGAAGGAGGAGATTCTACAGAGGGGATTTTAACATGGGGAGCAAAGTTGGACTTTAAGATTCTATGATCATTTGAGATGGGACCCATTGGAAGCTAGGAGATGACTCCTCTGGGGGTGATGAGAGCCTGGACTAGGGTGGTGGCCTTTCCTACGGAGAGGAAAGGGTGGATCTAAGGGACATTGTGGGGAAAGAATCAGCAGGATGTGGTGACTGACTCCATGGGGTGGGGACCCTCGGAAGGGAGAGGGATCAAATACAACTCCCAGGTTATGGGACTGGATAATGGGAAAGGATGGTTTGTAGTCAGAGACTGAACTGGGGCGGGAATGACCGTCTACATTGGGATCAGGGGAAGGAGAAAGGTGATGCGTTCACTTCTGGGCATTGTTTTCTGGACAGAGCAGGGGAATGGCCGGAGTCGGGAAGAACTGGGTTCGAATTCAGAGTCAAATACTTACTAGCTCTGTGACTCTGTAATCTTAGTTTCTTCATTTGCATAGTCGAGAGAGTAACAGTATCTTCTTCACTGGGTTACTCTTGAGTGTCAAAGGAGATAAGGCACCCGAATCCCTCCATAAGCCTTTAAGTGCAGTGTAAATGCCAGCGATTTTAGGTAATGACATAGGCTGCCTGATGTCAGCTGAAGGAACAGGAAAGGAGTGAAATAATAGAGGTGAGGCCTGGGCATGGAGATCAGGGCAAAGTTCGCTTACAAACCCTGTAGATTTAGGGCTGAAAGAGACCCTGAAGGTCAGCAGAGCCACCCTGATGACCAGAGAACACGTCAAAACTGAGACTTGGAAAGGTTAACTGACTTGTCTGTGATTGCACAGCTAAGAAACTGGGGTTTGAGCCCAAGCCATCGTCATCATCATGGCCAGCATTTGTATAGTGCTTCCTGTGTGCCAAGTGTTTTATAAATATCTCATATAGTGATAATAATAGCTAGCATTTGTATAGCGCTTACTGTGTGCCAAGCACTGTGCCGAGTGCTTTACAAATATCATCTCAAGTAATAATAGCTAGCACTTATAAAGCACTTACTGTGTGCCAAGTGCTTTAAAGACAAATATCTCATTTAATAATAGCTAACATTTATGTAGCACTTACTGTATGCCAAGCACTTTACAACTATCATCTCATTTAATAATAGATAGCATTTATATAGCACTTACTATGTGTCAGGCATTGTATTAAGCACTCCACAATTATTGTCTCATTTGGTTCTCAAAATACTAGCTAGTATTTATATAGCATTGTAAGGGTTGCAGAGTGCTTGACACATGTGACTTCATTTGAACTTCACCCTAACCCTGGGAAATAGGTGCTTTTATTCTCCCCACTTTATAGATGAAGAAGAGGGTATGTGAATTGCCCAGGATCGCACAAGCTAGTAAGCATCTGAAAAAGAACGTGAATTTAGGTTTTCCTGGCTCCAAGTCCCAGAATCTGTCCTAGATAGAGTCCTCCTTATTTCACATCCAAAGGTTTTTTCTACTAGGCTAGACCAGGACAGAGAGCATTGGCCAAGGATATACCATGCAGGGAAGTACAGAAGTTGGGTTGGCCATCCACTCCAGCCCATATTGGTAAAGGAAGTCCTTTGACTGGGGAACAAATGGTAATCCAGCTTCCACTTGCAGCCGTTTGATGGAGGGTGAGCGGTACTGCCTCCCAAGACAGGCTCTTCTCCTTCTGGCTAGTGCTAAGTATCTGGAATTTTTTTTCTTCAAGTCAGTGCTAAAATTGCCTCTTGAAATTTCCATCATTTGCTTTGAATTTCACCTCCAGGGCCAAGCAGCAGAAAGCTAATCCTTCTTCCAGCTGACAGACCTCCTATACTTGAAGGCTTTGGGGTCCTCCCTTTGTCTTCCCTTCTCCAACCCAAACCCCACTGTCCCCAGGTCTCATGTGCCATGATCTCCAGGCCCTTTGCTGTCTTGGTGGCCCTTTGTGCAACGAGAGATGCATATTAACATGGACTTTAAAAACTATTTTATTTTGAAGTGTAGAAAATTCCATTCTCCATAGCATGTGGAGAGGCACCAGACAATACCAGTGGACTTGGGTTCAAATCTCAGATTATAATCGTACTTCCCAGCTGTGTGAGTTCCTGAAGTTAGGAAAACTCTTCTTCCTGAGTTCAAATCTAGTCTCAGGCACTTACTGTGTGTCCCACCCTGTCTGCCTCAGTTTCCTCATCTGTAAAATGAGCTAAAGAAGGAAATGGCAAACCACTCCAGTATCTCTGCCAAGAAAACCCCAAATAGGGTCACTAGAGATGGCCGAAATGACTAAACAACAAGAAGTACCATACCATAGTACCATAGTGGGCAGAGACTTGTGGTCAGAACCAGGAAAACCTGGCTTCAGGTCTTACCTCTTACATGTACTGACTTTGTGATCCTTGACAAGTCACTTAAAAATCTTTGGCCACTCTCTAAAAGTATTAATTGCTTAGATGGTTCTGACCTGCTTGGAGGAGGGACTTCCCTGATCCAGAAGTTTCCTATGTCAATGAAATCCCAGGTGCAGCCCCTATCCCTTAGATGTCTGACACCTCAAGTTCAATAGCCAGGCCAGCTGTATGTGAAGCCAGGTTAGCAGGGGCAGGGGATATTTGTGAGAGACTGAAGCTATGAAGGAGAGGGTCCTCCTCCCCAAACCAGCTGTCCTTGGGCATTCAAGTAAAGCCCGAAGGGAAGGCCTGGCATGGGTTGGGGGACAGGAGAGACGGAGATAGTGGAGGGAGAGGGAGACAGACAGATGGACAGAATGGAGAAGAAAGGGCTCCCGGGTCATAGAATCACAGACCAATGACCTAAGGCTTCCCTGAGACAGAGATTGGTGGAGTGCACATGGGAGTCAGCAAACCACAGACCAAAATAGTTTACCTGAGAGCCTTGTACCTAATCCTATTGCCTTAATGGGCAGGGATTTCAGATTTATCTCCCAGTTGGATAAGAGGCTAAGGATTGAGGCCGGGGCTGACCTGGGAGACCTTTGCTAGCCCCCAACTGCACTCCTACCTCTTAAAAAAAATGTGTGTGTGTGTGTGTGTGTGTATAGACACACACACATATACACACTATATATATATAAATAATCTTAAGAAACCCCACAAACCTATCACTTCCCAGTGATTTCCCCACCTAAAGAACCTTCCCATATAACAGAATGTAATTAAGCAAACCAAAACAACAGGTTGGCTGAATCTGATAACTAAATACCTCCCTTTGCCCCTATAGTCCACCACCCCTCTGCCCAGAGGTGCTAGTCTCAGGGTCCAGTTCCTCTGAGGTCATGACTGTCCACTTCATTCATTGATCAGACTTCTGGTATCTTTAAATCTGATCGATTTTTCTTTATATTAAGTAACTTTATGTTACTGTTTCTGTTTTCATTGTGTTACTGTGGTCATCATATAATGGCTCTCTGTATCAAGTCATGCAAATCTTCCCAAGTTTCTCTGAATTCTTCATATTTGTCCTTGTCAGGACTTGATAACATTCTGTTCCATTCACATACCACAATTTATTCAGCTACTCCCCCAACTGATTGGCACCAATTCTGCTACCATAAAAAGTGCTGCTATAAATATTTATGTATAGCTGTGGATTTCAACCTCTTAGGGATGAGAAGGGACCCCAGAAGGCCAATTTCCTGCTGCCTCAAGGCGCCTCAAGGCACCTGATGGCCTGAGACTCCTCATACTGCTCCTGTCCCCCACCCCCATTTCCATTTCCACCAACAGTTTGGCTACAGGTTAAGGGGAGGGACGTTTTGTGAGTAGGAAGGAGATCATTCTGTAATGTGGAAGTTGGGAAGGACCAACAATACAGGGTGGAGGGGATCCCTAACAGCTCCCAAAGAGACCTCCCCCATCTCCCCAGTGACATTCTAGGGTTCAGCCTCGACATTTCCCCGGAGTGTGTGTGGGCCTGGGTGGACCCCAGGTAAGCGCTGCATCTCACAGCCTCATAATCCCACACTCGATCTCCTTTCCCCCCTCCACTGAATGTGGGGGCCAGCTCAAGGGGCCGACTCCGGACTTGGCTGGGTGCCATTGGTGGCAGACCTCGATCTGAGGCCTGAGCTCCCATCCATCCCTACATTGTTATTTTAAACTCCGGCTGCTCCCCGCCGCCCCCCCCCCCCTCCCGGGTGCCGCGTGGGGAGGAGGAGTTAACCTGGCGTCGCGAGCTTGTTTTCCCCCTCAATTCAATGCCAGGGACAGGGTCAAAAGAAAGAAAAAGCCAAGAGTGTTTTGGGAGCGCATAGGGAGAGTTTCCAGGGCGCGGCCAGAGTGCGGTTAGACAGGAGTTATTTATAGCCAGGGAGCGGAAATGTGGAGGGTCCGGGAGCCGGGCAGGGAGTGAACGAGGGAGCAAGCTGGAGCAGCCGTCGGGGGCCTTCCCTAGGCTTCCAGGGGTCCTGCAGGCTGCTGGAGAGCGGGGCGGAGGCACAGCCCTGCGCCCACCCACTTGCGCGGCTCTCCAGCTCAGCCATACTCAGCCTGGGGATGACCTGGTTTTTGCAGTCTAAGCTCCCACCTGCCCCCTCCCCAGCGGTGATCCGGGGAGAGCTAGTCTTCCAGCCTTAGTGAACAGCATTACTGGACGGCTGTCCTCCTCTACGCTCTCCAGCCCTCCCCTTCTTCCAAAGCAGTTCCCTGGGTTTTGTGTTGGAGGTGGGGGGGGGGGAAGGGGGGAGGGATAGGAGTCACGCCCTGGAGGTTGTCCCAATCTTCAACCCAAAGGTTGAGCCTGAAGGCGACAGCCAGATGTGGGTCTCTGCCCTGGGGACGCCCCTTCAGATGACAACCTCGTCCCTAGTCTCTTCCCCACTCGGAGGAGCGCTGCAGAGCCGGCCGTGCGGGCTGTCTGGAGCCCAAGGGGGCTGCCAGAGCCCTCTCGCCAGGATCCCGGTGGGCTGTAGAAGATCGCGGCCGTGCCCCTTCCTTTCCTGGCTGTGGCCCAGCGAGGCCCGGGCCCAGCCTTGTTCTTTCCACGCCCTGCACCCTTGGTAAGTAGTACATTCCTCCTTCACTCCCATGCCCCGCAGGTGGTAGATCCCGACAGCGCTACCGTAATTACGGGGCTTGGCCTGGCGGCGAGGTGGCTCCCCGGGGGGAACCTGGCTCCTCCTCTTCCCTCTCTTCCCCTCCTCCCAAGCCTGGGGCTGCCACCGAGCTGAGTCTCAGCCCCAGCCTAGGGCGACCAGCTGGCCCCTCTGATACCCAGGAGGGAGGCTGGGAGAGGCCCCCACCATCACCCACATTGCTGAGCCTAAACCTTGGGCTGGATACTGGGGGTGAGTAGGGAGTGGAAGGGAGACGCCGGGTAAAAGAGGAGGACCCGAGCCCGGGAGGGGAGCGTGGGAGGTAACCGGCTGGAAACTGAAGTGCCTCTGCACCCGGCCGCCCCTTTCCCTTGGAGTGGTAGAGGGACGGCGCGGCCTTTACTGATCTGGGAGCCTCAGGTTCCTAGTCAAGGTAGGGACCGTGGCTAGTAAACGATTGACACGCCGCCACTGGCCCGGGTATCAGTTTATCCCTCTTGGTAGTGGGCACAAAACTACTTTCCTCCAAACGGGATATGTCTCTGCCGGGCTCCCAGAGGCTCTTCGGCTTCGGGGACACTGACTTTCCGTAGGGACCTTCCCTCTCTTTCGTCTGGTAAGAAGCGTTTTAGGGGTCTCGGCTCGGGGTTGCGGGCTGGTTTTTCTGGTTGTTGGACCCCGAAGCTCAACGCAGAACCAGTAGGGGGAGCCCGAGGAAGCGTTTTATGTAGGGTCCCCCTGAAGGTGGCCACTACTGGAAAAAGAGTATGTACTGTCCCAAGAAGGCCCCTCTAGGGCCCGTTAAAATCGGGAAAGATGGAGAAGCAGTGAGGAGGGGCTGGAAAGGCATCAGGTTCCCCTCTCTGACACAAATCACAACCCCTGGGCGCTGCGGCTTAATCTGTTTTGTTATTGTGATCCTTACCACCAGAAGTACTGATATGATGCTTTCCATATGTTCTCTGATTTTGTCCTCTTAACAACCCTGAGACGTAGGTGCTATCTTTTACATGAGGGGAAACTGAGGTGGAGATCGAATGAATACCTAGCTCAGAGCCACAGAGCTGGCAAGTTTCTGAGGTCACATTTGAACTCAGGTTTTCCAAGACCAGTATTCTTTCCATGATACCACCTAGCTGCCAGAAAACAGAAAGTCAGTCACCGTTCCAGTTTGGTGGGAGGACTTCAGTCTGCAAAACTGAGATAATTTATTTTTACTACCTCATCCACAGAGCTATTGTAAGGGAAGTGTTTTGTAAACCTCAAATTAGACTTCAGGAGTTCTTGTGCCCATTACAGAGAAAACTGAAGCTCAGGTGTGGACCAGTCATTTTCTTAAATAAGTGTGAGCTTAAACAAATGAGACCAGAGCTGGAGGCAGGCAGTCCAAGACAATCCAGTCAGGGGATTCAGAGACGAAGTTTGTAGAGTCTGCTCTTTTCTGGGGGTGTGGAGGGTGTGGTGCATTATTTGACCCAGAGTTGGAAAGGACTTTAAGGGTCCTCTTGACCAACCCTCTCTCCTCTTTTCTTTCTTTTTCTTCTTTCCTTCCCTTCTTTTTCTTCCTTTCTTCCTATCTCCTTCCTTTCTTTTCCTTCCTTCATTCCTTTTTTCTTTCTTTCTTTTCTTCCTTCCTTCCTTCCTTCCTTCCTGTCTTTTCTTCTTTCCTTTCTTTCTTCCCTCCTTTCTTTTGTCCTTTCTTTCTTTCTCCCTCCCTCCCTTCCTTTCTCTCTCTTTTTCTTTTTTCTTTCTTTCTCTCTTTTCTTTCTTTCTTTCTTTCCAATGAGGGGACAAAGGCCCAGAGAAATTCAGTGACTTGCCCCAGATCACACAGGTAGGAGGAGGCCGAGTTGGGATTTGATGTTTTCAGACTAGGGGCAGTTGTCCAGCTTTTTGGTCGCTGCTTCTCCTATCACGCTTTACAAATGCACAAAGCCTACCTCACAGGTTTCCAGCTAAATGTCCTCCTTCCTGAGAGATTCATTCCCTATTTTACTCCTACCCCAAACCCATCCCTAGAGGACTGCAGAGAAAACCATACTGCGTGCATCCAATCACACTTTCTCCCTGTAATCAGAGGTCCTGGGTTCAAATGTTACTTCTTCCCTTTACTATGGGGCCTTGGCCAAGTCACTTAATCTCCTTGTGCCTCAGTTTCCCTTTCTGTAGAAGGCAGAAGTTGGACCGCATAACCTCAGAGTCCCCTTCCATTTTGAGATCTTTGATGAAATAACAGTGGCCTCATTTCTGTTGCCCTTCAGGGTTTACGAAACACTTTCCTCACAAGATCTCCATGTGTGAGTGCCAATATTATTAGCCCCATGCTGGAGTACACACCCAGGCTGCTCAAGTGCAAGCTGAGCCTCTTTCTGCTCCCCTTTTCCTCCCCCTCCACCCCCAGGGTCGATTGGAATTATTAAAGTTGCAAAAGTCCAAAGGATCAGCATTTACTGTGGTCTCTATATTAAGAACCAGGATCCAGAGACTGAAATGGAATGGTCCTTGCCATCAAGGACTTTACTCCCTTTGAACCTATCTGCTGTGCTAGGTGATGGGCATACAAAGATAAGAATGGAAAAAAACCAAACCTGTTCTTACCCTCAAGAAGCTTACATTCTATTAGGAGACACAGATATACATATGAATAAAGGCATCTTGAGGAGCATTACTGGGGACAAGATGTGCAGAGACCCTTGGTGAGATAGGGAAAGTTGTTTGGTCATTTTTCAGTCATGTCTGACTCTCATTGACCCCTTTTGGGGTTTTCTTAGCAGAGATACTGGAGTGGTTTGCCATTTCCTTCTCCAGCTCATTTTACAGATGAGGAAACTGAGGCAGACAGGGTTAAGTGACTTGCCCAGGGTCACACAGCTAGTAAGTGTCTGAGATTGGTTTTGAACTCTGATCTTCCTGACTCCAGGATAAGTTTCAGACATTTGCTGAGATGTATTATAGCTTGAGGGTTTTTTTCTTGGCCACCAGGTGGTGTCCTTTTCTCTCCCTCCCTACACAGCCCTATGGAAGGTCTCCAAGGAAAATTTCTGCCTGGATCCTTTAGATCCTAGATCCTTTATTCCCAGAGCCCTATGTATGTGTCTGTTGGAGGGTACCCAGGCAAGAGGGAGCCTTCAGTGGGCAGGGTCCTGTGTAGTGGCTTCTCTGGAGACATTACATCCTAAAGAGAGCAGAGGTATGCCCACCTCTGGCCTTGAGTGGGGTAGCTTCTTTCTCAGCCCTGCTAGGTCTTGAGTCACTGAACTGGACAGAAGGTCTCAAGGAATGGAGTCTCCAAAAGTTCTTTCTGTAGCCTGGCAAGTGATGGAGACAGCAGCCAGGAAGAGGTAGAGCTAGGCTTAGACTAGGGGTGGGGTTATAGGAACATAGGTCTGTCCAGATCTGGAAGGGACCTCAGAGGCCATCTGCTCCAAGTCCTTTATTTTACTTAAGAAGATACAGAGACCCAGAGAGAGATATGTCTGGAGTGTGCTGGAACCTGTTTCACCTGGCTAGTAGATTGTTAAATTGTTAAATTATGAGCTTTTATACCTTGGCAAAGGCTACAAATCAGGGCTAAATTTATTGTTTAATAATGTAGATTAAGCCTAGAAATGTGTCATGCTTTTAGGAGAACTGGTTGTTAACATGTTTACCAGCACACTGATGGATATGGCTTTCCCAAAATCACAGTTGATAAATGGTAGAACTGGGATTTGAACCTAGGACCTCTGACTCAAGAACCAAGGCTCATCCCACTATGTCATAGTACTTTGGCGCATGTCTGAGTCTTAGAAAAGAGATCAGCATGAGACCCCTTTCTGTTGAGGAAGCTATCATCTTCATAGTGGCCCAGATTTACAACTGATGAGCCATTCCTGACTCCCCTCTCCCTCATATTCCATATCTAATCAGTTGCTAAGTCTTGTCAATTCTCCCTTGACAGCATCTCTGGTATACATCTTCTTTCCGCTTAGACAACCCCCACCTTCATCATCCCTTGCCTGTAACAGCCCCTGATATGGTTTTCTGGCCTCAAATCTTGCTCCTCTGTTCTCTACTCTATCCTCAAAATTATCTTCCTAAGGCATACCGGTGTGACAAAGTCACTCTTCTCCTCAAAGTCTCCAGTGGCTTCCTGATTGCCTCTAAGATTAAACGTTCAACCTGGCATTTGAAAGGCTGGAACCTGGATCCAACCTATGTTTCCAGACTGATTTCATGTTAGTGCCTTTCATGCACTTTTATGTTCCAGCCAATCTTGCCTCCTGTTTCTGAACTGAGGACTGCATTTCATACCTCCTAGTGGGGTCAGAGGACCCAGGTTCCAATCCAGTCACTCCCTCTCTCTGGCCTCAGTTTTCTCATCTGTAAAATGAGCTGGAGAAGGAAATGGTAAACCGCTCCTCTGTCTTTGTCAAGAAAACTCCAAGTAGGGTCATGAAGAGTCGGAAATGACTGAACAACAGCAAAATCAGGAGGCTGGCACCTAGTGTTTAATGTATGTTACATTAAATTTCTAAGGCCTAATCCAATCTAGACGAGTCTCTGGCTTTTAGGTTAAAGGAAGCTGGGAATTAGCAAGTGACCTGGGAGGGACCTGGGGCCTGGAGGGACTGGTGACTGGTCAGGGTTGTTCCTAATTGTGGAGGGGACTGGAGACAGGATAGGGTAGACGGTGCTGATAGTCTTGGGACTTTTATTAGAAGGTCGGGCAGGGAATATTTTTTGCTTTTTCTTCGTATCACCGGTATCTAGTGGCTGGCACATCATAAGCACTTATTAAATGCTTGTTGGTTGGCTGATTCTGAGATATACCTTGCTCCAAAAATGGAATGAGCTATCCTTGGGGGAAGGAAAGGACAGGCTGGCTGGAAGGGATCTCAGGCCATCTAGTCTCAAAGGCTCAGAGAGGGTGACTCACCCAAAGTTACAGAAGGTAAACGGTGACAGAGTTAGGAGTTGAATCCAGGTCCACTGACTCAACATCTGGGCTTTTTCCACTGTCAAACATTTATTAAGCACCTACTGTGTTCATGCAAGGCAACTGATCTCCTCCTGATTTTCTGATGAGACTGGTTCCTTCCAGCTCAAAGATTTTGTGATTTTGTTCTTACCCAAGGGGACAGCTAAGACCCCCTGGATACTATGCAGCTAAGTGAGTGGATAGAGTGCAGGACCGAGAATCAGGAAGACCTGAGTTCAAATTCTGCCTAGGAGGACACTTACTAGCTCCCTGACCAAGGCACTTAACCTTTCTGCCTCAGTTTCCATAACTGTAAGTGGGGATAATAACAGCACTCATCTCCCAGGGTTGTACTTAGCTAAGTGTCCGGCACATAGTAGGTGCTTAATGCTTGTCCTCTTTTTTCTTCACTTAGTCCTGCCCAGGGGAAATTAATCCTTCAGAATCAGATCCCAACCTTCTCAGTACCAGTTTTGCCCATCCACAATGGGGATAGGGAGTCTCCAGGAGGTTGACTCTGGCACAGATGCCTTGTCATGCTCCCCCACCTACCACTTTTAAACTCTGGGCCTTTTCCCCAAGGATCTTAGGGCTATGGAAGACAAAGGCTGCGTGGTGGGGGTGGGGGAAGGTGCACAAGAGCCCTGAGTCACTCTCTTCAATCTTTACCCGTAGTGCAGAGGCCCAAAAGGATAGGGAGTTGGGGGGGGGGGGGGCCTGGGAAGGCAGGGCCTTCCTTTCCTGAAGATTTCATTATTCATCTACAGAGATCTGGTTTCTGGGTATCAGTTTCAACAAGTTGGTCCTGACTCATGAGTAGGGAGCTGAGGCCTGAGTCCTGATATCCCGGGGAGACTCCTCCCTTACTCCAAGATCACCCTTAGACCAACAGTGGTCTACTCAGACCCCCTGGCATCTTGTCTGCTAGGCTTCAGCCACAGTGTGGGCACAGACAGGCCCAGGTTCATTAGCTAATTAGTGCCTCAGCTCTCTGGGGAAGAGGGGGAGGGGCGAGCTGGGTCTGGGTAACGTTATCCTCAGGCATAGGAGAGGCCAGGAGATGGAGATCAAAGGAGGCAGAACCCTGGAGCCCCAGGCTCCCAGTCTCTGGCGCCCTGGCTTGGTCTCCTGAGTGTCCCCAGGCGGTGCGTGTAGGGGGAGGCCCATTCCCCAGCCGGCTGTGAGCACTGCGGGGCCCACGTGCCCCCAGGTCGGGAGTTAGGCCTGAGTACTCCTTCCTCCACACCTCCCCCCCTCAGAGCAGAAGCGGTGGGGGAGGGCTGTGACTCAGAGAGACTGGAGGTGAGGGAGGATATGACTCCCGCTGGGGCTCGAATTCCCAGCTGAGCGCACGCAAACAATGAGACACCCCTTCCTCCACCTCGGGCCCTGGGGCCGAGGCAGTGCTTCCCCCTCTGCTAGACCCCGGGCCCCAGGGACCTCTTTTCCCACCCGTGGGGTCACCATAGAGTGGCGATGTAAAGGGGCCGAGGGGCTGATTATGTCCATCACCTCCCCAGCCCGTAGAGCCGGCCGCTCCTCTCCGAGTCTGGCAAGGCGAGGCTCTCGCTTCGCACCTCTTGCTTCCAGGGCTAGCCGGGACGGGCCCAGGCTTGCCGGGCCTCAATTCCTCCCTCACCCCAAGACCTGCTGGAGATCTGGGCAGGAAGAGGGCGGGCCTCGGGCCGCACCGTCTATGCCCTGGAGTCAGATCCCCTTAGCCCAAGCAGGTCCGGGGTTGTGGGCTCCCACTGTTTGTCCACCAGGCTGCAGGAAGCATGCAGACCCTCGGGAAGGGAAAGGGGATGGGCTAGGATTCCCCAGGCAGAGGTCGGGGCCACGGAGCAGTTCCCTGCCTCCTCCCCTCGGGCCCGGGGATTTTCCGCCAGCCCGCCCCTTTCCCTGGAGTTGGGGGGGGGGGGTTACTCACTACCCAGGGGCCGACGAGACCCTTCCTGACCCCCTTCTGTTCCTTCCCTCCTCAGCCCAGCACAGGGAATGACAAAGAGTGCAGGGCAGACGCTGGGGGGTCCTGGTCCCTCGTAAGCCGCCCCCACATCTTATCTTTAAAGGGGCTCATCACCCTCACCCTCGGCGGCAATGGGTTCACTGGGCTAGGGAGGAGGGAGGCTGGAGGAAGCATTTGTAGTTGCTGTTTTGGTTCTGGGTCCGGATCTTAGGGTGCATCCCGGAGATCGTCCAGGCCCCTGGTCTCCCTGAACCAATATCTGGGTGGAGGAAGCACATTGAGATCTGAGGTCAAAGCTAGGGCAGCTGTTCTGTGGAGGGAGGGTGTGTAACTGGGTCCTTTTCTGGCAGTCCTGTAGACACTGGATGGGGAAAGATGTCCTAGGTCAGGACCGGACCTCAGAGTTCTCTGGCCTTGAATTGGAGGCTTTGGAGCTTGGGGACCGAAGACTTGACTCTGTTTTGGAAGAGGGGTGCTGGTATGACCTTCCACTCTCCCCCTCCCCTACTCTTCCATCTGGCTTCCCCATAGCACCTGAAAGCGTCTCTCCCCTCGGGTTTCTTGGTATGGAGGGGGAGGTGGGGTGGCTGTGAGACCCACTGGGCACCCGGTGCCCCCTGGTGGAAGGCGAAGCTGTAGGACATAGCTTTAACTTGTTTCAGGAGGTGAGAGAGCCTGGAGAGTGAGGTAGCCCAGCCTCACACCCTAGGAAAAGTCCAATTTGGATCTAGGGAATGCCCGCCCTGCTCTGGTGGGGACTCTGAAAACCTTCTTGTCTCTTATACCTGTCCCTCCCCCTTTATCCCGGGCCTTTCTTTGTCCTTTTCGCCCACCCCTAACACTGTCCTTGGCTGGCCCCCCTATCGCAGTCTCTCCAGCTTCTCCCTTCTGAGAAGGACCCCATCCTTGGCAGTGAGGGAGTCAGGTCTCCTGGGGTTGGGCCGAGTTCAAAGGCAGAGCGGTGACCCCAGGGGGCCTGGCTGGGCCTGGGGGGCGGGAGCGTGCAGTACAATGGCAGGAAGCGGGGGCAGCAGCATTGTCCGCAGCCCTGGCGGCGGCGCAGACGCTGGCTTCTCTATCCTTGCCATGGGGACAGGCCATGGAGTCTCGGGCCGGCGCAGTCCAGGGCTGTCCTCACCTCTGCTTCCCCAGGCCAGGGACACAGGGGGCTGCAAACACCAGGTAGGAGAAGGGGGCGGCACTGCTCCTGGGCCTGCCACTGCTTCCTTATCTACTCCCCACCCTGGACCTCCTCTAGGTCTAATCTCAACTCCTAACTACCTGGGGTTGCCGAATTGAGGAGGGAAAGAAACTGCCTTTCATACACTATATGCCAAAGTACCTGGGCCCCTAGGGGCTGAGATCTAATGACTTGTGAAGGAAGATCTCCAAGCGCCTCGGATCTGGATCAGGGTGGGAATTGGGCTCAGCCATCTACTGGGGGCAGGGCAGTAGAATGGACCTGGGTGGTGAAGAGAACTTAGGCGGTGGACAGCTTTGTCAGAACATCCTGTCTTTTGTCAGGATGTGGCCACAAGAGGACTCGGCCTCTCCCGGTGTTGTTTCTTCCCCGTCCCTGCCCACCCCACCCCCTGCCCCACGGGGAAGCCTTTCCTTGGGCTGAATGGGAGCCAAGATCTTTGTGGGCCTGGGAGATCAGGAGTGCCCAAGGAAGTATGAGTGTGT
Source organism: Trichosurus vulpecula (assembly GCF_011100635.1). Classification (NCBI taxonomy): domain Eukaryota; kingdom Metazoa; phylum Chordata; class Mammalia; order Diprotodontia; family Phalangeridae; genus Trichosurus; species Trichosurus vulpecula. The sequence continues at coordinate 23,432,696 of NC_050574.1, forward strand.
TTGCCAGTGTGAGAGGGTCTGTGTCTATGAAAGAGTAGATGGGCTTGGCCGCTATGTACATGGGTGTAACCTGGGAAAGCTGACTTCCCTCTACCCTCTCATCATGCTTTTCCCTCCTCCTGAGCCATAACTCTTTCCCCACTTTGCTGCTCTCAGTTTCTATGCAGTGGGTCAGCTCAGTGACCTTTGCCCTGGAGAGTCCCTAGAACCAAGGTCATCCTTTCTAAGGTCATTTTCTATCTGCTCTGTATGTTGTTTCCCCACTAGATGGTAAACTCTTTGAGGGCCGGGTACTTTTTTTTTCCCTTTTGCCTAGTGTGGTTAAGGGTTTAGTATAAGTAAATGCTTATTGATCTCATCATCGTCATCTCTCCCTGGGAATATTCCCAGCACCCCCACCCCCATACCCCTTCCCCACAGTAGGGGTCTAGTGGTTACTGTGGATTCTCACTCTGGTTTAGTCTCAGCTTCCCTTGGGGCTGGAGAAGAAGTGGTCAGAAGTTTTATCTGTCTTCAGGCTCCAGGGACTGGGAGGTCTGTGTAGGTCTTTGTGATCCCTGCTCCTGGGCTGGTGTGGGGCCCTTGGCCACTGGCCATCCCTGGTGGCCCTTTGTTTCTCTTGTTTGTTCCACTTACAGGCTTTGTGGCTCTTCTAGGGTCAGGGACCGAAGTTCAGCTGGCTTCGATGCTCTCTCCTCTCCCCTCTCCCGCCTCCTTCCCCTGGGACACAGAGGTCTCTAAGTAATCAGCCAAGATTGGATTGTGTGTGTGTGTGTGTGTGTGGTGTGTGTATCTCTGTGTGTGTGTAAGGAGTGCACTCCAGATACCCTCCTCCTACTTGCCAGGCTTTTCTGCCTCGGCCTCAGAGCAGCTGTGCCCAGATGTGCACTCCTTCTGACCCCTAGCAGGGGACTAATGCCATTCAGAGTTCAGTGACCCCTGGTGCTCTGTGGTCTGGGGAGAAAACTTGGCTTCCACTTTGTGAAATCAAGAGTTTCCACCCAAGGGTTTGGGTTTCAGTAAATGGCCCTCTCCCAGTGTTCCCTGACCTTACCCCCCCAGCTCTCCAGCAGGGGTTCTTAACCCTTTTTTGTGTATTGTGGATCAATCTGATGAAGTGTATGTATTTCTTTTCTGAGAATTATGTTTTTAAAAATATATATTTATTTAGTTTTCAACATTCAGTTTTGTAAGATTTTGAGTTCCAAATTTTTTCTCCCTTCCCTCCACCGTCCCCAAGACAGCAAGCAATCTGATATAGGTTATACATTACAATCATTAAACATTCCCACAGAGAATTATGTTTTTAAATGGATATAAGAAAAAATATAGGACTATCAGTGAAACCAATTATATTGTTAGCAAAATATTTAAAAAGGCAAGTTCACAGACCTCCAGGTTAAGAATGTCTGTCCTCCATCTTCCCAGGCCAGGAGCCCTGCAGAGGGACTTTATAACCTGGGGGAGGCCGGGCATCTCTCTTGCCCTCCTAGGTGTGTAAGCCAGGAAGTAGGAGCCAGGTTGGGGAGGCGGTGTAGAAAAAGATGCCTCTTGGGATTACAGTGGTGAATAGCAACATATACAGTTCTGTGGATGCAGATGGACCTTGATTTACAAAGCAGGTAAAATGGAAGCTCCTTGAGGACAGGGATAGTTTCATTTTTGCTTTTTTATCCCCAGTGCCTAGTCAAGTGCTCGGCACATAGTAGGTACCTAATAAATGCTTACTGATGGATTGGTTTCCCTGGGAAGTAACTGGAAAAATGGCATTTTAAGCAATTGTTGGTGCAGTAGGAAGAACCCTTGGCTGGGAGGAGAGACCAGGCTCTCAGTGTCCCACCCCCCACGTCCTAACCTTAGGGTCTCCCCATTAATTCTGCTTTCCACAGCTGCTGCTTGGAATGTAGCCATCTGGCCAGTGGGGAATGCTTCACTTATGGTAACCATGTCCTGAGCTCCGAGCCTGGGTGCCTGGCCTGAATTTTACAAATGTTTGTTGATGGACTGGACTAGATGTTTCCATTCTATGAGTCTGAATTTGGGGTCTGCAGTGGGAAAGGCCTTGGATTTGAGATTCTGGTTCTTTCTCCAGCTCTAACTTTCTGTGATATATACAAATACACAGACATATATACATGCGTGCACACTTATGGGTGTACATGTGTATTTATTTATTTTTCCTTTTAAATTTATTTTTTGTTTACAACATTCAATTCCACAAGTTTTTGAGTTCCAAATTTTCTCCCTCTCCCTCTCCTCCCCCCTCTCCACCCAAGACGGCATGTAATCCAGTGTAGGTTCTACATACATATATTTTTATAAAGTATAAACTTAAATTGTGAGGTCCAGGTCAATGGAAATTAGACCAGTAAATAATATAACACCAAATGGATGCTGTAGACAATCATTTATTTTGACAAACAAACATTTATTAAGCACCTATCATGTGCAAAATCCCCTTAAAATAAAACATGGTCCCTGCCCTCTAGGGCCTTGTGGTTTGGTAAGGAGTAAGGGAGGTAGAGGAAAGGGGAGATCAGAGGAGTCACCAAGGAAGTGGGCCTTGAAGGGAGGCAGAGGAAAGGGGAGATCAGAGGAGTCACCAAGGAAGTGGGCCTTGAAGGGAGGCAGAGGAAAGGGGAGATCAGAGGAGTCACCAAGGATGACATCCCAGAGGAAATGGACCTTGATGTTAGGCAAGCTTAAAAATGCACTAAGACTTTTGGTACAAAATTTATGGGTATGTATGTGCATGGGCACACATGTAAATTTTTTTTTATTTGGGGGAGATGCCTGTCTCTATGATACTCTTCATGTAGGAGCTCCTCCGATGAAGAAACTCCCTCTAACAATGCAGATCTACAACTGAGTCTTAGAAAGTTGCCTGGAATGGTGAGAGATTTAGTGGTTTCCAAGTGTCCAGGGAAGGACTTGGCCCTAGGCCTTTCTGGTTCTGGACAGGCTCTCTGCTGCCCAGTGCTCACTGCCTCCCAGGGTGGGGCCTTGCCAGATTTTCTTAAGGATGGGTCACTGGTATTGCTGGGTCTCTGTCCAGCATTCTGGGCTCTGGTCATTGGAGAGAGGAGGGAAGAGACCAGGCCAGGCAGGGTCACCTGGAGTTCACCTTTACGTATTCTTCCTTCCCTCCCTCCCTTCTTTCCTCCCTGCTGCCTGGGGTTGATTTCCTCACAAGCAGACCCCTGCTGAATACAGGACAGTGAATAGTGTCCTCCTGGTCGTGCCCACAGCCTGCTCCAGGCTTCAAGGCCCACTTCCTTGGTGCCTCTTCTGAGGTCCCCTTTCCTCTCTCTTCCTTCGTCTTTACCAGACCATAAGGCCCTAGAGGGCATTATTTATACCATCTGCTTGATCCTGTTATTTACTGGTCTAATTATCATTGGCCAGGGCCTTGATTTAAGTTATTCGGTGTTCGCTCTCTCTCTCTCTCTCTCTCTCTCTCTCTCTCTCTCTCTCTCTCTCTCTCTCTCTCTCTCTCTCACTCACTCTTCTCTCTCTCTCTTTCTCTCTCTCACACACACACACACACACACACAATGTCTCAGTCTTGTTGCAGTTTTAAACTATTAAAGCTTAAGACACCCTGTAAGCATGTGTGTATATCTGTATGTATTATGTGCACATGTATGTGTTTTCATATATATACACACACATACATATATATTCACGGTATATAGGCATGTACACATGTGTGTCTGCTATGTCTGTGTATATGTACATAGGTTTAGTATATAAAGTAAATGTGTCTGTATATATGTGTATATGAAATGTGATCTCTGTGTATGTGTCTGTATGTGTATGTCTGGCCTCTTCAGCTAGATTGGGAGATCCTAGTGGGCAGAGGTCATAGTGGGAAAACTGGGTACAGTGGACAGAATGCCATACTTGGAAAGGCAATGAGGAAACTGAGGCAAACAGGGTGAAGTGACTTGCCCAGGATCACACAGATCATTAAGTGTCTTGGGCAGTAAATGTCTTGTCTCCAGGCACTGTGCGCTATCCATGGCTCCACCCAGCTGTCCGTATGAATGTTAGCTAGATTGTTATTAGCATCCTGGTCATGGACAAGTTAATTAACCTTTGCAAGCCTCAATTTTTTTCAGTGGAAGATGGGTATAATAATGGGTGTCGTGATGCTCAAATGAGATATTGTGCACCTCTCCAAACATGTAAATGTCAGCTATGATTATGTGGTAGGCCCCCCCCCCCCTCCCCCGTGCATAGTCAGCAAGTAACTAATGGGATTTCTTCTGGGCATGGACTGTTTGGGTTTCGTGCTTATACTAGGTACTTAACTAGTGCTTGTTGAATTGTAACTTCAATCAACAAACTTTTTTTTAAGCACCTACTAATGACCCCTGCCCCTAGGAGTTTTATGCTTTATAAGGGAAGGCACATAAGTAAACACAAAGTCATTTTTTGGGGTGGGGAGCCTAGTCACTGGTAGGGGTGAGAGTCTACAAAAAGCCTCTTGTAGGGGCACAGGTGAAGCTGGGCTTTGAAGGCTTGAGCCAGAGCATCTGGGAGGCTGAGTTGGGGAGGCAGTACATTCCTTATAGACTTGGGAGAGAGAGATAAGATGCAGTGAGTGTCATGTATGGGGAAATGCATGGAGGACAGAGTCCATGAAGTAGAGTGAAGGATGGTGATACAATAATTCATCTGGGAAGGTTGGCTGGAGCAAGATTTCTTTCAGTGCCAAATTGGGGGGAGGGAGGAGTGGGTTCTATTTGATCCTGGAGGTAGTAGGGAGCCATTGGTTCTTCTAGAGGAGGGGGGTGACATGGCCACACCTGTACCTTAGGAGTCTCACTTTGACAGGATGGATCAACGAATCCAACAATTTTAAGTGCTTACTATGTGCCAAGCGCCTGCTCTAAGTGCTGGAGATACAGAAAGAGGCCAAAGATAGTCCCTGCCCTCAAGGAGCTTATGGTCTGATGGGTGGGTCTGAAAGGGTGCAGTGAGACCAATCCTCAAATTGTGGAAATATTGCAGGTAAGAGGGGAGGAGGGCATGATCCAGGGTGGTAGTCTTGTGAGGGGAGGGGAGGGAATATCGATGAAAGACATGGAGGGAGAATTGATAAAACTTATCAACTAAATGGGGATGGGGGGTGAGGTAGAGGAAGCCTCAAGAGCCATCGAATGGCTATGAAACCAGAGTGACCCAGAGGATGGTAACCTCCTTCACGGACATTGGGAAATTCAAAAGAGGAATGGTTTGGGGGAAAATGGGACATAATTGAGTGTAAGATGTCTATGGAACATCCTGTAGGAAATGTCCAACAAATGGGCTATTGGTGATGTGAGGCTGGAGTTCAGGAGAGAGACCACAGCAGGACAGCAAGGCCATAGAGAGGCTAGTGGATCCTCTGGTCTCTGATTGGATCCCAGAGTTCAGAGGGGAAAGAAGATGGCCCCAAACTGAGGTCTGGGATAGACCAGAGATTGTGGTGATACATGGATGTTGAATGAACACACATGACTGAGGAGCGGCCAGACAGGAGGCTGACCAAGGGGGCAGTGACACCAGCATGCATTGAGGGGAGGGGTGGTCCTTGTCATCGATGATAATAGCAATAGCTAACATTTCTATAGTGCCTACTCTGTGCTAGGCACTGTGCTAAGGACTTTATTATCTCATTGCATCCTCGAAACAAGTCTGGGAGGAAGGTGCTGTTATTATCCCCATTTCACAGGTGAAGAAATTGAGGCAAACAGGTTAAATGACTTGGCCAGGATTGCATAGCTAGTAAGTATCTGAGCTTGGATTTGAACTCAGGTCTTCCTGACTCTAGGGACACTGCATAGAGTGCCAGCCCTCGAGTCAGGAAAACTCATCTTCCTGAGTTTAAGTCCGGCCTCAGATATTTACTAGCTATGTGAAGCTGTGCCACTTCACCCTATCTGCCTCAGTTTCCTCATCTGTAAAATGAGCTGGAGAAGAAAACAGCGAACCAGTCCACTATCTCTGCCAAGAAAACTCCAAACGGATCGTGATGAGTCTCAGACACTTCTGAACAACAACGAAAAGCCCTTAACTCTAGGGTCTAAGGACTGAGGATAGGCCGTCTGATTTGGCAATTAAGGCGTTGTTAATTGGAGAGCAGTTTCAGTTGAGGGATGAGGTCGAAGGCCGGATTGCAAGGGGTTAAGAGCACAAGGAGGAAGTGGAAGCATCTGATTCTAGCCAGCTTTTTCTAGGACTTTGGCTAGAAAAGGGAGAAGAGATGTAGGACAATAACCGAAGAGGCTGATAGCATCTGGTGAGCATTTTTGTTGTTGGTTTGTCCTAGGCTGGGAGAGGGGTGGGTTTGTTCGTAGGGCAGAGTAGGACTGGTAGATGGAGAAAGATTGAAGACTAGACTGAAGCGGGGATGATTTTAGGGGCAATCTGCTGGTGAAGGGCGGAAGCTGGAGGGTACAAGCTGGGGTGTTGGTCAGGGAGAGAACCAGGGGGTGATGAAGGGGCTTTGAGGTAAAGAGAAGGGAGAAATGGGGGCTCTCACCTCTTTTCTCAATACAATAGGAGACTGGGTACTCTGGTGAGAGGGAGGGGAAGTGGGTGGGGTGAAGGCTGGGGGAAAGAACAGAAAATTGGGCTTTCACCTAGAAGTCAAGTGCTTACTGTGATAAGCAAGGGGCAGGTAGGTGGTGCAGTGGATAGAGCTCTGGGCCTGGAGTCAGGAGGACCTGAGTTCAACTCAGGCTTCAGACACTTACTAACTGGGTGACCCTGGGCAAGTCGCTTCACCCTGTTTGCCTCAGTTTCCTCACCTGTAAGCTAGAGACGGAAATGGCAAACCACTGCAGTATCTTTGCTGAGAAAACCCCAAATGGCGTCTCAAAGAGTCTGAACTGCTGCAGTGTGGTAAGTGCTTGGAGATACAAAGGGTCCCTGCTCTCAAGGAGCTCACATTCTAATGGGAAGATAACTTGTCAACAGAATGTATGTACAAGAGATAGGAGATGCCTGGGAAGTAATCCCCGGGAAGATACTGGAGACTGGGAAAAGCTTCTGGAAGCAAGTAGGACCTTAGCTGAGACTTGAAGGAGCCAGGAGGGATGGAGAGAGCTGGAGGTCTGGGGATAGGTCGGTGAAAAGGGAGGGGAATGAGAGGAATGGGCCAGGTCAGTGTCACTGGATGGAATAGTGCATGGGGGAGTAAAGCATAAGGAGGAGGCCAGGTTATGAAGAGCCAAACAGAGGGGGCAGCTAGGTGGGAACACCAGCCCTGGAGTCAGGAAGACCTGACCTCTGGACATTTACTAGCTGTGTGACCTTGGGCAAGTCCCTTAACCTTCTTTGCCCCTCCTCCCATAAAAAAAGCCAGACAGAGGAATTTATATTTGAGCTGCAAGGCAATAGGAGATAACTGGAATTGATCACTGTGGCCGCTAATGTGGGAAGAGACTTGAGGCAGTCAGACCAGCCACCTGACCGCTTCTAATAGGCATAAGATGTGGAGAATCTGGGCGGAGGGCATTTCCGGGGATCATCCCTCTAGAGCAGCCAGGTGGCATGGTAGATAGATTGAGAAAGACCTGAGTTTGGATCAAGTCTGTGGGACGGTAGGCACATCTCTGAATCTCAGTCTGCCTCAGTTTCTCCATCTGTAAAATGGGGAGAATAACCTACCTTTCAGGGTTGTTGTGGAGATCAAATGTGATAATACATAAAATGCTTTGGAAAACTTAAGAGGCTATGGAAATGCTAGGTAGCTATTAGGACAGGAAGGGACCCCAAGGTCACCTAGGCCTTCATTGAATGATCAGATAGGAACATGAGGCCCAGGCAGGTTGTCTTGTAAATGGCAGCTTTGGTGTTCATTCTGTTACTCCATCGCTAAGAAAGTCTCTTCTCCCATGAGGAACCACAGTGTACTTCGCCCGTTTTTATCCTATATTATTTCATATTGTAATTATCTCTGGGTTTTATCTTCCTACCAGACTGTAAACTCTACAAAAGCAAGGACTGTGTCTTACCTAAACTTTGTGTCTCTCCCTGTGCTTGATAAACAATGATTGGCTAGAATGGAATTCTATCCTCCACGCTCTCACTTTCTGCACCTGGGGCTGGGCTGCCCACGGTGTGCCTGGTTAATCATAGTAGGTGAGCTTGGAGAGGAGATGAGTCAGAGGAACTGGAGAGTGTATATTCCTTCAAATATTTGAAGTATTGCTGAAGGGAAGAGGGTTTGGAGAGGTTGTAATCCATCCTGGGGGCCCTTAGCAACCGGCAAATTTAGGCTTTTTTTTTTTTTTTTTTTTTTTTAGGAAAAACTTCCTAACTGAGTTTTCCCAAAGGAGAATGGGATGCCTGGGAAGGGTGAAGGCTCCCCTCCATTGGTGGCCTCCAAGAGGAGCCTGGAAGCCCACTTGCTGGATAGGTTGTAGAGCAGACTCTGGTTTAGGAATGGAATGGAATTGAACGGTCACTGAGGGACTGGCCTTCTAGCTTTGATACTTTGTTATGGAGAGAGGTCTGGGCAGATGCCCTCTGTGTGGCTGCCTCTGCCTGAGGCCTGTGCTTCTCGCCTCTAGGTATGCCACCACGCGGACTGTCAGCAGCTCCACCGCCGTGGGCCCCTCAACCTGTGCGAGGTGTGTGACGGCAAGTTCCACAGCACCATGCACTTTGACGGGCACATCCGCTTCGACCTGCCCCCCCAAGGTGAGCTGGGCCCGGGACTTGGGGGATGGGAGAGGGGGCTTCATGGTAGCCGGCGACACCATTAAGTCAGAGGGCCTATCCTTTCTAATCGAAGACTTCTTCTTACTTGGATCCTCCTCTCACACTGTTCCAGGAAGGGGTTCAACATCTGAAGACCCTGCTTTGGATCATGGTGTTGGAGGGGCCAGGACTAACCAGAAGTCATCAGCTGAGGGTGGGAAGCAGTGGAGAGAGAGGCCCCAGTCTGGGGCTATCTCAGGACCTGGGTTCGAAGTATCATGGAGTAGCGATTAGATGACTGGAATTGGAGTCTTCATACCCAAGCTGCTTGACTCTGGTCAAATCACTTACCTTCTCTGGGCCTGTTTCCTCATAAAAGGAATGGATTCATTGGTGTAGAGGTCCATTCCAGCTCAAAAATCTATGACCCTATCATATGCTACTTACTCCTTGGACAGTTTTGGTCTGATCACTTCCCCTAAATGGGCCTCATTTTCCCCATTTGTAAAATGACTAACATGGATTAGGGCACAGCTAAGGCTCTTTTCTTTGAGTCATACAATGTTCTGAACTCCAACGTTGTCCCAGATGAGCCAAGGAGGAAAGGAATTCTTCTGGTTTGGACAACACATTTTAAAAACATTTCTTAATATTGTATTTTTTCCCAATTAAATGTAAAAACAATTTTTAACATTTTAAAAAATTTTGAGTTTCAAATTTTCTCCTTCCCCCTTATTAAGAAAGCAAGTAATTTGATATAGGTTATACATGTGCAGTCATGCAAAACATATTTGCAGATTAGTCATGTTGTGAAAGAAAACACAGATTAAAAAAAGAAAAAGACATTTTTTAGAAGTATGCTTTATTCTGCATTCAGATGCCATCAGTTCTTTCTCTGGAGGTGGATAGCATTTCTCATCATGAATCTTTTGGAATTATCTTGGATCATTGTATTGCTGAGAATAGCTAAGTCATTGTACTGAGTACAGTGTCCTGGTTCTGCTCACTCCACTTTGCATCAGTTCATGTAAGTCTTTCCAAGTTTTTCTGAGAGCGTCCTGCCTGTCATTTCTTACAGCACGATAGTATTCCATTACAAGCACATACCACAACTTGTTCAGCCGTTTCCCAATTGATGGGTATCCCCTCAGTTTTGAATCTTTGCCACCACAGTAAGAGCTGCTATAAATATTTTTGTACCTTTTACCTTTTTAAAAATCTCTTTGGAATACAGACCTAGTAGTGCTATTGCTGGGTCAAAGGGTATGCACAGTTTTATAGCCTTTTAGCCATAGTTCCAAATTGCTCTCCAGAATGGTTGGATCAGTTCACAGCTCCACCAACAATGCACTAGTGTTCCAATTTTCCCACATCCCCTCCAACATTTGTCATTTTCCTTTTCTGTCATATCAGCCAATCTGATAGGTGTGAGGCGATACCTCAAGGTCATTTTACTTTGCACTTCCCTAATCAATAGTGATTTAGAGCATTTTTTTCATATGACTAGAGATAATATTGATTACTTCATCCTAAAACTGGACAGCACATTTTTAGAAAGATAAAGGATAAACCAGAGAGCATCCTGAGGAGAGCACCCAGGAGGGGGAAAGGCCTGGAATCTTTATCCTGTTAGGATATGATGGAAGGAACTGGGGATGTCTAGAAGAGAAGAAGACTTGGGGGTGAGAGTGGGTGTGGGGGACATGTCAGCTGTCTTTTCGTGTTTGAAGAACTAGCATTTGGAAGACTTGTTCTCCTTGGCCTCTGGGGCAGGATCAGGAGGAGTGAGTGGGGTGGAGCTGCATGGGACAGAACACTGGTTCTGGACTCAGATGACCTGGGTTCAGATCCCACCCAGATCTCTTTGATGGGCAAGCTCTCCTACCTTCCTGACTCTATTTCTTCCTCTGTGAATGAGGACGTTGGACTTCCCTGCTCCAAATCGATAATCCTAGGACCCTTTGGAGGTTGAATGAAAGAAAAACTTCCTATTAATGTCGTGGAAAGAGGAGGCCTGGGTGGCACGTGCTTCTCCGTTGCTGGAAGCCTCAGCAAAGGTTGAGTGACCACTTTTCCGGCGTGTTGTAGAGAGAATTAGGAGTGGATGTGGCGCAAGAGCCCCAGGCTTTTTCCATTAAGACACCCAGAAGTCAATGCCCCTCCTCACTGTCTGTGCAAGGCTGAACACAAGGGCATCTTGTCTGAGAGGCAGCTGTGTGTCTGAGCAGCCTGGGAGTCAGGAAAACCTGAGTTCAGATCCAGCCACAGACATTTTACTGGCTGTATGACCCTGGGTAAGTCACCTAACTGCTGTCTGCCACAGTTTCGTCTTCTGTGAGATGGACACAACAGCAACACCCACCTCCTAGGGTAGGATCGAAGGAGACCATCATCTCAATGAGCTTAGCACAGTGCCCGGCACATAGTAGGTGCCAGATAAATGTTAGCCTGGACCTGGAGTCGGGATGACCTGGGTTCAAATACTACCTCAGGCACTTAACAGCTGGGTGACCCTGGGCAAGTTTCCTCATCTGGAAATCGGGGAAAATAATATCTGTCTCCTCTTAGTTGTGGGGATCAAATGAGATAATGTATTTTGTGAACATTAAAGGACTTTGGAAATGCCAGCAATTCTCAGCAATGCAATGATCCAAGACAATTCCAAAAGACTCATGGGAGAGGGAGTCATAACCCCTCCCCCTCTCCTTCTCCCTCCCCCTCTTCTCCCTCCCCCTCCTCCTCTCCTCCCCCTCTCCTCTCCCTCCCCCTCCTCCTCTCCTCCCCCTCCTCCTCTCCTCCCCCTCCCCCTCTTCTCCCTCTCCCTTCCCCTCTCCTCCCCCTCCCCATCTCCCTCCCCCTCTCCCTCTCCCTCCTCTGCCCAAAGGAAGGTACACGTCCATGGCTGAAGGCTTCCAGTTTACCGGCTAGATTTTTTTTCTCAAAAACCAAGCCTTAAACCCAGTTCACTGTGGAGCTCATAGCCTGGACAATAGGTCCCTGCCCTCCCAGCACAGAGTGAATGTAAATACCAAATAGTAACTGTTTCTCTTTTGGCCAGGAACCCTGAGAGTCTTCCCCTCCCAGTTTGATTTTTTTTTTTTTGAGTTTTGATTAAAGGGGCCATCCCTTGGTTAACTTCTTAAAGAGGCCTCTTCACTGAATGGGCGATACCTCCCTCAAAATGAGAGCCTGAAAAGACCTTAGCGTGAAAGGGCCAGGGTCTCCCAATGCATCCTGGGCCATCTCCAGTCGTCCTGGTGAATATCGGGCCACTGGACCCAGGTGGCTCTGGAGGGAAAGTGAGGCTGATGACCTTGTCCAGGCTCCCCCTAATCAAAGTCACCTCCAAGTCATGTCATCATCTCCTCTTTGAGAATGAAGGACAAACACAACAAAAAGACTCATGACGGAAAATGCTATCCACATCCGGAGAAAGAACTGTGGAGTTCGAAGCATGCTGTTTTCCCTTTTTTTCCTTTCTCATGGTTCTCCCCTTTTGTTTTGATTCTTCTTTCACAACATGACTAATGTGGAAATATGTTTAACATGATCGTACATGTATAGTCTATATCAGATAGCTTGCTGTCTTGGGGGGGGAAGGAAGGGAGGGAAGGAGAAAATTTGGAACTCAAAATCTTATAAAAGTAAATGTTTAAAGCTGTCTACATGTAATTGGAAAAAAAAATACTATTAAGTAAAAAAAAGGAAATGTCAGATATTATAATTATTATGGGGTAGAGACTCGGGGTCCTGAGATTAGCCGCAAACTTTCAGCCGCCCGTGACCAGGGTAGAAAGGAAGGAGTTCACCTTTTCCTGTTTCTCCTTCTTTCTTCCTCAGGCTCTGTCCTGGCCCGGAACGTCTCCACAAGGTCATGCCCGCCCCGAACCAGTCCAGCCTCAGACCTGGAAGAGGAAGATGAAGGGTTAATGGACAGCAAAGGGTAGGCGGGGTGAGGGAGGGTGGGGGACAGCCTCCCCAGGCCTAGACAGAAGCCTAGATTCCAGGAACCCTGGCCTCAGCTGCTGATTCTGCCTCTAAGGTGCATGGGGCAGGTTTCTTCTTTAGCCCCAGGGAAAATGCATGATGGTTTTTGGAGGAGAAAGTCTCCCCTGACCTGGGAGAGTGGGGGGAGGAAGAGGCAGCTCTCCCAGGCCCTAGTCTCTCACCTGCAGCTGCTCAGCCAGCAGAGAATAGGAAGTGTGGACCAAGGGAAGCAGTTGGAATTTCAGATCTGCTGCTCACCAAGATTTTAGAGCAGAAGGGGCCCCAAGCCCTGCTTTTTATATATGAGGTTAAATGAAAGTCAGTGACCTACCCAAGGCACACAGCCAGCAGAACGCACTACCCGTGGCCCCATTAGGCGAATCACCTCAGTGCTCTGGGACTCAGTTTCCTCATCTGTCAAGTGAGAGGTTTGGAATAAGATACTCCTTGCAGCTGCAAATCCTCTGGTGCTGGGATGCCTACTTTAAGTTGGGTGTGATTCCTCCATTAGCCACTAGAGGGTGTGCCTGCCACGCAAGCCAGCTCCTGGCTTTGCTCTCCCCTGGGCACTTGGATGGGTGGATGGGACAGGAAGGGAGTTTCAGGGGTCCAGGGCTCTGGGGCTGGCTCTTCCTTCCCTTCATTCTCCAGGCCTCTTGGGAGAGCCTTCCTGCCTGACCTCTGCCCTTACCCCATTTTCTGTCCCACAGAGAGCGGAAGGGTTCAGGTCTGAAGCTGGCCAAGAAGAAAGCTCGGAGGAGGCACACGGATGTAAGGAGCCCCTCTTAGTGGCTGGGGGAGACTCAGTGCCGCTGGGCATCAGACTCCCTTTCTCTGGGGGCCATAGCCCTTTGCTCCAATCCTGCAGCCTGGGAATTCCCTACACCTACTTGTCCATCCATTCATAAACATGTGTCTCCTTTCCCCCTTTCCTTCAGGCCTGTAGGGGGAATGCATCTGGCCCCAGGGTGAAGCAGGGTCTGTCTCTGCTGTGGCTGGGCTATAAATGTGGGAAGGAGGGATGGTTTGGGGAGGTGAGATTTGGCACAGATGACTCCGTGTAGAGTCATAATGAGGGTGAGGCCATCAGGGCTATGCTGCAGGGTGGGGAAATGCCAACAGCACAGTCTAGAAATTAATCTCCTTCCCTGCCTCACCCCACTGCCTTTGGCTGGCACGACCTTATTGGAAGCCCCTTCTGCATGTTAGTCCTTTGTGTCGCCTCCTAGTGGCCATTGACCCTACAGCAGCTTCCAGTCTTTAAGCAGCTGAGAAATCTTGTACATCCCAGGACCAGGCTCTTCTCCCTATGTAATTCACAAGCCAGCTCCCTATCCCAGGCACAAGAATTTGCCCGGGTATCCTCTAGCTCCGTGTTTTCCCTGCTAGGACCCCAGCAAGGAGTGCTTCACCCTGAAATTCGACCTGAATGTGGACATCGAGACAGAGATTGTCCCTGCTATGAAGAAGAAATCTTTGGGGTAGGGCCCTGGTGTGGCCTTCTGTGTCTGGGAGGTTGCCACCGGGTGCTTGCGTGGTCATCTTTGTGAGCCTGGCTCTTTCCTCGTCCTGCTGAATTTAGTAGTCTTCTGAATTGGAAAAAAGAGATTCTCAAGTGCCAAGCACTGGGTTAGATGCTGAGGCTACAGAAATGGTGGTGGGGGTTCAGGGGAAAGGATTGGGGCAGTTTCCAAGGGACCGGAGCACGTCACATGGAAAGGGCTTTGAGTGCCTGCTCGGCTCCATGGGAAACGTTCCGATCCATGATGGCTGTGGACTGCAGCATGATGGTACCATAACAAGTGCCCTGATGCTAGAGGAAGGGGACCTGGGTTCAAATCCCACCTCTTAAGCTTACTATCTTTGTGATCCTGGGCAAGACCCTTCAGCTGTCTATGCTATGGGATCCTCATCTATAAAATTGGGATGGGTTGTATTGGATGCCTTTCCTACCAGTTCTGAATCTGCAATCCTGTGGCCTTTGAACCTGTTGAAAGGGGGCTGGGGGGAGGTGTGGGTTTAAGGTTCAGGGCCGGGAGTGGGGTATTGGGCATTGAGGTCAGGGCCAATAACATGCGGTTCCCTTGTGGCAGGGAAGTGTTGCTGCCCGTGTTTGAGAGAAAAGGCATTGAGCTCAGCAAAGTGGACATCTACCTAGACCAGTCCAACACACCCCTCTCCCTCCATTTTGAGGCCTACAGGTTTGGGGGGCACTACCTGAGGGTCAAAGGTGAGCAGAGGGCTTGGCGCTGGGGTGGGGCTGTGTGGGCAGAGGCTTCCCTTGGCTGGCAGCTGGGCCTATGATCATGTTAATATTCTTCCTTCTACCTGAGGTTTGAGGAATAAGGAGATGGGGGAGCAGAGAGAAAGACAAGAGGAGAGGGGAGAGGAGGCCAGAATGGTGATGAAGAAACATGGACTGTTATTATTGTGCTGATTGGGGCTGGGGGTCCTTTTTTCTAGTCTGTGTGTGAGGGTCTGAGGCTGTAGGGCTGGTGTCTAGCAAAATCTCTTTATACCTTTCTCAGCCAAACCTGGGGATGAGATGAAGGTGGAGCTGGCAGTGAAGGATTTCAAATCATTGAGCTTACCCATTCCTGGGCCTCCTGCCTCGGATCGGGCTGACCATCAGGCTCGACGGGAGAGCCTGGACATCTTGGTGAGAGGCCGAGGCCTGTGGAGAGAGGGAGGCTGGGGGGACTGGGACCAAGGGCGGAGGAGGCCAGTTAGCGAGCCCAGAATAGGATGCAGGCTCCTTAGCTTATCACCTGGGCCGCCATGGGCAAGTCTTTTGGATTCTCTGGGCCTCAGCTTCCTCACCAGTAAAATGAGGGGATTGGATGAGGTGGCGTCAAAGGTCCCTCTGGCTCTAAATCTGTGAGCTCCCTTCCCTCTTCCCCAGACAAGACACCTCAAGGTCCCACAAGGGTGAGACTGCAGCATGGGTAACAGGGACTGTACAGGATGGGCCTCACACCTCATTGCCCCTGACTCCATTCTTGTATCCTCATCTCAGGCCCCTGGCCGAAGGCGTAAGAACATGACAGAGTTCCTAGGGGACACCAGCATCCCTGTGCTAGAAGCCTCGGTGCCATCTAGCAGCTCTTTGCCCAGCAATGGCATCGATACTTGGAAGAACCGGGCAGCCAGTCGCTTCAGTGGCCTTTTCAGCTCTGGTCCTAGTGGGAGCTCCTTTGGCAGGGTATGTTGTCCTCTGCCCCTCCACTGAGTCCTGGGATCCCTGCTTGGGGTCCTGGGCATGGGGGAAGGTCCAAGTTTTTTCTAGAACTTTCCCTCAGCTCATCAGACGGCAGAAGACCTTATCCCTGTGGCACGTCTCCTTGACCTTGACCATTCTGTCCTGTCCCCAGGAGGTCGACAAGATGGAGCAACTGGAAAGCAAGCTTCACTCCTACAGCCTGTTTGGACTGCCCAGGCTGCCCCAGCAACTCCGCTTTGACCACGACTCCTGGGAAGAGGAGGAGGAAGAGGAAGATGCTGACCTCGTCCTGGAGGACAGCTGGCAGGAGCTCATAGATGGAGCAGAGGTGATCAAGGGTACCTGGGGTGCTGCCTCGACCCCGGGCGCTCCCCTTGGCTCCTCTAGGTCCTGGGAGGTCCAGCAGGGTTCCGCCTGGTCCAGCCAGGGCTTAGCCATATTTCACCGTGCCCCTCCATCCATAGCCCTGTCCCTCCTAGTCTCCCCATCCCCCTACACAAGGGTAGGACACTTTACAATTTTCCCAAGTATTTTCCATCTGTTTTCTCCTGTGGTCCTCACAGTGTCCCTGGGAGAGATGACCAGCATGTGTTGTATTCTAACTTCATAGATAAGGCTTAGAGAGTTGTGACTTATCCAGGATCATCATGCTGTTTAGTTAGCATGGTGTAGTGACGTCCAGTCCACCTGCCTGACACCGAGCCTCGGGGCTGGCGGTAATAGGATCTACCTCACACAAGGTCCAGGTGTGAGGATCGAGTGAAACGACGCCTGTAAAACATTATGTCGTGGGAGCCGTTGTCATTATCATCCTTATCGTAATTACTGCTGGTTATTATTTAGTCAACAGACTCCTGGGAGTCTGTTCCCAGTCCCCCAGCTGCTAATCCGTTCTCCTCTGAGATACCTTCTCTGTATATATCTTACGTGTGCCTAGTTATAAAATCTTATCTCCCCTACTAGAATGTGAGCTGGTGTTTAGTCAATCAGCAGGCAATTGTTGGGGCAGCTAGGTGGTGCAATGGACAGAGCGCCGGCACCCTGGAGTCAGTAGGATCTGAGTTCAAATCTGGCCTCAGACACTTGTTAACTGGGTGATCCTGGGCAAATTACTTAAGCCCGATTGCCTCGAAAGAAAGAAAAAGAAAAGAAAAAGAAATGGAAAAAAAGAAGAAAAAAATTTAGGCAATTATTAGATGTTTACTGTGTGCTTCCAGGGCCCCCTCTGGCCGGGCACTGTGCTAAGCAAGGAGAGATAGTAGCAGTCTCTGCCCTCGAAAAGCTTGTGTGCTGTCAAATTATTATTAGAAGACAGCTGTGTGACCTCAGATAGGAATTCCTCATCTCTGGGCCTCAATTTCTTCATCTGTAAAATTCAGGAGAGGGATATGAGTCAGTAAGCATTTATTGAGCGCCTATTATGTTCTGGGCACCAGGGCAAAGCCTAGGGCTCTGCCAGTGCAGGTCGGCGCCTCCTCTGTCTAGAATTGCCTAGGGCAGGGAAGGATTAATTGGCTTGCCCAGGGTCACTTAACTAGCATGTGTCAGAGGTAGGATTTGAACCCAGGTCTTGCTGGCTTTGAGAGCAGTTGTCTCACACTACATCATGCTGCCTTCTGTAAGAGTAAGGGCTTAGATTAAAGGATTTCTGTGGTTTCTTCCAGCTCTGATGTTCTGTGGTTGCAAGACTAGACCCAACTTCCTCCTCCCCTAAGAGCCCTGATGCCCCTTCCCATCCCACACTGTAGGTCTTCCTCTGCTCCCTCCATCCCCACCCTCCCACCTGCCATCAAGCAAGGCTTATCCACATTATCTGTCTTCCCCAGAAGCTGACCAGGCGGCAGTGCCATCAGCAGGAGGCGGTGTGGGAACTGTTACATACAGAGGCTTCCTATATCAAAAAACTTAGAGTTATCACTGATGTAAGACTCGGTGGGGGGGGTGGGGAGGGATAGGGGTGGGGGAGGGTCACTGTGCCCTTCCTCCTGGTTCCTTTCCCCTGCTCTTCCCAAGTATCTGGGCTGGTCCTGGCTGCCACCCTTCGGATCCTCTGGAGACATCCAGTCCAGATCTCCCTCCCCCTTCTCCACCTGCCCCAGGTGTGGAATTCCCCCTGGTTTCCCCATGCCCTCTCCCCCGCCTTGCCTCAGCTCTTGAGTATTTGCTCAGATGCTCAGGAAATGAGTAGAAACAATGGTGATTTCATCTGTCTAGACTTTTCATCTTAACTTTTTTGTGGAAATAGTCTTTTATTTTTTCCAATTTAAAGGTAATTTTCAACGTTCATTTTTTATAAAATTTTGAGTTCCAAATTTTTCTCCCTTCCCCCTCCCCAAGACAGCAAGCCTTCTGATATAGGTCATACATATGCAATGGTGTAAACATTTCCACATTAGTCATGTCGTCTGTCTTAACCTTTGACTCACCATCCATCGGCTCGACTGCTGCAGCTCATGGGGCACTTGGCCCCAGTCTTGAACCTGCCTGGGGTTTTCCCCTTAAAAGCCCCCACATCCTCTCCCAGCCCTTCCCCTCAAGGGCCAATAAGCTTGCATCTAGTTCATGGGTCACCCAGGCTGAGAGGGACTAAGCCAGATGGTCCTTGTGGTTCTGGTCATCTGAGATGGCGACTGAGCCCTGGGGACCACCCAGGGACAGGCTCAGCCACTGCTTTGGGGGAGGCTGTGTTGAAAATCCCCCTCCCGCTCTGCCTAAATCTCATGAAATTTTACAAGATATTTTATTTATCCTCTTCTTTGTAAACACTGCTGTAGCTTCCCAGTGACCCCTCTCCCCTTAGTAGAACAGCTCCTTGTAACAAATATAGCTAAGGAAAATAAATCAGCCTGCTACCGGTGCCTGGAAATGTGTGCCTTATTCAGAGCCTGTAGTCCACCGCTTCCCTCCTAAAAGGAGGGAGGTGTGCAAGCTTCCCCAGTAGATCTTTGTGACCCTGCTTGGTCTCAGTCCTGGCCAGTGGATTGTTTTTTTAATGTTTGGTTCTTTTGTTTTTCCCATAGCTCTTCATGTGCTGCCTTTTGAACCTGCAAGAGTCAGGCCTACTGTGTGAGGTGAGAGGGTGAGAGGTGAGGGAGGGATCTTAGTGGGTCTGACTCCCCCCTTCCCACTCCCAGCCCTTACACTTCCCACTTCCCAGGGCCATCTAGGCCATCTTCTACCTTCCTCTTGGCACGGTGTCTGGCACATAGTAGCTGCTTTAATAAATATTTATTGATTGACTGCCATGAGTGGGAGGCCTAGGGAAGAAAGTGGGGAGACTTTAGGGTAAAATGGGGAGGGCCTGAGACATTAGAGGGTGAGTTAGGGAAAGGGGATGGTTGTGGGAGTGGGGTGGGAGGGGGCTCAAAACCAGGACCCTTCCCACAGGTGGACGTTGAACGCTTATTCAGCAATATCCAGGAGATCATTCAGCTGCACCAAGGGCTGTGGAGCAGCGTGATGGCCCCCATGCTTGACAAAACTCGATGCAGCCGGGCCCTACTGCAGCCTGCAGACCTGCTCAAAGGCTTCAAAATGGTAGGGGGCTCATGGGAACCTGCACATGGCTCCTTCATGTGGTTGGGGCTAGAGATTCAGAAGTCCTAAATGGGAAACTGAGGGCACCATTGAAGCCTCTGACCTCCTGGTCAGACCCAGGCCCTCCTCGCCCCATCCTGAAAACTTACCCTGACTCCTGTACCCTCTTCCCTGAGCCCCCTGCCCCGTACCCCTGATCCTCTTGCTGGTTCTGACCCCACAGTTTGGATCCCTGTTCAAACCTTACATCCGTTACTGCATGGAAGAGGAGGGCTGCATGGAATACATGAGGAGTCTGCTGAGGGACAGTGACCTATTCAGGGTTTATGTTACGGTGAGGGAGGAGGTCAGGGGTGATGATGGGGTGGGGAGAGGCCGAGGGTGATGGGGGGGAGGGCGAGGGGTGATGACTAACAGTAAGGGGGGGGCACCAAGATGCAATGACGATGCAGAGGGATGGTGGGGGGTGAGTGTGTTGGAGAGGGTCCCCCTGAATATGTCCTGGTTACAGTGGGCGGAGAAGCACCAGCAGTGCCAGAGGTTGAAGCTGAGCGATATGCTGGTGAAGCCTCATCAGAGACTCACAAAATATCCCTTGCTGCTGAAGTCAGTGCTGAAGAAGACCGATGACCCACCAACCAAGGAGGCCATTGTCACCATGGTAACCGGGGCGTGGGCAGGCAGGAAGGAAGGGAGGTGGCCCCAGACACACAGACACACTCTGTGGGTGTGAAGCCTCGATTCTCCTTCCCTCACCTTCCTCCAGACTTCCATATGAGCCCCCTCCCCTCGTTATTTCATGTCTCAGTGGGGTCCCTGCCCCCATTTCCTCCTCTCTCCAGTCTTCCTCTGCACAGTTACAAAATTGATATCCCGACCATGCCCCTCTCCTGCTCAAGAACCTTCAATGACTTCCTACTATCTCTTGGATCCTAGCTCCAGACCTAGAAGGAGCCTCAGCTGTCCTCCACTCCAACCCCCTCATTTTTAAGATGAGTAAATTGAGGCTCAGGGGTAGTTAAGAAACTTGCCCCCAGGTTGCAAGGCCAGGATTTGAACCCAGGTTTTTCTGCCTCCAAATTTAGCAGTCTTTCCACTGTACCCTCCCACTTTCTTCACCCAACTCCAGATTCCTCTATTTGGCATTTAAAGCCTTTCACAGCCTGGCTCCCACCAGCCTTTCCAGGCACATTGCATCCCCTTCATGTGGTTCAGCAAAACTGGCTTTCTGGATGTTCCTCACACAAAACACTCATCTCCCATCTCTGTGTCTTTGCGTAGACTACTTACTGTATCCCCTGCCTGGAATGCTGTCTCCTGCCTCTGCCTCTTAGAACCCCGAGCTTTCTTTAGAGTTCAGTTTAAGCATTATTCTATGTGAAGCCTTTCCTGATCCCTCAAGTTTCTACTGTCCTCCCCCGCCCAATCCCCTGCCAGATTACCTTAAATTTATTTTAATATCAGCTAGCATTTGTGTAATGTCTACTATGGGCCAGGCACTGTGCCAAGTGCCTTTTACAAATATCTCATTTGACCTTTACAACAACCTTGGGAAATAGGTACTATTATGACACGAATTTTACAGAGGAGGAAACTGACCAAAACAGAGGTTAAGTGACTTGCCCAAGGTCACACAGCTAATTAATTGTCAGATCCAGGATGTGAACTTGGGTCTCTCTGACTCCAGGCCCAGAGCTCTAGCTACCAAGCCAGCAGCTGCCTCTGAACCAGAGAGACCTGGGTTTAGATTCTGCCTTAGGTACATACTGGCCATGTGACTCTGGCAAAGATGGTAAGTTGCCAAAAAGGTGCCAACCTGCACTAATAGAGGAAGTTTCTTTACCAGGAAGTTCCCTATATCAATGAAATCATCATATTTTGTCTAAACTTAGACATGTTTGTGTCTCTGCTAATACGATGTAAGCTTCCTGAGGGGCAGGGGATATTTCATTTTTTTAGCTGCTATCCCAAGAGCTGGGCATATAGTGGGTACATAACAGATGTTTGGTGGGTGGTTGATTGATAAATCCCCGTTATTTTTTTTTTATAGATTAGCTCAGTGGAACGGTTCATCAATCATGTCAACTCTCGAATGCGGCAGCGTCAGGAACAGCAGCGGCTGGCGGCCATCATCAGCCGCATCGACTCCTATGAGGTGGTGGAGAGTAGCACCGACGAGGTGGACAAGGTATCTCGGCTTCCCCAGCTTCCAACCTCTCTGCCTCCCTCAGAACCAACCTGCTCCCGAGCGAGGGCCAAAAGATCTCCTCTCCCTGGCATCTCCAGGGTCTTGGATGTTGGCCAAGAAATGCCTAGCCGATTCTCCAAGCACAATTTGGTTTTATTTCTTCTAGACTTCCACAGATTCACGATTTCATCTCTTTAGGGAATCTGTCAGTGCAGCAAATGTTTCCGAAGCGTTTCTTATGTGTTACGTACTGGACCGATCACAACCAATCTATGGGGTTTCTATCCTGTGCAATTCCTAGCTTACCATAAATCCCTACTACAGGAGAGGGGAACTGGATGTTCTTCCTCCTTTGCATCTTTTTTAACTTGCTTGTAGTTACTGATGCAGCTAGGTGGCGCCATAGTGCATATAGCACCAGACCTGGAGTCAGGAAGACTCAATTTCCTGAGTTCAAAT
The DNA here is from genome assembly GCF_011100635.1 of Trichosurus vulpecula. Classification (NCBI taxonomy): domain Eukaryota; kingdom Metazoa; phylum Chordata; class Mammalia; order Diprotodontia; family Phalangeridae; genus Trichosurus; species Trichosurus vulpecula. Next base: position 23,454,781 of record NC_050574.1, read on the forward strand.
CCAGCCTCAGGTGGGTGACCCTGGGCAAGTCACTTAATTAACCCTGTTTGCCTCAGTTTCCTCATCTGTAAAATGAGTTGGAGAAAGAAATGGCAAACCACTCCAGGATCTTTGCCAAGAAAACCCCAAATGGGGTCACGAAGAGTTGGACATGACAGAAACATATGAACAGCAACAAAGTTACTGATACAGGGCTTGGGCTATCCATATGTTCTTTCTCCATTCTCTGTACATGAATGGCCCACCTCCCTTTCTGGCCACATGTGTCCTTGTCAATATATTTTCGTGCTGTATTTTCTACATTCATCATCATTGGTATGAGTCTGTTTATATGCACCATGGATCTTTTCCTAGGAAATCATTGGGAGAATTTTGTATTGGAAAGCCTGAAACATCTTGAGATCATTGACCCATGGAACTTTTATTTTATCTTATCTTTGTTTTATAGTTTTTAAACCCATGGAACTTTTATTTCATCTTAACTTTGTTTTATTTTTTCAACCCCATTGTGGTTTGTTTTTTTATTGTTTTCAAGCAACAAGTATCTGAAAAATTAATCTACCCCTCCCACTATCTCCCACAATGGAGCCACTTAAAACAAAGAAAAACAAATCTCTCAAGACATAGCTAACTAATTCCCCTATTAGCCTGAAATGTATTATCTCTTTTTGCATTTTTTAAGTTGTTCACCTCTCTGTCAGGAGGTGTGTGACATGTTTTCATTCTTTTGGACTCTTGGTTTATCATTGCACTGATCAGAGTTCTCAAGCCTTCCAAAGTTGTTTTTTCTCTATGATGTCATTAGTGGTATAACGTTCACTTCCATCTCCATCACTGCACACCAGTATTCCTAGTTACCAACAGAATTGTTCATCTTATAATTTCTCAACTGCACAGTGGTATTCTGTTACATTCACATACACAGTTTGTTTAGCTGTTTCCCAACAGGAAGATACTCCTTATGTTTCCAATTTGTGACTACCACAGAGAGAACTACTACAAATATTTTTGTACATATAGATCCTTTTCAGTATAAAGACCATATTTGTGTCAAATTAAGATATGAGAAAGGGTACCTTTTCTTATTGCAAACAGTTTCTGTAGCATGAAAATTAATTGTTCTTTGAATAATTGGTAGAATTCGCTTGTGAATACATTTAGTCCTGGAATTTTTTGAGTTTTTTTTTTGCTAGGAGTTAATTGATGGCTTGTTCAATTTCTTCTGATATTGGGTTAAATAGTCTATTTCTTCACTTTTTAACCTAGTTAGTTCATATTTTTGTAAGTATTTCATATATTTCCTCTAAGTAATGTTCTGTTAGTACATAATTAAGCAATGTAATTTGTAATAATTTCCTCTTAATTGGATAATTTATTTTTCCTCTCTTTTAATCAGGTTAGCTGTTTATTTTATTAATTTTTTAAATCAACTCCGATTTTTATTTGTCAGTTCAATAGTCTTTTTGCTTTCAATTTTTATGAATCTCTTTAATTTTGAAAGATTTTTACTTTGTTATTTAGTTGAGTATTTCTGATTTTTTTGTCGTTGAAGTTTTTTTTTAATTGCACCCTCAATTCACAGATTCATTTTCTCTTTTCTTGATGAAAGTGTTTAGAGACATAAATTTTGCCCCTCAGAACTGAAATGTTTTGCTGTATTGTCTCATTCTTGTCATTTTATTTGATGAAACATATATTGTTTCTATTATTTGGTCTTTGACTCACCAATTTTTTAGAATATTATTTAGTCTTCAGATACTTTAAAATTCTTTAAGGGGCATTTTTTGAATAGAATTTTTGTTGTGTTGTAATCAGAAAATCATGTATTTAGTATTTCTGCTTTTCTAAACTTTTTAGTGAGTCTTTATGCCCCCAGTATTTGTTCAGTTTTTCCAAAGGTTTCATGTACACTAAACAGCAAATTCTTTTCATTTTCATTCAGTGATTGTTGTTGTTGAGTCGTTTTAGTCATGTTGGACTCTTTGTGACCCCATTTCTTGGCAAAGATACTGGAGTGGTTGACTATTTCATTCTCCGGTTCTTTTTTTTTTTTTTTTTAACAGATGAGGAACTGAGGCAAACTGAAGGTTAAGTGGCTTGCTTGTCCAGGGTCACATAGCTAGTTAGTGTCTGATGGCAGATTTGAACTCACAGAGAGGAGTCTTTCTGATTCCAGGACTGGCACTATCCACTGCATCACCTAGCTACCCTATTCAGTAATTACCAGGGCTTTATCATTTCTAATTTTTCTAAAGTTTTATTCCGTTGCTTAACTTCTTTCTTATTTATCTTTTGGTTATACTTGACTAGGTCTAGAAGGAGTACATTAATAACTCTGCTATTATAGTTTTTATATCTGTTTCTCTATCCAATTCGGTTAACTTTTCGTTTAAGTATTTTGATGCTCTTTTATTAGATGCATATGTACTCAGTATTGACGTTGATTTGTTATCTATTGTGCCTTAACACATAAAGTAATTTCCCTGCTTATCTCTCTGTCTTACTTATATGTACTGTAGCTTTATCTAAAATCATGATTACTACTCTTTTTTTGTGTGTGTGTTCAGCAGAAGCATAACATATTTTACTCTAGCCCCTAACTTTATGTGAATCTGCTTATCAGGTGTTTCTTATAAACAACATATTGTTGGATTCTTCCTTCTAATCTATTTTGTTATGCTCTTCATTTTGTTGGTGAGTTCATCCTGTTCACATTCACAGCTATGATTTTTAATTGTGTATTTCCCCCCATCCTGTCCTTTTCCTCACTTTATTCCCACCTACTTTTATTTGTCAGTTCAATAGTCTTTTTGCTTTTAATTTTTATTAATCTCTTTGATTTTTGAAGAATTTTACTTTGTTATTTAGTTGAGTATTTCTGATTTCTTTGTTGTTGAAGTTTTTTTTAATTGCAGTCTCAATTCACAGATTCATTTTCTCTTTTGTTGATGAAAGTGGAAGAAAGGAAATTTACCTGGGACTTGGGATTTTATAAGTAAAACAACCTAGTTCCAGTTACAGCTGTTTCTGTTACAACCGATTTCTGTTACAGCTCTTCTCCTTACCTCAGCTCTGATCCTAGATTTTTACTCTTTTTCCTTTTCTTTTAATCCACCCTTCATGGTCCTCCCTTCACATTTGCTTATGAGTAGTCCCTTACCTATCCTTTCCTCCCTCTTAGATTCCTCTCCCTTCTATGTCTCTGTCTCCTATTTCCTTTTTTAGTTCAACGGATTTCTATACTGAAATCTCTGGGCATATATGTATTACTGTATTTTATTTCCTTTTATCTGATTCAAATGAAAGTGAGATGTCCATACCCCTTCCTCCTACCTTTTCCTTGACTGATATATGCTCTTCATCTCATGCTACTCAATATTACTAAATGGTGGTCTTCCCCTCTAGTATAGTGTTCTGCTCTTCCTATTTTTGTCTTCTTCCAAGACCACTAAAACTGAACAAAACCACCTACAGACCTTCTGTCATTGGGTTCTCAGAAGACATTTGTTTCTTATCCCCTTATTAACATGTAAACAATTCATCCCTTTTAATTATGGAAGCATATGTACTTTGCCTAGTTTTTTCATTTCCAAATGTCTACTCAGTTCTGGTCTTTCATCAGGAATGCTTGGAAATCTTACATTCATTAAAGGTCTAACTCCCTTACCCTCACCCCTGTAAGATTATACAGAGTTTTGATGGATTTATCTCTTACCTTTTGTCTTCAAGCTTTCTTCTCCTTTATGATTTCAGTTGCTAAGTCTTGTATAATTTTTTGGTATAATTTTTATAATTATTATTGTGGCTTATTGGTATTTAAACTCATTCTTTTAACCTGCTTATAGTAGTTTTTCTTTGACCTAGAAACTCTAGATTTTGCTTCAGCAGTTCCTGGGAGTTTTCATTTGGAGGGTTTCTTTCAGGAGGTGACTGGTGGATTCTTTCTGTTTTTCACTTCACATTTTGTCTTAATTAAAAAAAAAAGACATCTTTACTCTATCAAAGAAGGGGAAAGAAATCCCTTAGATAGCACCTGGGGGGAGAAAAACCTTCAGAATGCTGGCCTGCTTTCCCTCTCTTTTCTTTTCTCAACCCTCCCTTTTCAGAGGTATCTTTTCTTTTTCTCTCCTCTTCTCTGCTCAGTCCCACCCATTCCACCTATCCAATAAACACTTCTATTCCCTTTGCAGCTTTTGAAGGAGTTTCTTCGTCTCGATCTGACAGCTCCCATCCCTGGGACATCCCCAGATGACACTCGTCAGCTCCTGCTGGAGGGGAGCTTAAAGATGAAGGAGGGAAAAGACAGCAAGGTGAGCAGTAGCTCTGACCCACTCGCCATCCTCATAGACTCACTCAGATATCCTAAGGCCCCTCTCAATCAGCTATGCATTGCTTTGGGAGCAAGGAAAGCTGATGGAGGTGATGAGGGAGCAGAGGATTTTATAGCTGGAATAGAACTTAGAGATCATTTTGGTCAACCCTATAAATCTTGAGGCAGCTAGGTGGCACGGTGAATAGAGTACTGGGCCTGGAGTCAGGAAGACCTGAGTTCAAATCCAGATTTAGATACATCAGCTGTGTGACCCTGGGTAAGTCACTTAACCTCTGTTTGCCTTAGTTTCCTCCTCTGTAAAATGGGAATAATTACAGCACCTACCTCCCAGACTTGTCTCAGGGATCAAATGAGATAATATTAGTAAAACACTTACCACAATGCCTGGCACATGGTAGGTGTTATATAAATGTGAGCTATTATTATTTACAGAGGAGAAAATCAAGATGCTTAGAAATTAAGGGATTTTCTCGAGGTCATGCAGCAAGTTACTGGCATTTGAACGCAAGGGATTCAAACCCGGGTCCTGGCTTAGTGGGGAAAGTAATGGTTCTGAAATTGAGTCCAGCTTGAATCTCACCTCAGATACTTATCTCTGTGACCTTCGGTAGAACACCTCACCCCTCTGAGGCCCAGTTTTCTTCATCTCTTACATAGGGTTGATAATACTTCTACTGGGGGGGCAGCATGAAATAATGGCTTCCAAGTTAGGAAGACCAAGCGCAACCTCTCACACATATTAGCCACGTGACCATGGGCAAGTCACTTAACCAAGCAGGCCCCCCAAACAACTCTCTAAGATTACAAGTCGAAGACTTGATGCTGATCTCAATTGGTAGAGGGAGTTTTCTCACTGTAAGTTCCCTATTTCAACTATGGAATACCAATAGAATTAAAAGTCTGGTCCAAAAATGCTTCTACTATCCACTCCCATGGGGTTATTGTCAGGGAAAGTCCTTTGTGAAGTTTAAAGAGTTATAGAAAGGAAAACGGATGTCAGTCAGCCAATAAACCTTTTTTGAGCACCTACTGTCTGCCAGGCACCATGCTAAGCCCAGGGGATACAAAAAGAGGCAAAAAAAAAAATAGTCCTTGCCCTCAAGGAGCTTACAATCTAGTGAAGGAGACAACGAGCAAACAAAATATGTACAAACAAGCTATACACCAGATAAATAGGAAGTAATTAACAGAGGGAAGGCACTAGGATTAGAAATCTCCAGTCTCTAGTTCTTTTTGTGACTATGATGTCACCAGCAAGGTTAGGAGACTTGCTTAAGGTTTCAAAGAAAGTCTTCAGGAACCTGAATACCATGTTCTCTAGAGTCACTTAGGCACTTAGCTCTGGTTTCAAGTCCTGCTCTTCCTGGCTGTGGGACCGTGAGTTAAATTGCTAAATATCCCAACACCTCAGCTAGTTTTCCTAAGACTTAAGTCACAGGTGAATTGCTGCCCCATATGCCCCATATGCCCCAGGGGTTCCCTCCCCGATTGAAATCAAACTCTGGACCAAAAAAGAAAAGCGATTTTATGGAGACCCCTGGATTTTCCTCATCTCCCACTGCCTGTTCTCAGAATAGTGGAAAATGTAATGGAGAGGAACCAAGTTCAAGACCTGCCTTTGACCATAATGTGCTGATAACCTGAGCAAAACATTTAATAAGCACCTATGATGTATCAGACATTGTGCTAAATTCTGGGGATACACGAAATTAAAAGAAAGACAATCTCTGCCCTCAAGGAGCTTCCAATCTAATTGGGAATGATAATACACAAAAGGAGGCAGGAAAGGCAGGGGGTGGGGCAAATGATGAGGGGACATCTTGATCCATGGAATTAAAACCAGGCAGAGCAGCAGGTGCAAAGTGGAGTGAGCTGAGTCGAGTTTCTGCCTTCTATAAAGGAAGGCATTGGAAGGATTTTGATACTCTACCCTCCAGTCAGAGAGGAGGGAGAGGTGTCATTCAAGGCTTGAGTTAACAGCATAGTGGTGAGTTTAGAAGAGATGACGTCCTGGGGGTGGGGGAGAACATCTTGTTCAGTGGGCTTATTAAGGTAGGGTAGCCGATGAAAAGTGGAGAGTTAAATCACTTAATCCCTCTCAGCCTTGGCTTGAACCTTGTCTTTTTCACGTCATCTCCCCCATTGAACTGGAAGCTCCTTGAGGATAGGGGATGTTTTCTATCTTTCTTTGTATTTGAAACAGTGAGCACAGGGCCTGGCACCTAGTAGGCAGTTGTTTTCAGTTGTGTTTGACTCTTCTGTGACCCTGTTTGGAGTTTTCTTGGCAAAGATACTAGAGTAGTTTGCTGTTTCCTTCTCTGGTTCACTTGACAGATGAGGAAACTGAGGCAAACAGGGTGAACTGACTTGCCCAGGGTCACACAGCTAGGAAGTGTCTGAGGCCAGATTTAAACTACAGAAGAGGTGTCTTCCTGACCCCAGGCTCCTCTATGCACTATGGCACCACCTAGCTGCTCCTGTAATAAATGTTTGCTGACTGACTAATTTGACCCTAAGAGAAGGGTCAGAAAGACTAGTTTGATCTCTTAGACAAGATTTTATGAGTATTAAGATAAGATATAGTCCTCACTTTCAAGGAGATTACACAGTCTCATTAGGGAGAGAAGATATGCTTGCATGCAGCATAGGGCACGATTTGTTCTTAGTGTAAACACTGGATTTGGAGTTAAAGGGTCAATCCTGGCTCTGCCACTTGTTAACCGTTTGATGTTGGGCAAGTCATTTAGACACTCTGTGCCTTAAAATGGAAGGAGGATTGAACTAGGTAGCCTTTGAAGTCCTTTCCAGTGCTAAGTCAATTATTTTTTTTCCTTTGTCTGGGTCTCAGTTTCCCCATCTGTAAAATGAAGGGGTTGGACTAGAAGTCTTCTGAGGTAGATCCCTTGCAGCTTGAGATCAATGATCCTCTGACCCCAGGCTTGAATGTCCTCTCCCATCAGATGGATGTCTACTGCTTCCTCTTCACCGACTTGTTTCTGGTTACCAAGCCTGTGAAGAAGGCAGAGAGGACCAAAGTCATCCGGCAGCCCCTGATGGTAGACAAGATTGTGTGTCGGGAGCTCCGAGACCCCGGTAATTTCTTACCACCCCACTTCCCAACAACCCTCTGTTTCGGCAGAAAGGGAACTGGGGCCTTTCTCACTCCTCAGCTGCTATGTGACCAGGACTGGAGACTACCAGACTCTTACATCTCAACCTGGGGGCATCCCAGGGAGTCTGCCTGCCCTCATCAGGAATCCCCTTAACAACATACATACTTGACCACTGGTCCTCCAGTCTCCTATCCAACTATCCACCCACCATTCCTGCTTTTGGGCTCTGGGTCCAAGCTGAACAAGGCTAATCCATTTTCCACACGGCTTGGGCCCATGATCCTTCGTCATCCTGGTCATCCTTCTCTGGAGAGTGACCGGCTTATCAACGTCCTCTTCTGCTCCATAGTCCTTCAAAGTCTTAAGACAGCCATGGCCTCCGTGGGAGACTCCCAGGCTGGCCCCCTTTATCCGCCTCCTGGCTCTGATTCTGACTTTCTTACCTCCCAGGGTTGTTGTGAGAATCAAGTGATAGAACATTTGTAAGGCCACAGTGCCTCGCACATGGGAGGTGCTGTATAGATGCTTAGTGCCTTCTTTCCCCCTTGGCTTCAGCATCGAAGACAGCGCCCCCTCCCCCCTCCTCCCCGCTTCCCAGCTTTCCAGCTTCCTTTTCTTGGGCTTTCTTCCCCCATTGGAATGAGGTAAAACTCCTAAAACAGTTCCCAGTATAGAAATACCTCTTTCCTTCCTTTTTGAGGGCAGGCTCTGTCCTTAGATTGGTGCCAGGCACCTAGTAAATGCTTAATACATGTTTCTTGCCTTGACTTGCCTTTACTGTCCCCTGTGTTCTCTTCTCCAGGCTAAATAACCCCAGTTCTTGTCATACTGCTCACCCTCCTTAGCATGGGTCCAGCTTGTCAATATCCTTCCTCACACGTGGCTCCCTTCCCCCTCCCAGGCTCCTTTCTCTTCATCTACCTCTAGTCAATATCCTTCCTCTAACACCCCTCCCCATCTACCTCTAGTCAATATCCTTCCTCTAACATCCCCCCTATCTACTTCTAGTCAGTATCCTTCCTCACATTTGGTGCCCTTCCCCCTCCCTGGGCTCCTTCCTCCTCATCTACCTCTAGTTAATATCCTTTCTCGAACCTGATAGCCTTCCCCTGCCAGGCTCCTTCCTCCTCATCTACCTCTAGTCAGTATCCTTCCTCATACTTGGTGCCCTTCCCACTCCCAGGCTCCTTCCTCCTCATCTACCTCTAGTCAATATCCTTCCTCTAACATCCCCCCCTCTACCTCTAGTCAGTATCCTTCCTCATACTTGGCCCCCTTCCCCTTCCCTGGGCTCCTTCCTCCTCATCTACCTCTAGTCAATATCCTTCCTCTAACATCCCCCCATCTACCTCTAGTCAATATCCTTCCTCATACTTGGCCCCCTTCCCCTTCCCTGGGCTCCTTCCTCCTCATCTACCTCTAGTCAATATCCTTCCTCTAACATCCCCCCATCTACCTCTAGTCAATATCCTTCCTCATACTTGGCCCCCTTCCCCTTCCCTGGGCTCCTTCCTCCTCATCTACCTCTAGTCAATATCCTTCCTCTAACATCCCCCCATCTACCTCTAGTCAATATCCTCCCTCATACTTGGCCCCCTTCCCCTTCCCTGGGCTCCTTCCTCCTCATCTACCTCTAGTCAATATCCTTCCTCTAACACCCCGCCCCCCCCATCTACCTCTAGTCAGTATCCTTCCTCACACATGGTGCCCTTCTTCCTCCCCAGGTTCCTTTCTCCTCATCTATCTGAATGAATTCCGAAGTGCTGTGGGCGCCTTCACCTTCCAGGCTAGTGGGCAGGCCCTCTGCCGAGGCTGGGTAGAAGCCATCTATAATGCCCAGGTAAGGTGTCCAGTATGGGTCAAGGGGAGTAGTTGAGCTGGAGAGTGTGGGTGTGTATGTTACATGTGGAAAAGCCTGGGCCACAGGTGTGCCCAATGCCTGGAACCTCCTTCCCCTGCCTCTAGAACCTGCTGCAGAGGATGAGGCTGCAGGAACACCAAGGCAGTCATCAGCAGCATCTGCAGAGCCTGGAGGAGGAGGAGGATGAGGAGGAAGAAGAGGAGGAAGGAGAGAGCAGCACCTCAGGAGCTAGCTCCCCTACCATCCTTCGAAAAAGCAACAACAGCCTGGATTCCCAACGCTGGTACGCCTTTTACAACACCATCACAAGACAAGCAGTGATTGAGGTCCTACTGTGTGCAGAGAGCACCTCTGGAGCTGGGAGCAGAAGGGAGAAGAGGGTGGTGGTACAAAGTCCAGAGAAGACATAGACACTACAGAGGCAGTGTTAGTATAGAAATAGCAGTGAGCTTAGAATCAAGAAGATCCAGGTTCAAATCCCATCTCTGGTTCTCACTAGCTGGGTCACTTATCTTCTCTGAACTGCAATTCCTTCATTACATTCAACTCAGTTCAAAAAACATTAAGTACCTACTACTATGTGCCAGGCACTATGCTAAGCGCTTTGTAAATATTGCCTATAAGAATAGGTACTGTTATCCCCATTTTATGGTTGAGGAAACTGAGGCAGACAGGTTAAGTGACTTGGCCAGGGTCACACAGCTAGCAAGTATCAGAGACCACTCTTCGTGAATTGTGCTTTGAAGGAAACTGGGGTTTCTAAGAGGTCATGGTGAAAAGGTGATGCATTCTGGGAAGGAGGGGACCGCTTGGGCAAACCCACTGAATTGGGCTAGAGAATTTTGCATGAGGGGAATAGCTCACAAGCTGGTCTGACTGGAATGGAGGATGCAGAAAGGGGAAGGATAAATAGACTAGAAAGGTCTGCAGGAACCAGATTGGAGAAGGCTTTACATGTGAAGCTGAGAATTTTGTACTTTATCCTGTAGGCAGTAGGTTGCCATTGAAGGTTTCTGAGGAGGGGAATGATGTGGTCAGACCTATACTTTATAGGACAATCACTTTGGTAGCTATGTGGGGGATGGATTGGACGGGGGGAGGCTGTTGAAAGAGTTGAATTAGGGTATTGGCCATCTAAGTAGAGTGGAGAGGGTGGATGGAGGGGGATGTTGGTGCCGTTAAATTGGTAAGACTTGACAGCTGATTGCCTGTTGGAGGGAAGAATCAATTCCAGAGTTCCTTGTATCTAATACAATACCTGTTGGAGGTGGTGTGAAGATGAGGCTCTGTAAGCCTGAAAGCGCCATTATTACTGCTGCAGCTGGTAGACTGGAAGCTCTCTGAGGGCAGGGACCCTATCCTGTCTTATTTTTTCCAGTATCTCCTTCCCTAGCTGTGTACAGGGTTGGGTACAAATTCAGTGTTTAATCAAGATCTGGTGACTCGATGACCTGTTCAAAGTCCCTTTTGCTTCCCTGGCCCTCTCCCCTCTCCTTTCTAGCCCCTCAGATGGCTCCACAGAGACTCTAGCCATTGTGGTGGTAGAGCCTGGGGAAACGCCATCGTCGCCTGACTTTGAGGGTGGCCCATTCAGTTCCCGGTCGGATGAGACCTCGATCAGCACGACAGCTTCATCCATCACCCCGACGAGTGAGCTGCTGGGCCCTGAGCCCGATGGACTGCTTTCCTCGGCACCAGCTGAGTGCCGATCTTGCTCCATCGATTCTGCCTATGGCACCCTCTCCCCGACCTCCCTAAAGGACTTTGTTGCCACCACAGAGCTGGCCCCTGTTCCTGCCCCCAGACCCCCAGACCCACCTGACCCCCCTGCTCCTGCCTTGCCACTCTCACCCCGCCTCAGACGTCGAACCCCTGTCCAGCTGCTTCCTTGGCCTCGCTTACTCAAATCCAAATCGGAGGCCAGCTTGCTGCAGCTGCTCTCAGGGGCTTCTGGTCAGGACTCCCCAGCACCCCCTAGTCGGAGCCTGTCTGAGCTTTGCCTAACTACTACTCCACTCCCTCCCAATGGCTTCCTCAGGACTCAGGTGGGGCTATGCCAACCACCTCAGGAAGCCTGTGCCAGCTGGGACTGTAGGGAGGCCAGCCCATGCAGTGCCTTGGAGCTTTCAGAGGTGGAAGATGGGGGGTGCTCTCCTGGACGGGAAGCTGAGTGTCCTATCTCAAGGGAGTGTGAAAAGCCAGTCACTAAAACCACCTTGAGGGCCCAGCCCTCAGGCCAGCACAGGAAGCTGACCCTGGCCCAGCTGTACCGAATTAGAACCACGCTTCTCTTAAACTCTACGCTGACAGCATCGTGAGTGTCCATGGGGAGTCTGTGGGCACTAGAGGGAGCAAGACATCAGGGCTGATGATATGGATACCAGCCAAGGACAGGCATGGGAGGTGGGTCGCAGGGCAGACAGATTGTGAGGACCCGAGGCAGAGGTCGCTTGGGGTTTGGGTTTCTTCCATGTCCCTTGACCAGCTTTATTGGGAGGACTAGCTTCAACCAGGTTACAGACCCTATCCTCTTCCCCCCTCCCCCTACTTGTCATACAGAGAAGTCTGAGCAGCAGGAGGACCCCAGGGTGCCATGGATGGATGGATGGATGGTCACACAGACAGACAGATGGCCTGGTTCTGACTGATGTGCTCCCAATCCCCTCAGTGTGAGACCAGGACACCAGAGTCCCCAGGGAACAGATGGAGGGCTGAAAACCAGGAACCAAATTGCACTTTGTTGAATATGCCTGGGCCGAGAGACAGGGAAGGCCCTGGGGAGGCTCCCCAAATCCACCCTCTGAGCCCTTAGCTGCTCCCGCTCACAGCTCACACATACACTGCTGCTTCTCCAGACCCCACCTTGGAGGGTCCAACCCCAGGAATCCCCATCCTCAACACAAAACTGCCCCCTCCCCCCAGGCTGAATTATGACACCTTTCCCTTAAGCCACTGGGCTCTCTCTCCACCATCCCCTCAGCTGGCCTCTTTCCTTTCTTGTCTCCAATTAGCTAGACCCAGGAAATGCCCTCGACCCCATCCTACTCTCTGAGTCAGGCCCATATTGGGGTTGGGGCCAAGGGATAGCCGCCCCACTCCCCCCATCCCCTTGTGTATAAAGGTTCATATTTATTGAGCTTTGGGTTTCTTTTATAAAGACTTGTGTATATTCTCCTGTGTGGAAAGAGTGTATTCTGTTTTTCCCATGGGTCTCTGGTTTCTGTTTCTTTTATGGGGAAAGAGGAGGTGGTGATATGATCAATCCTTCCCCTTGCCTGTACACCCCCATGCCCCATACTGTCCTTGTTGGGGGAAGGGGGGAGATCTTGGCCTAGGGCACTTGAGATCTCGCTGGTCTGTGGTACCTCAGTCTTCCCAGCTTACACTTTCTTTACTCCCTAGGGGAAGTGCCTTAGGGAATCTTCCTCCTTCTTTTGGGGGCTGGGGGGGTGGCAGAAGCCCCAGCAAATGAAGCCCTTGCTTCAGGCATTAGAATGGCCTGTGCACTATCTGAGGACTTGGTGGCCCTGCTTTCACCCCTCCCCCCAGGACAATAAATAGAAATCATTCCCAGATTCCCAGGATTAGAACTGAAATGGACCTGAAATGGTCGGGTGCCACACATGTGACACTAGTCACTCCTTTTCTGCTGAATATAGACCAGCTTGGAATAGCAGACGGCATGGTACAGACAGGATTTACCCTGGGCTCTAAGGCACTGAAGCATTTTTGTCAGAGTCCGTTGTCCACGGGCCTGTTTCATGCCCAGTGGTGTATACTCGGGTAATATTGCAGAACTAGTGGAAGTGAGAAAGGTCCGACCAGTTACTGAACAAACCTTCCCTTTTTCTCAAGTTCCCCAGGCCTTCCTAAAGACAAGGTGAACATGCACGAGGAAAGACAGTTGTTAATGTAGTTTAAGAAAAGGAAAATACACTGAGTGTTTATTGACCAAAAAAATGGTCTAGATGGTCTCATCTTGCTCAGCCCCTCATCCTACACAGAAGCAGATTGAGGGTCAAAGAAGTGATCTTCCCAAGGTCACGTCAGAGGGAGGATCTGAACTCAGATCTTCTGACTTCAGCATTTTTCCCCATTGGACCAGGATATCATCATACTCATTTTACAGGTGAGGTAACTCAGTGACACAGACAGGCTACAGGGAGACAGGATTTCAACCCCCTTGTCAGCCAGATGGATCTCACTGGGATTCAGGAGCAAACAGTTGTTGGCAGAAGCGGGATGGGAGGGTGAGGCTGGGGGAGGCAGAGAGATGGGGACTAAGGCAGAGTTGGGGGTTCCCAAGGGGAGGCCGCATGTCCCGGGAGAAAGAACATTGGATGTGGCGTCAGGGCCGCAAATCTGCTAATTAACTGCCTGTGTGGCCTCAGATAAGTTGCTTTCCCATTCTGGACCAGTTTCCTGATCTGTAAATTGGGTGTAGGGAGGATCGTAGAAGGGATATCAGAGATCATATTGCCCAACACCCCCCACCCTCACCTGGTCAGTTTTATAGAGGTTCGGAGAGATAAAAGGACTTGCCCAAGGTCACACAGCTAATTAAGTGACAGAGCCAAAGAAAGACCTAGTGCTCCAATGCTGGCCTCTCTGTTGTGATACTTAAAGGAGGGGAAAGCCTCCTGAGGTCATCAAGCCCCACATCCTCATTTTACAGGTAGAGAAGTAGGGCCTAGAGAGGTTAAGTGACATTAAAGTCACATAGATAGTAACTGGCAGTATTCCGGTTTGAACCAACTCCATGCTTGACTCCAAATCCACTGTTCCACTTTGCCCAACCTCAGCTAATTTCTTACTTGGGCCATAGAGATCCTGGTACTTGTAACCCAGAGCCCAGGTCCTGGTGGGGCTGCCCAGGAGATGTTGAACCCGAGGAGCAAAAGGCCTAGGGAAGGAGGTGGCAGGTCTTCTGACCCTCAAATATATAAGGGGCTTCAGGAATGGGGTAGCAGGTGTGTGTCAGTTAACACATACTCGGTGCCTACTTCGCGCCTGGCACTGTGCTACGCATTGGGGATACAAAAAGAGGCAAAAGGCAATCTCTACCCTCGAGGGGGCGGAGCTGGGGCACCTCGGGGAACTGGGGTTGGAGCAGGGCGGGGAAGCCCCACAGGTCTCCCCACCTATGCACGCCCCTTCCCCACCCCTCTCCTGCTGGGTCCGGTCGCTAGGCCCTGTGGGGAGGCTCGTGGGGTGTGAAGCAATGCTGCCCCGGGGCCGCACAGTCACAGCCGTGGCACGGGTGAGTGTGTCTCCGTGTGGAGTGCGATGAGACGGAGAAGGGGGGTACCGATGTCTTAAGGAGGGGGCGGGGATCGAACCTGGAGGAGGTGGGGAAAGCTAGCCTTGGGCATCCATTGGGCACTGAATGGGCCCAGGAGAGCTTAGGCAGCGGGGTTGAGGGCTGAGAGAGAAGAGGCCGTCGGGGGGGCGGGTGGGGCGGCCTAAAGAATTCATCCCACCGAGCCCGGGAGAATCGTGATCTTAGTCGGAGGGGCACTACGGCGAGATCTCAGCCTAGGAAGTTGGGGGGTGGAGATCTCGACCCACAGACGGTGCGGGGTGGGGCGTAGTGGTGTGGTGGAAAGACCTCGGTCCGCGGGTGCTCTGGGGAGCTCGGCGGGGAGGAGACCTCAGATCGCTGAGGCTGGGCGGGAAGGGCCAAGAACCAGGGCGGCGGGGCTCGGGGGAACAGAGACCTCACGGGGTCTCCGGCTCTTGGGACCCTCGGTCCAGGGTCTGGGAGGAAAGGAACGAGCGAGCTTACGAAGGAAGGAGGATCATTCCCGGGTCTGTCTAGTTCTCCGGTTGAAGGAGGTACAGTAGGGCATCAAAATCAGGCTGGTGTCGCCCCCACTCCCCCGTCCATTCCCCCCAGGCTGGGATCTAGATCTGACCGCCTTAATCATCTATACCTGCCTCTGGGGGCTAAGAGAGGACTCGCAAGGACCCTACCTATGATGGGGGCTGGGGCAGCCAGCTCAGGTTCCTTCCTTGAGCTATCCTGACCTAGATATCTGCTGAACAGGCAGGATGGGGCCCTTTAGCTAGGAGGAAGTGCCTGCCCCCTTCCTCTGGGTGAGAGGTGGGGGCCCTGAGGTGATCCAGGAAAAGAACTGGTAGGCCAACCCTCAAGTCCTCCGTGCCTGATCTAGACAGGGTCCTGGTCTCTCCAGTCACCCTCTGACTCTAGGAGGGCCCAGGGCTGAGTGGATTGTCCCTGGAGGGGCCAACTTATACCCTCTGGCTTTTGGATGTTCAGGAAGTCCTGGTGCTCCAGCACTCAAAAATTGTCTGCCATGTCCAAGAATTGTATATGGGGCTTTGGGGGCACAAAGATCCTTGCCCCTGCCCCACCCCTTCCCACACATATAGATAGGGTTCCTTGGGGTTTGGGCTGGCTCTCATATGAAGGATGAGGTGGTGGGGTGGGATGGGGTGGGTAACTCCTTTACCCAGGATTCTCCTACCCTCTTGCCTGCAAAGACTACCAGAAGGTTTCTAGAATGTCTCCTCTGAGATAAGTGTAGAGAACATGGTTTGGGAGCTGATCCTCAGGCCTGGTGAGTGTTGTTTGGGGGAGGCAATCAGCTTTCCACTGCCACCCCCTTCCCCAGGCATTCCTCTTGGTGGTGATGGTAGAAGGCAGTGCTCTGAACCCTGGCCATCAGGAATCCCCACCCCTTCTAAGGAGCCCCAGGACCTCCCCAGGGCTGAGCCCAATGTTCAACCAGAGCCCCCTTTCTCAGAAATCCTGGCTTTGCTCAACTCCCCAATATTTTTGGGACGAATCAAGTAGACAGTGCTGTAGGAGCTGCCCAGCAGGTGAGAAGCTGCAAGGGAGGGGTCTGGGGGTGCTGAAGTACAAAGTGCCAGGGCTCTCTGAGGGTTTACAGTGGGATTTGTGAGATGAGAAGGAAAATTTGGGGGCCTTTGAATCAGCTGGGAGAATTGGGAGGAAGAAGAGCTGGGGACTTCAAAGATGGGAAGGGTGGGGGGAATTGAGAAGGCTTTGGGGGGGATTTGGGGCCCCTGCTCCCCTTTTCACTCACCTGTCCCTGAGGGACATCTTTAGGGCATTTCCTGGAAGCTGCCTGCACTGAGCCCCAAGGTCCTTCCTCCTGTTGACCCTGCCATCAGGACACCTTCCTGTCTAGAGGGGACCATAATGCAATGCAGTGTGCCCGATGTCAACTCTGTGATGAGGATGGTAGAGTACATTTAATTTCCTATGATTTTTCTTTCTGTATTCCTCCACTCATTCGTTCATTCATTCTCTAGCTCTTTTTTCTATGTCACTCCGCCTCTGTTTATGCCTTTCTCTTATTGTCAGTCTCCCTCTCCTTCCTGCACTCTGTTCTCTTTCTGTGTTGGTCTAGCTCCAATTCATTCTCTCTCTACCCCACTCCCTTTTCTTCCTTCCTTCCTCTCTGTGCGGTTCTATCTCTGATTCTCTCTCAGACTCTAGTTCTCTAGTTCTCCTTCTTCCTCTGTATTGATTGGGTATTGGTCTCTTACTGCTCTCTACGTCTGATCTAAAGTTTCTTTATTCAAGTCAATTCAACACACTCTGAGCCAGGCACTGTGCTTTGAGGATGAAGACGAAAATCCCTGTCTTCTGAAGGCAAGTGTTGTGCCCGGCCTCTGCACAGGGCTGGGTCTCTGACTTTCCTTTTTCCTCTCAGGCCCTGCCCATCAGGTTGTTGTTCAGAACTGCTCATCTGCGGCCAACACCCAGTGTGGCTGTGCTCCTGGCTGGTTCCCTGAGTGCTCTGTAAACCCTTGCCGGGCTGATTCACCTTTCTTCTGTATTCCATGCCGGAACTGTTCAACTCTACACCGACACACACGGTTCCCTTGTGAGTCCGTCCCTTTCTCCTCTGTACCCCACAGCTTGGCCCTGTATCCACTTGTCCCTGGCTATATTTGCCCCCAAATCTAATGTCAATTTCTTATGGGCTGTCCCTAGGTTCTGGAAAAGACACTGTTTGTGGGAAGTGTTTGCCAGGCTTCTGTCAGGACCAGAAGAACAGTTGTGTTCCTGAGCCCTGCCCCATGTAACTACCCTGCCCTCTGAGGGCACCCCAAACTGACTTCCATTTTCCCCTAGGGTGGGGTGTTGCTAACGAGTGGGTGAGTATGGGAGTGTGTTCATGTGTACCACAGCAGGAAGAAGGTAGGGGGATCCTTGGGAGAAAGGCAGAGGGCCTGCAAAGCACTGCCAGATTCTGGGAAATCAAAACTAAGCCACTGGGGACAGGGCCAAAGGGCAAGAGAGGAGGGAGTCGGGGTTCGAATGGGTGATGGGGTAGGTAAAGTATAAGTATTTGATTTGGGAAGAGAAAGGACGAAAGAGCATAGTTTTTTTTGGGAAGATGGGCCATTGGACACAGCTCCTTGGAGTCACTGAAGTTAGTGGCTGTGGGCTAACAGCATAGGTGACGGAAGGATGCTGTGTAGGTTTGGCTACTCAGTTCTTAGGGGCCCCAGCACAGGCATGCTCCTAACTTTAGGCAAACCCAATATATGGTAATGCTCCCACTCCAGCCTAAACAAAAACAAAAAGAGAGAGAGAAACTGGAAGGTGATCCTTTGCTTTACCAAAATATTGGCTTAGAAGTCTTTGCCCCCAAATATTTTAAATAGGATTTACACATTAATAGGGGACTAGCTGAAGTGTGAGTTCCATTACACTATTTCTTTGCACATTCTACAGTACTGAGAGCGAAAAGGAACTGTCCACAGTGCCCAGCCCAAAGGCCACTCGTAACCTGACTCCCTACCCCCAGTCTGCAGGTATCCACTGTGGGAATGATTGTGGGAGCCATTCAGAGATCTGCTCTGGGATCTATAGCTCCAGGCAGGGTGGGTACTTGAAGACTCTTTGGGGGTGAGAGTTTAGCTGGGCCTTCTAGTGCTTCTGGCCTTCCTGGAGGTCAGGAACAAAGATAACAGGGGATACCCATTCCAGACACCCTTCTCTCTCAGGGGTCTGGCTCCAGTACTTCTTGGTGGTGCCTACATCGCTAACAGTTCTGCTCTTGCTAGGATGGGGCCTGTTCTACAGCTACCGGAAATTCTGGGTCCCAAAGCCCCAGGCTCACTGTAAGTACCAACCAACAGCCCAAAGTACCCTTCCTAACTCCACTCCAAGGATCTCAGCCTAGATTTCCATAGGAGCTGGAAAAAGGCCTTGAGAGATCGGGAAGAAGGGCCCTAAGGGTGCTGGAGCCCAGTTCAACAATTGACTGGCTCTTTTGTCTCAATTGGCAGATGAAACGGAAATGGAAGCCTTGAAACGCCAGTGGGTATGGAAGATGGGTGTGGCTGGGAGGTGAGCGGGTGAATCACTTGGGAGATTTACTACGATTTACCGAGTGGAAGGGATGTCTCTGGGCTTATCTTTGCTTTCAGGTACTCAACCCTTCACCTGTAGGTCGACCTTCCCTGGCCCTGAACAGGTACAATGAGGTGTGTGCCCTACAGCTTGTGGGGAACCGTGGTCCTAGCAGCCCTCCACTAGCCCGGGAAGTCACGGGCCCAGAAGATGCATGGCCTGTGCTCTGGGGCCAACCGCCCAACAGAGGCAATGGTGAGCATGATGGGTTAAACGCCAGACTTCTTCCTCTCTTACATCCTGAATGGGGAACACAGCAATGATTATCTTTCAGCCCCTGGAGCATCTCCAGCTTGGTCCCCTGGCATTCCATCCCCTCCGGCCACCACTTTCGAATTTCCTCAGGGTGGCCCCACTGCCAACCTTTGCTTCTAGGTCCTGGGGCCGGCACTCTCCAGCCCGGCCCACAGCTGTATGAGGTGATGGACTCGGTGCCTGCGCGGCGCTGGAAGGAGTTCGTGCGAACCCTGGGGCTTCGGGAGGCGGAGATCGAGGCAGTGGAGGCGGAGATTGGCCGCTTCCGCGATCAGCAGTACGAGATGCTTAAGCGGTGGCGCCCGCAGCAGCCCGGCGGCCTGGGCGCAGTCTACGCAGCCCTGGAGCGGATGGGTCTGGAAGGCTGCGCCGAAGACCTGCGCAGCCGGCTGCAGCGGGGCCCGTGACCGTGACCACGACCGAGACAGAGAAGGGACTGGCGTCTTCTTGGCACCCTGCCTCTCTCCTTCCCTCCGGCCCGCCGGCCGGAGGCCGGGGAAGGAAAAAAAAAGGCGGCTCAGGCCCCTGAGGGGGCGGCCGCCCGAAGCCCTAAGTATGGTTACTTAAGTCTGTAGACATGTTATGTCACTTCCATCGCCCCTGATTTGGAGCGGCTATTCCCTTCCCCTCCCCTTCCTCCCTCTCCAAACCCCAGGTCGGACAGACACCCGTGTCTGTGCTCGGACAGAGGGCGTTAACCCCTCTCATTGCTTGGAGGCTGGCCGCATCCTGATAGTTCAGTATTAAATGCCAGCAGCAAATTCGCCTGTGTAAACTTTTTGGGTGGGTGGGTGAGTAGGTGGCGGGGGTGGGGGGTGTAGTTCTTCAAGAACGTTAAAGGTGTAATGAATCGGGAACAAATTACTGGGGCGACCGTGGCTAAATGAACCCAACGGCCTGGGGCAGGGCGGGGAGGGCACTCAAAATACTTCTCTGTCCATTTCCCCGGGGGCTCGAGGCTCTGATAGCCTGTGTTTCTGCCCACCCTCTACAGGGCCCCGCCTCCCACAGGGCCCCAGTCCATCCCTCCAGATCACAGGCTTTGGCAGAAACAAGGAAAAAGCGCAAAATGACTGAGTGAACAAGAGAAACCCTTTCCCGAACCTGGGACAACCGGTGGATTCCTTTAATGGAGGAAAACAAAGGGCAGGGAACGCGGGGCTAGGGCCGAGGGGCTTTTCCGCAGAGGGCGCCGGGAGGAAAGTGACAAAAAACATTTAGAAAAAACAAAACACAAAAGCCCCTTCACGCTCCTCTCCCCGCCACTCCCAACAGTTCCCTTGACAATGACCTAGGGAAGGGGAGTCAGAGTTGGAGGAGGGCTTACGGGGGTGATGTGGCAGCTGCGGAAGCCTGTACCCCAGAGGCGGCTGCTGACGCTACGTGTGGGCAGAGAATAAGTATGTATGTGGGGGGCTGGGGAGGGGGGCAGGTGTCACGCGGGACGCCCGTTCGGGCCCCAGGGTAGGTAATTTTCTTTCACTTTTTGGTAAACAAATGACTGAAAGCAAACTGTCAGAAGAAGGGAGGGAGGAAGGGCGGGCCAAGCCCAGGTGGGAAGTGAGCCCTGATCTTGAACCACGGGTTGGGAAAAAACCTGGATGGAAGGGGGAGGAGAATACTAATTAAAGGAAAAAACCTTTGGACCCCACAGGGCTGCAGTCCAAGCTCTCTAAGCAAGACCCAAACTGCAGTCTCTTCCACCCTTCTCCGCCCCCCCCCCCCCCCAGTCTGGGCTAGGCCTGCCCCACTGAACTTGGGGAGTAGGAGTCAGGGCGGAGGCTGCAGATCTGGCTGCACCAAGAAAAGGGGCTGGGGGAAACAACCACCCACGGGATTTGGGAGATATTCGTACATTTTGACATTCAGTGAACATGCAAATTGTGTGCAAACTAGCATGCAAATCAGCAGCGGTTCTCTCTGAGTCCACAGCTTGGGTACTTTTTGTACGCAGACTGTGGCGCTGTTTCCCTGGGGTGGTGGGGGGATGGAGGGAGGAATCTAGAGGAGAGGAAGCCTAGAGGGCCATACCGTGGGGGTGGCGGGGCTGGAGTAGGGGCTGAGAGTCGGAGAGAAACACAAGGACAGGGGCTTCAGAGACTGTGCTTGTTGCCAGAAGCAGAGCCCAGACCATTTATCTCGCCAAACCCTAGCCTGATCCTCCATCCCCAGTTCTGGCCCCCGCCCCAGCAGCTCTGAGGGAGGGGCCGGCTGGGAGAGTCACAGCAAAGGCTGGGGCAGGGGCGGGAGGAGGGAGGTCCCTTGCAGCACCTAGTGCTTCGCAATGTCTCCTTTCTTCAGGATTATCTGTCTCTGCCAGGGCGCCAGTTTGGTCTCATCATACCCCAGTGTCCTGAGCTTCTCCGATTGCTCCTTCTCCCGCCGCTCCTCCTCCTGCCTAAGTTTCTCCTCCTCTTTTCTGTTTACGGAAGAAGAACCCAGGATGAGAGAGGGAAAGAAGATAGGTGATGAACCTAGGCTACTGAGGGAAGGGCAGAGGATGAGGACAGCAAGTGCTGAGAGGGACAGAGGGATGAGTATGGTATATCAGTCATCCCCTGAGGAAAACGGAAGACTAGAGGCAGTCGGGCAGGTTATGGGACGTCAGAGAGATGAGACAACGGGTCAAAGTAATAGGGTCCCATGCAGCAGCAGGTCAGGTTTATGGGGAGACAGATGAGGCAACAGATCAAGGTAACAGGTAATAGGACAGAGATATGTCAACATGTCAGATTATAGGAGACAGAATGATGGTGGCTGGTCAGGTTATAGGAAAACCAAGAAATGGGCAAAGCAGAAAAGATTATGGGGGAAGAGAATGGCCCAGGTTATTGGGCAGGGGGAGAGAAGAGGATAGGAATGAGAATGAGCAGCAAAGTTTACTAGGGGGAGAGATGTGGGCTTGCAGAAGACAGAATGGAGTATCTGAGCTACTTGGGAGAAAGGGGTATGAAGAACTTGGTCTGGGTAGCTCCAAGTAGGACAGGTGCCACACTCACCGTTTTTGCTCCCTGTAACGAGAAATAAAGAGTGGGTTAGTAGTGCTTTTTCCCATTTCTGCTCCCACTTCTTGGTAGCATGGGATTCCACACCAGCTCACTTTCAACGTCCAGCTTACCTTTCCTCCTCCATCTTCTTCCGAAGGATGTCCCTCCTCCAGGCAGGCATGCTGGCCAGACGGGCTTCCTCCTCCTCATCCTGTAATACAACCAGAGGAGTTCAGGGGCAAAGTATGCAGTGGAGTGTGGAAGAAGTCAGAATCCAGGGGATGATTCCTTATAGTTGGAGAGGGGAAGAAAAGGGCAAAGGTAGGCCTGGATCCTGGAGGTCTTGGCAATAGGGGACTGGGGAGTTGATGATGGAAGACCCTTGGAAGAGGGAAGTGGAAGGAAAAGTAGGAGAGGACAGTCTTTCAGTCTCTTCCTATAGAGAACTTCAGGACTAGAGAGTATTCCCATGATGTTCTTTGTCTCTCTCTCTCTCTCTCTCTCTTTTTAAAATTGTTATACCTAGTACTTCTAATCAAGACCCCAAGAATCTGTGATTTTGGAGGTCTGGGAACTCCCTCCACCAAGGCAGATCACAACCCTTAATAGAGGCTAATAACATTACTTATTACTAATTCCTACTACTAAATTACTCCTACTACTACTAACTTAGTAGAGAAATCTTACAGTGATCTGTGATTTAGAGTGGTTAAGTGACATGTCCAAGGTCATAAAGCTAATAAGTATCAGAAGGGGGACTTGAATCTTGGTCTTCCTGGCTCCATGCCTACCACTATATTCACTACCTCTTAGAGTTTCTAGTAGTGTGTAAAATTATATTGGAAATGATGAATGACCTCGCTTTATCCCTGATTTTATTGGGAAAGCTTCCAATATTTCCTGAAGATTATTTGAATCTAAGCGTGCATTCACCTCATTTCCTACACCATATGCTTACATAGCTGCCCCTCACCCTCCCAAGGCAGGGCCAGAACAGTGCCAAGAAGTAGGATCACAAGGTTAAAGGTGAAATGGGTTGTAGTGTGACCACAACCTGCCAGAACCAACATCTGGAAGGAAGGCAAGGGGGAGAAGTAGGCCACACAGACCCAGCCTTAGAGCCTGACATGGAAAACAAGCTGTTTCAGATCACATTGGGACAGATGAAAAGATACTTGCAATATAATCAATCCTTGACCCTTTATCTGCCTTGAGGGTAAAACCTGAGGATACTCCAAGGCAGCAGGAGTGCTACCCAGGTTTCCTGCTTGTCAGTTGCTTCACTGAAGGGCAAATAGTGCCCTTGCCTCTTCCTGAGCACTGGTAGGTGGTATCAATAGGTGGGCTTAAAGTCATAGACAATCTTGGGCCTACCCATGGCAGGCACCTCTTCAATGCAAAATTCTTTATTATTCTGTTTAACAAGGGAGAAGTAATCTGCACACATTACACTGCACACAAGTCAGTTCCTCCAGCCCCAGGCCCTCTGGCCAAGTCAGGGCTTGGAACTTTCCCAGTTCCCAGTCTTAGAGAGAAGGCAAGTCCTAGTTGCAAAACCATAGTGGAGACCCATCTAGCTGGCAGGAGCTAGACAGATTTGCTTCCTTAGTGGTTCCAGGGCCTTTGAACAAAATGATAGATGTGAGTCTGGTCTGCAGAGTGAACAATGAGACCAGGTCCTGGAGGGAGCCTCCTCTTTGCTTTGTAGAGAATCATCTTTTGGAAAGGATCTACTCCCAAGACTTGGTTACTGCCCTGGGGAGCCACCTTGGACAAAGTTCAGAGGAGAGCTCAAGGCAACTTTATATCCTAGCCCTGTCCCAGCCTCCTAAAGACACCACAACAGTAGCCTGTCCCTCAACATAAAAGCCCTTGCCAATTATGGCCACTCCTAGCCCTATTATATTCAGCTTTAGCCTAGCTGGGCTTCACATTCCCAGGGAAATGGCCTAGCCCTGCCCTCACACATCCAGTTCCCATTTCTATAGCGCCTGAAGTCTAGGTAGATGCCAGGGTGGATTTCACCATTCCCAATGGACAGCTGACTTGATTTTTCTCTCTCCACTGCTATTGTTCAAATGTCGAACAACTCAGCTTCCTTCTCCTTCCAGAATGAGAAGCTTCGGTCGATGTAGCGGCAGATATCCTCATTGCTGAACTCGCCCATTTCCGCTACTAGTTGCAGAGAGTCAGCTCTATTGAGAGTCTCTGTTGGAGCCAGTGGAGGGGCTGGTGACCCAGGGCTAAGTGTGGGCTCAGCCTGGGGCAATGGTGGTGGCAGCGGGGGAGGTGGAGGCTGAGGTACAGGAGCTGGTGCCTGGAGCTGGGGCAGAGGCTCCTCAGTGGGGGGCTCTGAGCTATCTCCAAAGAATGCCCTTTTCAGGTCTTCAAAGCCATCCTGCCAGTCCCGACGCCCAGCCTCCACCTCCTCCAGTACAACTCTGTGGAAAAGGCGAATCAGCTCCCATGGATGACTGCCTAGCCGGTCAAACATCTCATAGCACAGCAGGTGGCGGAACTTGCGTTCCTCCCGGCTCATGCGCATCTCCAGCAGCTGGAAATAACCCAGCATGAAGAGGTCCAGGGTGAGGCTGTCGTAGCAGGCAGGCACCCCACCCACATGGGGAAGGAAGTGCTCGGGCCAGTACAGACCCTGCACCCGGCTCAGGCGTCGCAATTGCCGGGAGGGCACGTGGCGCATTAGACTCCTCCAGTGTGCCAGCAATTTGCCTACCACGTGCCGCTGCTTCATGAAATACAGCAACCGGTGGTCATTACCAAGGCTGTGATGGGCTGGCTTCTCCAGCACCTGCTTGTGCTCAGGCTCTGGGGCCCCTGCTGCCACCACTCGGGGCAGCAACCTGCGAAGGCGGGCCTGGGTATGGCGCCCAGGGCCACTGAAAGTCCACTTGCGCCAGTGCTCCAGGAAGAGGTAGACAATGCGCTCTTTCCGCATGTCGATATAGTCCTGGACGCCTGGAAGCTCAGTGGAGAGGGGTGGGCTCTGTGCTAGCTGTTCTGGCTCAAAAATTGTCACCTCGTCGCCGGGCTCCTCTGGGGGGTACAGGCTAGCTAAGGGGTCTTCAGGGGATGATAGCTCTGCTGACTCCAGTAGCAGGCGCTCAGACCCATTGGCCGCTGAAGCTCCGTCCACCAAGCGCCCTCTCAGGCATTGCTGAGCCATGCTTCCGGACACATAGTCTTCCTCCAGGATGGGCTCGCGGCTAAAGACGTCAGAGACCGTGACGCTCACCGGCAATGAGAGCTTGCGTGGGTACCAGTACTCTGCCTCCTGGCTCTGCATGTGCATTTCATAGTTGGCTTTGAGATTCTTGACTGAGACCCCGCACTCCAAGATCTCACGGGCCACCTCCTCCCGGCTGTAGCTGAAGGAGTACGAGCGGCCGAGGCCCACGGACCCTGCCCGCCAGTCTGCCACAGGGGCCAGTGGCTGCCCTGTCTCAGCAGTCACCAGGTCGGTCAGGTGGGCCGGCCGGCCCCCCAAAGTGGCCAGCAGTATGGCCATGCTCTTGAGCAGAGTGGAGATCCTGCTACACCAGGCTGGCAGATCAGCGGCCCGGCCTTGCATGCGGCGGGGGTTGACTGTGAAACGGTGGCTGGACAGCGCAGCGGAAGCGGGCAGCAACTGCTGTAGCTCCATCTCCAGCTGTTCCAGCTGCGCTTCCAGCTTCTGGGCCTTGTGCATCACCTGGAGGTTTTCGATTTGTTGTTCGATACGGTTGATGTCTTCCTCAGTCATGAGCTCCCCGAAGGGCCCCAGCATGGCATTGTGTGTGTGGGAGAACCTCCAGCCCTCTGGTTGGTAGCAGCAGTAGCCAGCGGTCAGCTAAGACGGGGAAGAGAAGAGAGGGGAGGGGAACGCAGGTCTCCCTCTGGCCCCACTCCCGGCGGCCCGCGGGCAGCACACCCTCAGCCTTTACATATCCCAGGTGGTGTAATGGTAGGCCGGGCAGGGCTGTGCAGGTGGGCCGGGGCAGCCAATGGAGAAGAGGCTTCAGCCAAGGAGGAACAGGAGCAGGGTGAGAGCTCGCTGCAGCCCACTCCGGGGCACTCTGGTTGACGGGAGGAGTGGGCCAGGTCGGATCTGGTTCGATGCTGCTGTGGACATGGTCTCTGGGCCTGGTCGCTCATTACACCACCAAGGGAACATGTAAAAGGCATTTAAACCAGGGTCCTAGACAAGCCCCTCCCCTGAGCCCAGCTATAGCCGCTTCCCCTGGGCTTAAGCTTAGGGCTGGAATTGACAAGGCCTCAGTTTAAAGGTAATCAAGTCCCTCCCACGGAGACTCCCCACAAGGATCATGCACCCCATGCTGAGTCCCTGTCCAGTGGCATCCTGCTGTGATCCTTTGAACCCCGATGCCCTCTGACTTCCTATGACTATGCGCACCACTTTTGGGAGGGTTTTCCATTTGATTTTTTTGTTTGTTTTCTGAACCTCTAATTTCAATAATTTTTACTTAAGTGAGAGAAAGCACTGGACTGGGAAGGGGGGGAGCAGGATATGGGATTGGGAATTTCTGACAGCAAGTTTCGCCTTTACTGAACAGGAAAGGAAAAGAAACCCTGGCTGGAGCAGGGTTTTCTTAACCCTGGGGCCTGTATGTTCCAGGGAGTGAATGAACTTGAATGGGAAAAGATTATATCTTTATTTTCAATAACTTCTAACTCAAATTGGTCATTTCTTTCTACTTTACATTTTAAAAAATTAATCTGAAAAGGGGTCCATGGGCTTCCCTGGAATATTAAAGAGTTCATGACACTTAAGAA
This sequence comes from Trichosurus vulpecula, assembly GCF_011100635.1. Classification (NCBI taxonomy): domain Eukaryota; kingdom Metazoa; phylum Chordata; class Mammalia; order Diprotodontia; family Phalangeridae; genus Trichosurus; species Trichosurus vulpecula. The sequence continues at coordinate 23,481,536 of NC_050574.1, forward strand.
AGTTAGGAGTTCTTGGACTTCTTTTTGCTTTCAATTCATACTTCATGGGCTGATGGCTCCAGAATACTGAGGATTCTCTCAGCCTGGACCTACAAGACCACTCTCAGAAGAGAGGATTGCATAAATGTCCTTTCGTCCCTTCAATCTACTAAAAACAAAATAATTGTTTGTAACTGATAGACTTGTTGGCTAATAAGTCCCTGAGTGCATGACTTGCATATTAGCCTGTGATGATGGCTGAGGTCTCCAAAGTCACACAGATGGTGGCAAAGAGCAGGGAGAGACTAAAGGGAGGGGAGTAAGCCAGGCCTCTGGTCTGGGGAAGCCAGTGAGCAGGGGCAGGGTCTGAATTTGCCAGATGGTCAAGAAGAGGAGCTCCCTAAGAGCCCACAGACTGGAGTAAGAGTGGGGAGGCACTAGTGGCCAGGCCCCAGGCCCACCTTTCGCCTCTGCTCCTCTTCCTCCTGCATCTTCATCTGTAGTTTTCGCACCATCACTTGCCTCTTCCATTCGGGAATGGGGCGCCCCTGCTCATCGTGTGTGGGAATCAGAGTCTCGACATCCAGCTGTATGTTCTGTGCCGGAGTCAATGGTGGGGCCAGGCTGCCATTGAGGACAGGCTGATGGGGGCCTCCCCCTGCCCCAGGAATGGAGCTAGCTGGTGGAGTGGGGCTCCTGGCTCGAGACAGTGATGGAGACAGGGGCGGAGCATCTGTCTGGAAAGGGAAGGCATGGTGACCTAGAGCACTCCGATTGGAAGGTCCTGGAGACCGAGGCCGAAGACGCGAGTTGGAGGAAGGGGCTCCACGCCTTACCAGAGAAGCGGGCTGTCCACTGCCCGAGAAGACTGTGGTGAGGCCCTTGCTCTGTGGTGTTGGCTTCAAGCTCTTTCCTGCTTTGATCTCTGCCAGGAGTTCAGAGTTGTCTCCCGTTGGGGACATCATGTTGAAAGACTTGGTACCTGGTAAGAGAAGAGGATGCTGAAGCACAAGGGACTGCAGCCCAAGCCCTGTCCACCCTCTCCAAACCCAGCCAGGCCTGGCTAGCCCATTTTAGAAAGCAAGGCCCAGAAAAGGCCAGACAGGACCCAGGCATCACTTGAACCAGGCCAGGGTAAGGCAATGCCTTGCTTGGGGTGGGCAGTACAGCTTTCCGGCAAAGACAGGAATCCTGGAAGATCCCTCTAGTCCCCACAGGAGTAAAACAACGCTGGCACAGCCCACAACTCTGTACCCAGACCAGTCTCCCTACCGAGCAGCTTCCTCCTCCCTGCCCTGAACCCTGCTTCTCCTCTGCCCACCACCTTAGTGCTACTAGTGGGGTCAGCCAGTACTTACGAAGTGAGAGGGAGCCAACTTTACTGGTTTCAGTGGGGCAGCCCATGGGTGAATGCTCATGAACACTCATGGTGAGCCTGGCTAAGCCCAGAGGTAAGGGGAAGGTGTGCCTGATGCAGCAGGGTGTTCACCCTGATCTGTGATCTCCCTGGCCAGCCACCTGACCTTTGTTCCTTGGTTCCCTGGTCTCAGGGAGGAGTTTCCCTGAGTGTCCCAGACCCACCCCTATGCTTCATCAGCAAAGCTTGGTGATCCTTGAACTAAGTTGTTCTGGCCCAGGGCCCTAGAAACCCAGGACCTCACTGGACCCAAGTGTCCCAGCATCTGGCAACCCCGCCCCATTCTCAAACAAGTGCACTCGAGTGCAAGCTCACACACACACACACACACACACACACACACACACACAGCTCCCAACCCAGCACTGATAAAAAAACTCAAATTCTCTGGGGTGCCAGTCCAGAAGAGTGGTTCTTCATGGAACAGAGGGATGGGGATGTATGGAGTTGAGGCAAGGAAGGCTAGTGTTCTGGGAGGGGGGCACAGAAGGCTGGTGTTTTGGGTAAAGTCCCAAGTTCTGTGTGATAACATGCAAAGTCTCAGTTTCAAGTTTGCATTTTCTGGATTGTGTCTGGTGGGGGTGGGGGGGGGTGAGAAGGGAATCAAGGGGTTGTCTGGGGAAAGGGATTAGAGTGGAGTCTTCTTGGTCTGGGGGAGGGGATATCTAAGCACCTCCAGGAAGGGCCAGTGGAGAGGAAGAAAGGAAGTGGAGGTGAAGGGGAGGGGCACAAATGGGAATTATTTTCATAGGCAAAACCGACAGGAATGTTGGGGTGGAGGAAACAAATCCACTGATTCCATGGCAGACTCTTCTTCCTGGCATACCAGGGAGGGCTTTCCCCCAGCACCATCTGTCAGAACAACACTCAGTCATCCATTGATGTATCCGGTGCCCCATTTACTTCCCAAGTCCACTGTCTGCTCTCTTCTGTCTGTTTCCCCTATGCCCTCCCGGACCCCTGGTTTAGGCACCTCAAGAATAGACAGAGTAGAAAGCAGGCCTGGTACTCACTCTTCCTGCACCTCAAAGCTCTCACTTCTAGGAGGCAGAGAGAGAGAGAGAAGCAACAGAACAGAGTTAGGAGAGTTATGGAGCAGGCTGAGAGACTGGGGAGAGCAGAGAGAGAGCAAGCAGGATGGTGGGTGGTGGGTAAGACAACAGACAGGGTGGAGCCCAAGGGAATAGGAAAGGAGAAGGAAGGAGTAGGGAAAGGGAAGAGAAGGGAAGATAAGATTATCCCTAAATGCCCAGGCTGAGTAATTAACCCGTGTGCTTCCATTCTTTCTTCCTAGCCCTCAGTCTGGAAGCATGTTTGGAGTGTTCCAGTCTGAGTGAGGAAGAGCACCTATCTTAATTTTTATCACTCACAGTGCCAGTAAGAGCCAGAGGAGGGGAGGGGTCTTTGGATCTGATGCTTGAGCTGAGTCTCAGGGAATAATCATAGGTTTAGAGCAGGAAGGGATCTTAGAGGCCATTGAGTTCAACCTCTCCATTTATTGATGAGGAAGTGAGATAGAGTAACTTGCCCAGAGTTCATCAGCTAGTATCTGAGGCAGCATTTGAACCCAAATGTTCCTAATTCCAAGTCCAGTGCTCTATCCTCTATCTCCTTGGAAGGGGGACTGAACTCTAACATTGCCTAGTTTTTTGTTGTGTGTGTGTGTGCGAGAGCGTGTGTGTATTTGTAGAAACCCAGACATCTTCCTTTGGTCATAGATCTGATAGCTCAGCCACACATGGCCTGAATATCTGAGCCTGCCTGAGTTTGCCAAAAGCTAGGTCACTGTAAACTCCAGGATTCTGAAATGAGGAAAAATCCTGCTGTAGGAATGGGATGAAAAGACACTTTCGGTTGGGGTGTGGCTAGGATTCTCTCAGGCCCTTTGTAGAGGACAGACATCATATTTGTGGGTTGGGGGATGGTTCCCACTTTAGGAAATAGGAAGAGGATTCAGAGGCATGGATTTCAGGATTTCCTAACCCAAACTACCATGTTACACTGGGGAAACTAGCTCAACTGTCTCCTGGAGACCTGTAAACCCTCTGTAGTCTCAGGGGTTAAAGGAGGGGACTGAGGATAGGAGCCAGGGTGAAGGAGGAAGGCAAAGGTAGAAGTGGGACACTGGATGGAAGCATTAGAAAAAAGTTTATAGGTATAAAAAATAAGGACCTTCGGAAATAGGGATTTTGATGGAAATGGAAAGATCATAAACTCCCAGAGGGCAGAGTTTGTTTCACTTCTGTTTTAGTGTTCTCAGAGCCTATGACAGACTGACTTCTCTGAGGCACTTATTGAATGAATGGTTGGTTGGATAGAAGGATGTATGCCTGTGTGGATGGATAACTAGCTGGCGAGCACATCAGAAAAGGGACTATAGCCTATTTGGGTGGGTTGTTCTGTGTGTCAACTGGTCACAGGCTGTGTGTCCTTCTGTGTGTCAGCTTGGTTACACGGCAGGCTAGCTTCTTACAGTAACTGATGGAGATGAGGGAATTAGTGTGGGAGGGGGCTCTCCACGTCTTTCATCTATTTGTGCCCAGATGCCACAGCCATGATTTCAAAAGGCACTAGCTAGGCAGGTAAAACGGTGGGTCCCCAAATCCTGGGAGTGGGGTGGGAAGGGGGAAATATAAGTATCATCCAAAGTGTGTGTGTGTGTGTGTGTGTGTGTGTGTGTGTGTGTTTTAAAGTTATCCATTAGTTTGAGTTAGCCATGATAGCTCTGACCTTTCTTCTTTCAAGGGAGACTCCTGAATCGACTGAGTTCTGATACAAGATGAAAAGATGACTGACTAAAAATTAGATCCTTCCTCCAAAAACAGGGTTGGTGGCTGGGGTATTCTTCTCGCCCCCCCCCACCCCAACCCACCAACATCATCCAGTCTATAAAACTGCCACCATGCTTTGCAATCTCTCTTCTCCACGTCTGAAGCCTTCGCTTGCAAGGCGCCCTACCCCTATCCCCCTCAGTCCCCTGTGTCTCCCGGGTAGGGTCTCCCACCCGACTGGGTCCCGGTGCTGGGCTAGGATCTCTGCCATCCTTCCTCCCGCCCCCGGCTCCCCGAACTCACTGCCCGTAGAAGAGGAGGAGCGGCGCTGGCTGCAAACAGGACCGGACCCTTCGATGGGCAGAGGTGGCGGTGGGGGTGGTGCACTTAGGACTTCGGGCAAGGGTGGGGGCGGGGGCGGGGGAGGTAGGTCCCTGGACACCCTGTGGTCTGCGACACTGCCGTTGTGCACCTGGCTACCGGAGAGGAGAGCGGCCTGAGGGCATAAGGAAAACAGAGTGACCGAGCTGTCAGAGTCTCGGGAGCTGGGCCGGGGACAGTTCGGAGTTCTGCTCCCGGACACGTGGGGACTGGGGGCAGGTGGAGGTAAAGCCCCCTGGGTCGGGGGCGAGACGGGACGGGGATAAGGCTGGGCTGGGCTGCGAGGCTCTCACCTCCTCGCTATGGGCCATCCCCAGACTGGCTGCCAGGGGCTCCCCGGGGCCGTAGCCGAGCTGGCGGTAATAGTCCCCGGTGCTGGGCTGTTTGCCAAAGTTGCGGGACTTCCGGCCCGAGTCCACCCGCAGCAGCCCGTCGTGGCCGTCGCGGGAGCTCAGCTGCGAGGGAGGGAGGAGCGCCGGGCGTGGGCTGCGGGTCGGCGGGTGGGGAGACAGCACTCTCCACCCCTGACGGCGGAGGCTTGGCTTCTGTCTAACCCACCGCCTCAGTGGAACTAGCTCAAATCCCTCCCTGTGCCAGCCAGAGCTGGAGGTATCTGTGGCCGCGCACTCGAGCAGCCCTGGGGAGGGGAAGCAGATGCGGAGGGGGTGTGCAGGGGAGGGACAGGGCTACCGCTCTGCTCACACACGGTACAGGGTGGCTGGCCGGGCCTGGTCCTGAGGTGAAGGAGCCAGAAGGGCTGCTCCTAGACGGCTGGGCTAGCCTCCTAGCGCAGGGGACGGTCAGGGAAGGTTGGTTGGGGCAGGGGGAAGGATTCTCAAGCGCCTCCGCCGGGCTCTGTCAAGGCCTCCAGGTTGCTAAAATCCAGCTTCCTCGACGGATCGGGAGGGCCCCGGAAAGCTCAGCTGCCTAGGGCTGGTTCTCGATCTGCGGCCCGCGCCCAGAGTCCCGCGCCCTTCCCAGGGTACGCGGCCCTTAGTCCCCAAGAGCCCCGGGCAGCGGCTGCCCTACCTGCGACTGTGCCCGGTGACGCCCCGCTCTGCACCTGCTAGCGGGGGCGGCGCGGACCCGACACCTGCGCTACCCGATCTGCCCTCTCAGGTTACAACACAGACCAACGGCCTCTCTCCTATCCGCTACTGGGTCCTGACAGCACCCCACCAATCCCGGGCCACTGGGCTCCGCCCTCTTCCCCCAGCCCCCCAAGTGGGGCTGCTACCTAGGGAGTTGGGCCACGCCCCGTCACAGCAGTTCTCTCTCACACCCACCCCCCACCCCTAACCCAAGCCAGCCAGATGTTTGCCTCACCCCTAGGTTGGGGCCCTACTATCCTTGAGCCCCTCTACACTTATTTTCCACGACAGGCCCCACTACGTTGACTTGGAACCCCAATTCGAGGTAAGCTGCTGGGTACCCTGGCACACTCCTGCCCAACTTTGATGGTTCTGCACCTTTCAGAAAACCGCACTCCGATAGCTCCCAGACAGGGCCCTGGCGGGCTAAAGCAGAGGGCCCAGGTTTCTCGAGCTCCTCCCCGTCCCGTCCCTGTCCCAGTCCACCTCAGCCCCGCCGCATCTGGAAACCCATAGCTGTAAGTGACACCAGTCCCTGCGCCCCGTCCTCGGGTTTCAAGGCTCGGGTGACAGCCTCAGGTAGCTCCCGCCCCGTTGGTCCTGACTCCTGGAGGAGGCCAATCCCGGCTTGGGATCGTGAGAAGTCAGGGAAGGGGAGAAGGGGAAAGGACAGAGCCCCCCGCCCCAGCCGCTTTCCCGGGACCAGCCGTCTGAGTTTACCGCTTTCTGCCCCGCCCCTAGTCCCCAGCTCCCATCAAGGGCTCTGCTGACGGGCTCACGTTGCAGGAAACGCGACACCCGTGGATTTATTTTCTGGGCCATCATGCCTCATCCTTCCCCCAGTCCCCTGGCCCCCGGCCCCTTCCCACGGAACTGCTCTCTTTGGAGGCGGAGCTGGCCATCTGTCCCGCCTCTGCCCCGCCCAGCTTAGTCCTCAGACCCAAGGCCCAGCCCTAACCGCTTCCTAGCTTGTCTCTAGTCTGGAAACAAAGGAGGAGGCGTAGGCTGGGAGAACTGAGCCGGGTCCCACAAAGGACACTTTGTTGGGACTCCCGGGCGCTCTTGCCGCCAGGCACGCACGCACACACACACTGCGACCGGGAGAGACGGACAGACACACATGCACACACAAATATGCAGCCCCAGGGGCCAGGCAGAAGGATACAGCCAGATGCGCTGCTGCGCCCCCGCAGTGGGCAAAGCTCATCTTGGCTCCCAGACTCTCAGGCAGACACACACCGACAAGGTTTCCCTCCCTCCGCCCCTCTCTCAATCCCAAGGGACCAGCCCGGCAGCAACACTTGCAGTCACGGTGCTAGAGGGCAACCGGATCACTATTCCATTCTCCCTAGCCTGACCTCTCCCCACTCCCCCCCACCCCCACAGGCCGAGGCTGGGAGCCGTGCAATTATTCTGCATCCCTATCTACCCAGCCGAGATGAGACCATCGCCCCCTTCTCCTGGAATGCCCCAAGACGCGCTTTCCTCTCTACTTCGATTGGGAACCAAATCTTCCTTTTGCCAGAGCATACCCAGGGATAGCCCTAGATACAGGGTGCATCCAGGCACAGGCTCTTGCTGGGGACAGATGGCACCCCTTTCTTCCTGTAGCCCCACCCCCACCTGTACCCCCTATCTTTTACTGGCTCTAGATCTAACTGTACTCCAAGAGCAGAACCAGTTCCTGTCCCTGCCTCTGCCCTTACCCCCGGAGAATCGAAGTCAGCATTGCTTCTCTCCCTTTCGGGGCTCATCCATTGCCTCTCCTCACTTGCTACTTCTCTTCCCATGGCTGGAGCTATGTCCCGGGTTCCTGTCCTCCCTGACATCTACACACAGTCTACACACTTCTCTACCCTCTTTTCTCTCTCTCATAGCCTCCAGTTTCTGGGGAGAGGTGTTTTCCCCAGGTTGCTGCTAGAAAGCCCTGGGGCTCACAGATACCTTAGGAACGCCCCTGTATCATCTGGGAAATGTGACACAGTCCATCTCCCTTCCACAGCCCCTTTGTGATCTCTTTGTCCCCCAGAGTCACCTTTGCCATTGACTACAACAGATCTCTCCTCTACCTAGGTTCTTTAAAGAGGTTCTCTACATAGCTTTCCCCACCCAGAGTTTAGGCCCTGCTCTCTGCCCCCCCCACCCCTTCTCCTAATCTCCTAATAGGACAAGCAGGCATTTAAGAACACTTTCCTTGGAGGGTTGGATGGCTTCTAATAGAGCCAAGCCTCAATTTAGGAAAGTGTCTTTCCTTTCTCCCCCCCAAGATTACCCTCTTGATGTAGCCCTATCCTGAGGCTGTGGATTGAGTGCTTAAAATGCTCTGGGTTGGGGGATGGGGTAGAGCAAGCCAGGACTGATCCCATCTCCATTACCTCCCTCTTCAAGGCCTCTTTCTCCACATGCCGAAGTTTGCTCTTGGCCTGAACGTAGATATCAGCTGTGTGCTGCCCACTGGGGGGCTTGGGAGCTGGATAGGTTGGAGGGGGTGGGGGCATCTGAGTGCCAGGGGGAGGGGGTGGTGGAGGGAAGCTGGGTGGGGGCGGTGGAGTGGTGGGACCTCCCTTCTTCCTGCCGTGAAGGCCCATCTCGGGATTCAGCATGTCCATGTAGGTCTGCATGTCTGTGACAGTTGAGTTTCGAAGCCCTGCCAGGAAGGGATGGAAGAAAGCAGGGCACTGTTGAGAGCACAGCTGGACTGCAGGGAGATTTGGGGATGGGGTGGGCATGCCCTGTCTACACTATGCCCAAAAATGCCTTGAGGCCCTTCTAGGGTCATGTTTTCAAAGTTAGCTTTAGGGGATCAGGGGAACTGCTATAATTCCTGAGCCTGGGGAAGTCCATATTCCTGAGTGTCACCTCTTCAGTTTAGTCTAGGCAATCCCTGCACCTTCATCTTCAACTGGCACTAGGGAACATTTTAGAATTTGCCAATTAAGCAATCGAAGCCACAGAAGAAATCTGAGGCCTCATTTCTAAAGTCCGTTACAGTAGAATGTCCCTACCCTGACTATCTTCTCTACATTTGGCCAGTGATACACCCTCAATATGGCCTGTTGCCTTCTTCGGAAAAGAGCCCCAGACCTTGCAGCATAGTGTTAATTAGGCCTGAGCACCTCAGTAACAAGGCTGGGAATAGGGTAAGTTCACAGATTTCTCACTTTAATAGGAATCATTTTCCTATGGTGCTATGAACTAGAGAAAAGGATCCTCAGCGGCTCAGGAGCTGGGTAGAATAACTCTAAGCCTCAGGAATGCCAAGCAGCCCCAGAATATTGGGAAGATGGGGAATATGAGGGGGGCAGGGTAGTGTTAGATAGGGTTAGTGATCTGCCCCAGAAACAAGATCTAGCTGATCATGGGCACACCCCTACCCCCATGCCACCCACCTTGCCCTAGTCCCAGCAATGATCAGCTTGAGAGAGTCTCTTGGTAGGGGAGCAGCTGGTGAGGGGGTTCAACAACTTCCAAAAACCTATTGCAACTCACAAAGCTTCCCTAAGGACGTAGCTGACTGGAAAGAACTGAAGACTTCTGGTGTAAGGGTTCTGCCTCCAGAGACTTAAGAAGAGGATGGAGAGCCCATGGCCCCAGGCATGGGGATGGAACCAAAGAAACCAAATCTTGCCCAGAGCCACACTAGAGTCTCGTTAGAGTATGACTGGCTGTAAGAAGTGCATGAATTTCTCTAGGGGCGTGACCTGTGTGCATTGTGTGTCTTTGTGTGTGTGCAGGTTAATCTGTGCATATTCATGGGTCCATGGTTCTCTAGGACTCCTACATTAGTCTTTCTTCATGATGGGGCTGGATAGTGTTGAGAACTCAGAAACCCCCCCAGGAGGAGACTGTGGGGGGCAGAGACCTGGGACCGGAAGCTACTTCCCCATGAGCAAGGCTGAGGCATGGAAAAAATCCACATGGCTACTGTGTCAATCTGGGAAGTGTGAGGGGTGGACAAGGGAAACTCAGGCTCTCTGGTCTGGGCCTGAGACATTCCCTGACATCTCTTGCCCCCTTCATAGTAAGGCTAATCTCTGGGGTTGACCCCTATTCCTTCTGAACAGAGCTGGGAGGCTCTAGGGACCACAGGGACTCAAACACAGCTAACCCCTTTTGTTGAGCCCTGCCCCCGCTGTGGGGATGAAGAGCCCTGTAGCCCAGCACACTCTACGTCATTCCTCTCTCTCCCTTTCCCAGGTACTCACTAGGCCCTGGGCCCCCCAGGTGGCCTCGGGTGCTGGAGCGACTGGAGGGACATGAGTCATAGTTGGAGAGAGTGCTGGTGGGAGAGCAGAGGTCGAAGTGTGGGGGCTGAGCTGACATGGTGGTATTGGGTGAAGACATGCCCGAGTCTGGCTGCTTGCCTTCCGGCTCCCCAGATGGGTCCCGGGACAGGACTCGGTGTTCCACACTCTGGGGAGAAAAGATAGGGTGTGACAGCCTTCCTTGTCCCCAGGGCTCCAGTTCCCTGGTTGTAGCCCAGGAGTCCCAGAATCTCACGACTGAGAGGGACTTCAGAGGCTACAGAGTCCATTGTACACCTGACCAAGAAGCTCCTTTATAACCTGGCTAGCTATTTGAAACACCTACACTGATGGGGGGCTCTTTACCTCTCTCAGGGCAGCCCAGTCCTTATTTGTCTTAATTGTTAGGGTATTTTCAATACCCATTAACCCAGGCCACAGATCCAAGTCCTGAGGTTGAGTCCACTCCTGTCTCCTCTCCCCTGGGAAGGGCTAAGAGGCCAAGATCCCCCGAGGCCTATGCTTCAGGTTCCCAGGAGCAGTATTGCCATGCCCAGGCATGCCTTAGCTCTGTTGTTGGTGAAGATTCTGAATCTGGGACCTCATCTGGGAGCCTCCAGCTGTCTCAGGTTGTTGAAGAACTGAACTGAACTTTACCTTGGACCCTGTTACCTATTTCTCTTCCTCATCCCCTCTCTCCTTTATGAGGCACCTTTCCCCTTTTGGACAGCTCCAATTGTTAGGAGGTTTTCTCAGTGGCAGGGGTCTCTAGGATGCAGAATCACAAGATCCCAGAATTATAAGGAACCTCAACAACTAATCCATCCCTGAAATGGTGGTCAACTAGCCTCTGCTTGAAGAACTCCAATGAACAGGAGCCCATCACCTCCTGAAATAGCCCGTTTAACTTATGATGACCTCTTATTTGGGTGGCTCCAACCTTAGGACCTGAGTCAGCCTGGAATCCGGAAGACCTGAGTTCAAATCTGGCCTCAGACACCTGCTAGCTATGTGACCCTGGGCAAGTCACTTAATTTCAACTTTCCTCAGTTTCCTCAGCTGTAAAATGGGGATAATAATTGAACCTACCTCACAAGATTGTTGTGAGGATTAAAGGAGATTTTTGTAAAGTGTTTAGAACAGTGCCTGGCACATAGTAGGCACTTTAAAATATTTATTCCCTTCCCTTCTTTCCTCTCTTATTGGTTAGAAAGTTCTTTTATTCTCCCTAGACATCAAGCCTAAAATCTCCTCTTTGTAACTTCCCCCCAGGGAAGTCCTAGTCTAAGGTGCAGACCCCCTGGAGGCAAAGAGAAGGAATCTCTTCTCTCTTCCATGTGATAATCCATCAACTACTCAAACACAATTATCATGGTCCCCCTCCCCCAAGTCTTCTCTTCTTCAGGCTCACATCCCCAATTTCTTTAACCAGTCCTCACGTGGCAGTGTGACGTAGTAGAGTCAGGGAGCCAGGATACCCAGGATACCCAACTAGCTGTGTGATTGTGGGCAAGTCATTTGCCCCCTTGGGGCTACAATTTCCTCTTTAAAATGAAGGGGTTGAAACAGATGATTTCTAAGTTATTTTCTCACTCTAGAATTCTGAGATTATGATTCTTGGAGGAGGGGGTCATGCCTAGTCACCCAAAGTGGACTAAAGCCAAATGACGTAGCCTTCAAATGCCAATACTTGTTTGTTGGTGATGGTAGCAGGGTAGGGTTCTGCCTTTGCCCAACTGCTTCACGTTTCCCCAGAAAGGGGTGTTGTGGACTCCCACTTCTCCATGTCCCTAGGTGCCTATGTCTAGCTAGAAACAGGAGGGAAAGGTCAGACAAGGCATTCAATTTACTCCCTACAGAATTAAAGAATATGTGTAGGAAAGGACCTCAGAGGTCAGCTATTCCAACCCCTTCCTGGACGAGTCCCCTTTATAACATCTGAGACAAGTGATGTGTAGGACTCTCTCTTTATCATCCCCTCTCTCCCTTCTATGACACCCTTCCTTCCCCCTTTGGATAGCTTCAATTGTTAAGAGGTTTCCCAGTATCAAGCACAAATGTTTCTTTGTTACTTCTCCTCATTGCTCTAAGTGTGGCCCTAAAGAGTCAAGGAGAATGAATCGAGTGCTGTATCTGAGAACAAGCCCTCTAGGAAGGGAGGGTTCTTCCTCTGCCCCATTGCCAGCTCTGAGATGTGGACCTGGCATCTACCCTTCTCGGAGGATGACATCTTTGAATGGGTGCTGGGAACCAAGGAACACATTGCATTTATTCCCTGAGGTCAAACCTGGGTAGAATGGAGATAGGACTGGCCAACTCTAGGCTGAGTATCCACTCTAATGCTTGAGTATCTGCCTTCAGGACCACCTTATACTCTGTCAGAAAAGAGAACTTCACCTCTGCTCTCTTTGGCTTAGTTCTGACTTTTGGGTACTGGCCTTTGGGTAGGAGCCCAAAGAGGTCAAGAATAGGCTAGCGCCAGTTGTCAAGGAAGATGCTAAAGGTGCGTCAGCTATAGCCCCCGCTCTTGTAGCCCTCCTCTGGATACCACCCACCCTGATGCCCCTAGGATTGCCCAGACCCCTGTTCTAGCCCTGTCCCCTCTACGTCTAGGCTCCCTCCTCAGGGCCCAGGACTTGCGATACTGAGGGGATACTGCTTACATTACCCATGTTGCTCTCCGGATTGCTGGTCCCTGGCCCGCCGGGCAGCCCTTAGCTAGCTCAGAGAGGAGAAGAATGTCTTCTCTGCCTTGGTGCCTCTGCAGCCCCATGCCCCCACCCTTCTTGCCTTCTAAGTGTCACAGGTCCTCAGGGAGAGCCCACTGCCTGCCCCGCCCAGTGCTGGGTTCCAGGTAACAGCCCAGCTGCTGCTTGCTTATTGGACTCCATAATGAGGAACTCAATGAGTATTTTCCTTTTCTGGGGCAGCAGTCCTTGGTGGCTTTCAGTCTGTCACTGGCACAGCTGGGGCCAAGCAGGGCGATACCCAGAGCAGGCTGAGAGAGTGAGGATGGGAGGGAACAGCTGGGGCTCAGGACCTTCTACAGGCAGGCTCTTCCCACTGCTGGCTGCCATGACCCAGGCAAAGATGGATGGCGATGGCACCCTTAGGTGGGGCCTGGGCTTGAAATGACCTCTCTCCCAACTGGCCTCAATGAACATAAGGGAATGGTGGGGAGATGACAGGGAAGGAGCCTGTGTGGAAAGAGCCTTGGATTGGAAGACCAAGGATCTGCGTTCAAATTCAGCTCTACCATTTACTATGTGCTTCTGGGAATTGGTTATTTGTTGCATCAACTTTCTCTTGGCAAAATGAAGGGATTGTACTTCTAAGCCATTGGGTCCCCGTGGCAGTCTAGGGCAGCCAGACCTCTTCTCAGAGCAATGTTGTTAAATGTACAAAATAATACTTAAGGTTAGAAAGTGAAACGATGTCATTTTCCCCCCATCTCAGTTCATGGATCCCCTGAAATCCACCCATGGACCCCAAGACTAAACGGTTCTTTCTAGCTCTTCATTCTAGGACCTCCTCGCCTGGCTTCCTCCCCTATGCCTCTGTGGGAAGGCAGGCACTTCAAAGCTACCCCTTCCCTGCACTGGCAGTATCCCAGGGGAAAGGCCTGCTCATACCATGTTCTCCACAGTGCGAAGGTAGCGGGTACACTGGCTGTGACCATTGTAGTCCGAGAGGTCGGCAGCTGTGTAACCATCCCGGTCCCGGAGGTGCAGCTCTGCCCCATTCACTACTAGGATCTGGCAGCACTGGGGGAAGAATGAGGGGGGCAGTGAGGGGAGCACCCCTGGACCAGATGAGCTCAGACCATTGCCTGATACAACAGGGCTATGGAGAATGTGTCTGTGTCCTTAAAGTCGAGGAATGGGGGAGACAACAAGGTTCCCCGCCCCAAACATCCCACCATTGGCCAAGGTCTCCCTGGGTTGTAGTGGGGACTCAGGTGCTATAGAGGCTGTAGCACTGGACTTGGAGTCAGGAAGATCTGGGCTTATGGATGAGGCTCCTGACACAGAGGTGTGTGGGGGGAGGGTCTGGGGAGAGGCAGTGCTGATGTCAGCAGAGATGCTGAGCCCAGCTCTGTCAGGGTTGGACTCAAAGGGAGTGGAAGGCAGGGAGAGGGCCTGGATTTGGATGGGAAGGAAGAAGAGGGAGAAGCTGGATCATGCTCCCATCATCACCCCATCCCAGCTTGAGCCCCATGATCACTGGCTCTCTCTGGCCCGGCCTGACCTCCAGCTCCCCGTTCTCAGCAGCATCGTGCAGGGGGGTCCCACCCCACAAGTCAGTGGTTATCTCCCCGCCATGCAGCAGCAGCCAGCTGAGCACCTTGGCGTGGCCCCGGCTGGCAGCAAAGTGCATGGCAGTGGCCCCGTCATCGTCTTGCTCTGAAAGGCTGACATCAGTGCAGCTCACCTGGCATAAAGGGCAAAGGGAAAGTCATGGGGCCAGCCACTCCCCCCTCCCTCCCTTCCTCTCAATCTCTTTCCCTCATCCCCTACGCCCCTGGCACTTACCAGCCACACAATGATGGGGCTGTGGCCCATCTGAGCAGCAGCGTGGAGAGGGGTCATCCCATCACTGGCACGTGTGTGTGGGTCAGCCTCACACTCTTGTACCAGGTACTGTGTTACCTCCAGGTGGCCCTCCTGGCAGGCCAGGTAGAGGGGTGTGGCACCATTCTTGGTTTGGGCACTTATCCCCCTGGGAACAGAGAAAACACACACACACACACACACACACACACACACACAAACAAACACAGAGCAGCCCTCAGAGAGAGATACGTCCTCCCTTCTCTCTACCTGTCCTTCTTCCTGTCATCTCTTCTCCACCCAGTCTCCATCGACTGAGGTGAGGGCTGCTGTCACCCGCTGCACAGTCTGATCACAGGCTGCGCCCTCAGATGGTCAGACCTCTGTCTGCATATCCTTCCTTGGTGCTCTCCTTAGGAGGAGGAGCTTTTGCAATTTACAAGATGAAATTGAAGGACAGGGGCGTGAGTCTGTGACTTGTGGACTCCCTCATAAGATCTAGTATAGTGCTGACAACTAGCAGCCAGACAACAGGTGTCGAATTCACTATCCCCTCACTTCTACCTCCTGGCTTTTCTGGCTTCCTCCAAGACTCAGCTTAGTGCCTTCCCCTCTACTCTGCATATACAGTATCTTTTACAGGCCTAGTCATTTATATATTGTTTGTCCAATTAGAATGGGAGCTCCTTGGCATCCAGGGCTGATTTTGCCTTTCCTTGTATTCCAGCACTTAGCATGTGGCACCTGGTAAGTACTTAGTAAATGCTTGTTGACAGATTCACTCTCCTGTTCTTCATCACTTAGAAATCATTGCTGTGGTTTGTCCTCTGTTCTTGAAGAGGACCATGACATCAGGAAGGTGATGCCATGACGTGCAAGTGAATTGGATGCGAAGCAGGGCTGTGCAAGGTCGCCAGCCTCACTTTCTCCTCCAGAACCTTCTGGGTCCAGTGGCCAGATATAGATCAGGACGTCTGGAGATGGCCCCTTCACTCAGGAATGCACAGTGGTAAAAGGCAATTGAATTCAGATTAAAGGCAATGATGAACTTTGGTTCCAGAGGACAGAAGATAAAAAAAAAAAAAAAAACAAACCAATGACCTCCTCTTGGTGGATAAGGGGAGGGATACTATAGGTCCCAAATGTTACATGTGTCATCTAATCCAATTGCTGTGTTGATGGATTTTACTGTTTTTTCTTTGAGTCATGAGAGTTCTTGAGGTTGGGTTGGGGGTTATTGGGCAATGTTTGTGATATGATAAAAGCAACAATAAATCAGAGAAAGAGAGAGAAAGAGAGAGAGAGACAGAGAGGCAGAAGAAGAAGGAGGAGGAGGAGGAGGAGGAGGGAGGGAAGGAGGGAGGGAGAGAGAGAAAGATTTGAATTCTGCATCTGATACTAGCTGTGTGACTATAGCCAATTCACTGAACCTCTCTGATGTTGTGTTTTCTCAAGTGTAAAAGTGGGGGTAATATCTCAGGTAGGATTAATAACAATCAGCTATTTAACTTAAAGGATTACAGGGAGAATCAAATAAGATAATCTACGTAAAGTGTGTTGCAAACCTCAAAGTGCTGTATTATTGTCTATGACATCACATTCTACCTGCTTTCCAATAGAACACAAGTTCACCGAGGGCAGGAACCATGCATTTTTAATCTTTGCATCCCCACAGACTTAGCCCAGTGCCCTGATGTTTGGTGAATGAAGGAATTTTGACTTATGAATATCTTGGACTTGGGAGCAGTGCAATGGAACTCTAACCCCATGCCCCACTTTTCCTCTTGGCCTCACAATCAAGGTGAGACTCCCCTTAGGAGGTACTGGTCCAGGGGATGACCCTGTTCTTTGTCAACTACAATGGGTTACAGATACTTCTGGGGACACTGGGACCCCAGAGCCCCTTTCCTATTCCAGGTTTTTTCTCTCTGGCTTCTGTTTCCCAGATCCCCAAGGCCCCTGGCTCCCAGACTCCTGGCTTGAAGAGAGGGGACAGGGTACCAAAGGGACCAAGGCTCTTGGCACATCCTCTCAGAGGAGGGTACGGAATTGAGGAACTTGGAAAGGAGAAGGTGTCCCCTATATTCTTTGGGTGAGGGGTGGGGGTAAAGGTGACATCTAGATCCTGAAAGAAGGCATATGTAACTGGAAGGGCAGGAGGGAGTCCATGTTATTTTATTTCTGCTTGGGGAGGGAGAATCCCTGCTCATCTCCAATCCTGTACTATCTTTCCCCCTTCACTCCACTCAAGGCTTAGCAACCTGCCCACTTAATCCTGTTTCCTGGGCTATTTTGGGCTCCTGCAATTTTACTGCCTTACAAATTAAGCAGATTAAGAATCTGATGGATACACAGACATCGAACCCCTTCCTGTTCCCAAGGATGAGCAGAGCTCTAACTAGGTTGGGATCAATGATGCTTTGTCCCTGGGTCATTACTGATCAATACTTGTACTCCTTCCTTAACTAGAAAACAACTGAACTTGGATCCTTGTTAGCAATCGGGAATAATTAGCTAGTGTAGAAATTCTGGGAGCTCTACCACTGGCCCAAGGGGGCCAGATTCCTGAAGGGGAGTGTCTCTGTACATAAAACTTTGTCTCTTGATTTCTGGGGTCTTGCTCTCCTTTCCCACTGGACTAGATTGTAGAATCATTTAGCACATGTATATTATAGATTAGATTCTTGAATTTAGAACTAGCTAATGTCTGGTTCCCACCCTCTGGCCGCAAGAAACTCTACCGGAGAAATAGAGCATTTCTTTTGAGTTCCCAGCACTGTCTAGGGTCTTCAGGGGGCTTGGGGAACTTTGCCTGGCCACAGAAGTGGCCTCAGGATTCATAAAGTTGGGGTAATTCTCCTTGAGGTCAGCTACGCTCGTCATTCAAGGGGGAGCCAGGACCTGGGCTTAGAGAGGAGTGGTGTCCGTGAGGACTTTGAAGCTCATCACATTGGTCTTGCCCTGCCTCCTGGGTTAGGGATACTGGGTCGAGAAATCACTTTCTCAGACTTCAAAAGGGAGTCCTGTTTCTGGGGCTTACTTTACTTGGGGGTGGGTGCAATTAAAGATGTTGGGCACTAGGTGGCGGTGTAGCCCAGATCCAAATCCCAGAGACCGCACCTCCTCCTGGATAGAGAGGAGGTAGGGGAAAGGTCTGTGTCCTATGGTGCCCAGCCTTGCCTTGTCCTGACCATCATGGCCCATGGGTGGGTGTTCATGTACCTTCCTAAAATATTTATCAAACACCTATGATTGTAGGTGCCAAGCTCAGACTCACCCACGTAGATACTGACCCACTCCCACCTCCCCAAATCCTTGCTCTTCTTTTTGGACTTTGATTGATTCCTGTCCCTTTCAGAAAGCATTTCCTGAGTGCCCACACCTGACCACCTGACTCCCTTCTTCCCACCTGTAAAACCTCTTGTCTATAATACCCATCTGGCACCTATCGTAGGTAACATCTTTTTTTGTGTGTGTGTGCTCACCTTCTCCTCCACAACTAGACCATATAAACTCTTAGAGGGAACACATGTCTTGATTCTATTCCCATTTCCCACACCACCCAGTGCCTTACATCCAGAAGGCTTCCAGTCTACATGCTGGGTGATTGACTAATTGGTATTCACATACATATACAGAAAATGGACAATCATACACTAATACCACCTCCTGTATGCCAAGTAGGCATGTTGCCTAACATCCCTCCAGACTCTCACTGACAGCCCCATGTTCAGATCCCTTGGAGGTAGCCCCCGGGTGCCACCCTGATGCCCTATGTGCACACCTGCTTGTGTATCCAGCACTCAGTAAAAACCTGTTTAATATTTCACAAACAGATGGCAACCAGCCCACTGCTCTATTACCTTCCACGATCATCGCTGTCTGAATTATTCACCTTGTCACCAAGAGGGGAGGGGACCCAATGCACCTGCCAGCTGAAGAGCCAGAGAAGAGTAATCCATGGGTCCCTGGACCCCCCACCCCCTCTAACTCTGCAAGCCTCTCCCTAAAATCTTCCCATTTCTGTTTTACTGAGACACCGTTTATGACTGAGGTTGGCTGAGGGCCCTCAGCTCTCTTGGCATATTTCAACACTCCCAGAGAGCATGCCAGACTTAAGGCAGTGTGCCCAGCCTAAACCTAGCCTTGACTTCTGCCTTTCTGCAGGGCAATGGGCACAATAAAAGATGTTGGGCCATAAGCAGGAGTCTGAGGTAAGTGAGATTGGGGCATCAGTGCCCTTTTCCCATCAGATAATTCGAAGTTGGGACAAGGAAGCCTGGTGTCATAAAGTTCATCCAGGTCAGCCTTTCCCCAAGCCCATTAGTGGGTACTTTTATGTGACTCCCATGACCAGTCTCCCCACCAGGATTAAGAGTGTTTGGCCACCATCACCCCCTTGGGCTAGCTGGATAGGAGAGGAATTCCAAGGCTAACCCTGGATAGGCCCCTGGGGGGCCCACACAGACTCCATCCATAGAAGATAGAAATGCTGTGTCATTCCATCACTGCTGCCATTCTCTGTCAGCATTTCCCCTGGCAGAAAGAGGAGTCAGGTATTATAGTGGATAGAGAGCTGATCTGAATTCAAATTCTGCTTCAGGCGTTTTGTGAATGCTGTTCTTAAACCACAGGATGGAGTTTGGAAATGATAATCCTCCATTCTCCCTCTGAGCTCTTATCTAGCCTTACCAGGAAGGGGTTAATCTGCCAGGGTTGACCCTTGGAGCCTTGGCATCCAGATGGAGCGGATTAATCCTGAGAGTAACCTATTTTTCTGTAGGGCCCAGCTCCACCATGGGGGCAAGAGTATTTCCAGGGAAGGGAGGAAAGGAGCCTGTGTTGGGCCTCAGATTCCTCATCCATAAAAGGAGGAAGGTGAACCTTCTAGAAGGTCTCTGAAGTCCATTTTAGCTCCGTTATGCGATCTTATGATCCTGTCCAGTGGGATGCATTGTGTTAAATTGAACTGGAGAATGGGCAAAAGAGCAGAGTAGAAAAACCAACCAACTAACAAGCCTTCATTAAGCACCTAGCATCACATAGTGGAGACAGTTATAGGGCCTGGGTTCAGATCCTGACATTGCACTTTGCTACTTGTTTGACTTTGGTCAAATCTCTTCTAACCTCTCTGGAAAAATGAGCACCTTGGACTTGATGACCTCTAAGGTGTCTTCCAGCTCTAGACTTCTGATCCCTGTGGCCAGTAGGGAGCTAGACCCTTGGGTTAGGAAAATGAGGAAGATGGGGATACTGTCCTCAAAAAAACTAAGAGCTTGAGGATGCCCAAAGAATGGGATACCAGTTTGATTATCTGTGAGTGTGCAGCCAGCAGAATCCCTCCTATGTGGGATCCTCGGGTCCTTAAACTTGGGTTTTGTTTTTAATGTTGATAAGTGAATTTCAACATAAGTGGTTTCCTTTGAAATACTGTGTATTTTATGCATTTAAGAACATTATTCTGTGGAGTCTTTAGACTTCAATAGAATGCCTGGGGAGTTCAGGACACAAAAAAAGGTGAGGAACCCCTACTTCATGGTTTTCAAAATGGTGTCACTCTGTGGTAGTGGGGGCAGCTAGTTTCTCTCCTCAATCTTTGCAGCTGAGGATTCAGCTGTTGACATATAGCCTGGGGTACAAGCTGAATCTAGGGGTAAGGAAAGGCAGTGGGTGGGTGAGGAGATCATTATGTCTCAGTACAGGCATGCCTGATTTTATCGTGCTTCGATTTATTGTGCTTCAGAGATATTGTATTTTTTACAAATTGAAAGTCCATGGCAACCCTATGTCCAGCAAGTCTTTTGGCGCCATTCTTCCAACAGCATGTGCTCGTGTCATGTCTCTGCATCACATTTTGGTAATGCTCACAGTATTTCAAACTTTTTCATTATTATTACATCTGTTAAGGTGATCTGTAATCAGTGGTCTTCGATGTTACTATTCGTAATTGTTCTCATATAATAGGGTGAATTTAATCAATAAATGTTGTGTGTGTTCTGACTGCTCCACTGACTAGCCTTCCTCTGTCTCTCTCCCTGTTCAAGGGCTTCCCTTTCCCTGAGACACAATAATATTGAAATTAGGCCAATTAATGACCTTACAATGGCCTCTATGTGTTCCAGTGAAAGGAATAGTTGATAGGTGTGGCAAACTTCAATGTTGCTTTATTTTAAGAAACTGCCACAACAAAATCAATGCAATCAAGATTCAAAGGAAAGAAGAAAGCTGGGAAACATTTTCACAGCAATTGTCTCTAATAAGGGCCTCATTTCTCAAATATGTAGAGAATTGATTCAAATTTATAAAATTATAAGTCATCAAAGGATATGAATAGACAGTTTTCAGAGGAAGAAATAAAAGCTATCTATAGTTATATGAAAAATGCTCTAAATCACTATTGATTGAGAAATGCAAATTAAAAGAACTCTGAGGTACCACCTCATATCTATCATATGACAGAATATGACAGAAAAGGAAAATAACAAATGTTGGAGGGGATGTGGAAAAATTGGGACACTAATGCACTGTTGGTGGAATTGTGAACTGATCCAACCATTCTGGAGAGCAATTTGGAATTATACCCAAAGTGCTATAAAACTTTGCATACCCTTTGACCCACCAATACCATTACTAGGTCTGTATCCCAAGAGATTTTTTTTAATGGGGGGCGAAGGACCTATTTATACAAAAATATTTATAGTAGCTTTTTTGTGGTAACAAGGAATTGGAAAGTGAGGGGATGCCCATCCATTGGGATAAGTTATGGTATATGATTACGATGGAATATAAGAAGTGATGAGCAGACAGATTTCAGAAAAACTTGGAAAGACTTATATGAACTGATGCAAAGTGAAGTGAGCAGAACCAGGAGAACTACATTGTACACAGTAATAGCAAAACTGTATAATGATCAATTGTGAATGACTTAGCTATTCTCAGCACTACAATGATCCAAGACAATCCCAAAGGACTCATGATGAAAAATGCTATCCACCTCCAGAGAAAGAACTATTGGAATTTGAATGCGGATTGAAGCATACTATTTTTCACTTTCTGTACTTTTTTGTGGCTTTTCTCCTTTGGGTTTCTGTCTTCTTTCAGAACATGACTAATATGGTAATATGTTTTGTATGATTGAACATGTATAACCTATAACAAATTGCTTACTATTTCAGAGAGGGAGGAGGTAAGAGAAGGAGTGAGAAAATTTGGAACTCAAAATTTAAAAAAAGATTGTTAAAAATTGTCTTTACATGTAATTGAGAAAAAATAAAGTTATTTTTTTAAATGATGAAAAAAAAGAAAATTACTACAGCCATCCCAAACTTCTGTAACTGCTACCCCGATCAGCCATCAACATCTAGGCAAGACCCTCCACCAGTAAAAAAATTACAAACTGCCGAAAGCTCAGATGATGGTTAGTACTTTTTAGCAATAAAGCATTTTAAATTAAGTTTTGTACAT
The DNA here is from genome assembly GCF_011100635.1 of Trichosurus vulpecula. NCBI lineage: Eukaryota > Metazoa > Chordata > Mammalia > Diprotodontia > Phalangeridae > Trichosurus > Trichosurus vulpecula. The sequence continues at coordinate 23,503,433 of NC_050574.1, forward strand.
TGATTTTTAAAAAGCATAAAATTATTGCCATTTAATAGAATATAGTATAGTTTAAACATAACTTTTGTATGCACTGGGAACAAAAAAATTTGTGTGACTCACTTTATTGCCATATTCACTTTATTGGAGTGGTCCAGAATTGAACCCACAATATCTTTGAGGTATGCCTGTATTGTATCTACCTTCCATATAAAGCAAGGGTTCTTAGCCCGGGGTCCATGAATAGATTTCAGAGGGGTCTGTAAACTTGAATGGGAAAAAGTGACATCTTTATTTTCATTAACCTCTAACTAAAATTCAGCATTTCCTTCTGTTAGAAGAGATCCATTGGTTTCACCAGACTGCCCAAGGGGTCCGTGACACAAGAAAGGTGAAGACTCCTTGCTATGAACTCACCTTCCTCTCTTCACATGCCATCCCCTGCCAGGCAGAAGACATTGTTAAGTCTTTTTATTAATTGTGTCTCCAGCACTTAGCACAGTGCCTGGCACATAGTAGGTACTTAATAATTATTTATTGGCTATGCGAAGTTAGGTAGCTCTTGGCTTCTCAGAGATTTGGCAAACACAAAATGGTATGTTTTCACAACTCGACACATGCTTTTTACAAAATGATGTTCTTTGACAATGACAGGCTGGGTTGGAACATTCTTTTTGTTTGTTTATTTGAATTTGGGTAATGAATTCCATGGTGCAATGAGTTTTTTTGCATGAGAAAAACAAAACAAAGCCCCAACATGTCTTAGATTTTAGGTGTCCCAGAGAGGAGAGATCCAAATGACTTCCTCACCAGTCCTTTATCAGATCACTTATGACTGAAAAGCATCTTGGAGGCTACTGAGTTGTCCTACTATGAGAGGCTACTGAGAGTCCAACCCTCTCATGTTAGAGAAGAAAAAACTGAGGCAAACAAAGATGAAGTGACTGGCCTAGGGTCACATGGCTGGTAAACATCTGAGGAAGGATTTGAACTCAGGTCTTCCTATCTCCTTGTCCAGTACTGTATCCACTATGAACCCCAGCTCCTTCAGACCCCTCTTTCTTAACCAAGGTAAAGTAAACATTCCTCCCTCCCCATTCCCACCCTCACCCTATGTCTGGCTCTGCTTGAATAGGCTGGAGATGGGACTCTCTCCAAGGGCCAGGGTGTTTGTGATGAGGATGGGAAACAGTAGGGTACTGTGCCCAGTCCCCTAGCATTGACCTGTTTTGAGGTCAGGAGTCCCTACTTTGTACATCAAAACATCTTGTTTCTAAAAAACTCAATGAATTTGTAAAATCATAGAATCATGGGATTTTGAGAATTGGGCAGCACCTCAGCAGCCATCTAGTCCAGCTCTTACCCAAAAAGAACTCAAGTGAGAAAACATTTTTAAGTACCTATTACAGGCAAGGCACTGTAATATGCATTGGGGATTCAAAGACAAGATGAAACACAGATCTTGACTCCAAGGGGCTTACATTTTACCAAAAGGCAATGGAAGCGTGTGGCCCAGGGAAAGAACACTTGCTTTGGAGTCAGAAGGCCCAGCTTCAAACCTTTCCTTTGATATTCACTCCTGGTATTTCCTCTTTTTCCTTGCCCCTCCCCCCCCCCAACTGGTGCCTTCTCTCTGTTATTAGTTCCTTTTACACTGTATGGATAAAGTTGTGTACATCTTGTGTTCCTCCTTGAGGACGTGGACTTGGTTTTTGCCTTTCTTTGTATCCCCAGGGCTTAAGCACAGTGCCTAGCACATAGTAGGAAGGTAATCCATGCTTGACTGGTTGGCTGACTGTGTGACCTTGGACAAGTTGCTTACTTCCTTGGGTCTCAGTTTCTTCATATGTCAAACGAGGGGGTGGATAAGGATGGCCTCCAAAGGTCCTTTTAGCTCTTTCACTTAGGACTCCAAGCGAAATGATTATTTTTCTCTTGTATTAATAACCAATTATTGTTTGAGGACCAAGGTTTTTCCCCTTTTCTACTTCCTCATCCAGAAATCAACCAGTGTGGGAAATTTTTCTAAAAGACTTACCCAGCCAAGATAGCTGAGATCTAATCAAAGACAGAGAAATTCTAAGTTTGGGCTAATGGGTGCATTCCAGCTCTTTGTGTTTACTTAGACAGGTCTGGGAAAATGTGGATCCTCCCTTTTGTCAGACAGGTGATATGGAAATTAGTAAGTCTCTTTGACCAAGATTTGGGTGATCCAAGTCACATACCCCAAGACCCTCATTGTAGTATAGTCCGGCCTCTCATTGTAATGTTCACTCTCTCATTAATTGTTTACCAATTAGAGTTGACTGCCACCTTCGGGGACACCTGCTCTTCCAAGGGCATATAAACTGTGAGCCCACCCCCAGGAGGGGTCTTTGTCTAACAGAGATGGACAAATGACCATCTTTTTATTGATAAACAGCTGGCATGATTAATAAAACAATTAAATTATCCACAAGCTATGTCTCTTGAACTTTTTAAACACTGCAACCCTTTTGGCTTTCATAGAAAGAAGGGTACATGAGCAACACCACAAGGCCCCAGGAACATGTGAATGGAGGTAGAGCACTGATGGAGATATGGTTTTAATAGTGACAGCAACTTTTCTGAGTTGCATGGAGGCCCCTAGCTTGGATCAGAGCCTAGAACCCAGAGAGGATAGGGGCACAGAAGGGCACAGAAGGCACAGAGCTATAATTGGGGCATGAACTTTTCCCAGAGAAACAGTACAGGCAGTGCCTAATTGCCAACCACAGGGACCATGGGGTAGACACTGGGCTTTGTTTCTGCCCTTGGCAGAGGCCAAGGTCCCATGTAGGACGTGTCTGGAAGATGCTTATAGGGAAAGATGGGGCCTCTGGGAAGTACTGGGCTCCAGGCCCAGTCTCAAACTGGAGCCAAGCATGGATTTTCAGACAAGGGGACAGAGAGCTGCCTAGGAAAACAACTTAAGGATGCTTCCTTCACCATGGCCCCCAAAGCAGTATTCCGTAGCCCTATGCCAAAGGGTTCCCACTTTCCTTCTTAGCATTAGCATAGTGCCTCCATCACTTAAATTTCAAGGATCTATAATTTTTAATCATTGAAAGGGGAGAACCTACTCCCTCCGTCAGTGAAGATTGCAACCTCTCTATACATTAGTAGTCTCCATGAGTTGCTGTTTCAACAATTCAGCTAGCAGCTGCTGTGGGAGTAAAAAACCAAAACAAGCCCAACAACAAGAACGCTGCAAGCCCAGGTTCTTTTGATCTGCTTTACTAAGGGTTAACAATCTTACTTTAATCCAACATGCAAATATCATTCACTCAACTGGGGGGGGGTGGGAAGCCAGCAACCTGAGCTTCAGAGCAAATACAAACAAATTACAAAACCAACAGACAGACCTTGTCTGATTCAAATCTCAATGCATAGTTACCAGGGTTTAACAAAGTCCGAACATCCGGGTTTACAAGCTGGAGGGCTCTTAACTACGGCTGCCCAGAGTCTCCACATCAGCACACCGCCAAGAGTGAGAGCCCTAAGCAAACAGCTCTGTTCTCTCTTTTTATGCACTCTTTAACCGTCATCAAATGTCATCTACACAACCAGAACTTAAGCTCTTACTATTGGCTCTGGTCTTAGCAACTCCCCTTAGGACCCTGAGGGCTTCATGCCCACATAGGCTTAGCACCTAGTAGATAAGGGTTTGGGCCTGGAGCTTAGCACATAGTGAGACTCAATCAAAGACACCCAACTTAATTGATATTACAGTTGCTGCGGCTGGAAGTTCATCAGTGGGTGGCCAGCCTTCAGGGAATGAGCCTCTCCAGATTGACCTAGGTTCTTCCTTGGAGGACAGATACACAGAGTGCCTGTACTTGGAGCCTTTCTGGAATGGTAGGACCTGTCAGCACTTGGGCTCTGGGAATTGTGGGAAGATGAGAGCAAGTGAGGACCAGATTACCTACAAATGCCCCAGGAAAGGTATAAAAATGTACCAAAAGGGGGCAGCTAGGTGGTGCAGTGAGTAGAGCACCAGCCCTGGAGTCAGGAGGACCTGAGTTCAAATCCGGCCTCAGACACTTGACACACTTACTAGCTGTGTGACCTAGGGCAAGTCACTTAACCCCAATTGCCCTGCCCTCCTCCCTCAAAAAAAAAAAAGAAAGAAAAATGCACCAAAAGGAATAATAAAGGAAACTAATGAGAAGCAGTTATAGACTTTTCTACATGTCCATGGCTACACAAAAAGACTTCCAGGATCTTGCAGTAGCATGCTGAGTTAAGCAGAGACAAGCTAGGGTAAATGAAAGTAAAATTCAAGAAAGCCCTGTGCCCTGTCAGGAGAGAAAGCCAGAGCAGCGACCAGCTCAAGACAGAACCTGTGATCTGCTGGCATGGTCCCCAACAACCTACGGTCACCTCCGCACTGGCACAGTGAGGCTTGGGAAGGAGGACACATTAGGTGAATAAATGAATAAATGAATAAATGAATTTGCATTGACATTCTATTCTCCATCTCCTTGCCTCCTCACTATGCCAGGACCAGGTCAGGAGACCCAGATTCTACCTATAGTTTTGTTTCTTCCCTATGCCTGGAATACTCTCCCTCTTGGCTTCCCTGGCTTTCTTCAAGTCCCAGTGAAAAGTTTACTTTCTACAGGAAGTCTTTCCCAATTCTCCTTCGTTCTAGCGCCTTCCCTCTGAGATTACCATCAATCTCTCCTACCTATATCTTGTTTGTATATAGTTGCTTGCATGTTGTCTCCCCCATTAGACTGTAAGCTCCTGGAGGACTTTTGTCTTTCTTTGTATCCCCAATGCTTAGTTCAGTGTCTGGCACATAGTAAGTTCTTCATAAATGTTTGTTGACTCACCTAGAAAAGTCATTCTACCTTTTTGTGCCTCAGTTTACTCACTGCTCAAAGGGGGAATAATCACAGTACCATCTGCCAGGGGCAGCTAGGTGGCTCAGTGGATAGAAAACTGAGGCTGGAGTCAGGAAGATGAGTTCAGATTTGACCAAAGACACCTTCTAGCTCGGTAACTCTGGGCAAGTCACTTAATCTCTGTTTGCCTCACCTGCAAAATGAGGATTATAACAGCACCAAACGCTCAGGGTTGTTCTGAGGGTCAAGTGAGATAATAATTGTAAAGTGTTTGGCACAATGCTAAGAAAGTGCTTGCTAAGTGCTGTATGAATGGTGCTGTTCAGTCATTTTCAGTCGTGTCCAACTCCTCGTGACTCCATTTGAGGTTTTCTTGGCAAAGATACAAGAGCGGTTTGCCATTTCCTTCTCCAGCTCATTTCACAGATGAGGGAACTGAGGCAAACAGGATGAAGTGACTTGCCCAGGGTCACATCGCTAGTAAATGTCTGAGCCTGATGAATCTTCCTTGCTCTAAACCTAGAACTCTATCCACTGCATCATCTGGTTGCCTATACAAATGTCACCTACTGCTATCACCACCATCACCATCATCATCATCGCTACTACTGCTGCTGCTATGGCTGCTGCTCCTCCTCTTCCTCCTGCTCTTCCTCCTCCTCCTCCTACCACTACTACTACCACTGCTACTACGACGATGACGACGACTACCACGACTACTGTTATTACTGCCAAAGACAGATTGCATGAGGATCCAGTTAGGTAACAAATGACCTGGATCTTCAGTTTCCTCATAAAACAGGAGATAAATGAAGCGCCTCTCATTTCTCTAAGAATAGCTGCATAGGATTGATTTGGGATGATTGAGATGACCTCTATGGCCCCTCCTGGATCTGTTCTTCCGTGTTCCATTGATCTACTTCCTGTTCCTCCATCTCCAATCACTGGGCTTTTGCACAGGCTGTGTCCCAGTCCTGGAATGTATTTCCTCTTTAATGTCCTCCCTTTTCAACTCCGCCTTTTGAAATTAAGTGCCAACCTTTACAGGAACTCTTTTCTTGATTTTATTGCTAGATAGTACCCTCGCCTGGAGGAAATTTCTTTGTATTTACACTTTAATCAATTTTGTATAAACTCATCTATGGAGGGGTTGTTTTCTGCTATTAGGCTCTAAACTCCTTGAAGGCAAAGATTGTTTTGTCTTGTTTCTTTCTCTGGATTCCTAATGCCTAGCTTAAAGTCTTGTATCAGACAGGTACTTTTTGAATGAATGGGGGGGACCAATGGGTGGTACTGACTACCACTGATGGCTCACTTCAGTGGCAGAGCCCCTGACAGTGAGGGTATCCTGCAACTTGAGTGCTAGGAAACTGGGGAAAGTTGAGGCCTATGAAGGCCATGAGGAGTTTGGTGTATCCAAAGATATATTCAAAGACTCACAAAAGTGAGAAAAATACCTATTTTTCTCATGGCTTTGAGTATTTCATCTATTTTCTTAGAGGAAATAGGAATCTCCCTGGAGGATTATGTTTCTGGATACACACACACACAAACATATATAATATATATAATGTATGTATGTACATATGATTGTATGTATGTATGTATGTATGTATGTATGTATGTATGTATGTATATACAGACTGAGGCATCCATAGGGTCTCTCCTGAAAACATCTTACTGAGAGAGTGGACAAGGGAAGAGCAGGCAAGGAATGGGAAATGATTAGATCCAAGGGTACTATAGAATCTAGGCCCGGGGAAGCCCCAGCTCCTTGAATAGGCAGCATGATGTAGTAAAAACAAAACAAACCCAAGCAAACAAGCTTTCAAAAAAAATCAACAGACTGCAGCCCCTAACTTGAACTAGGTCAAAAGTCCTAGGTTCAATATTCTGCTTTTCAACTTTGGTTTGTGAAGTTTTTATGTCCCAATGCATGGTCAATTTTTATAAAGGTGCAATGCATAGCACGGAAATATGAACACTTCATTCTATTCCTATTTATTAATTGTCAGAGATTTGTCATGTCTAATTTTTTAAAAAGTCTATTCAGGTCCTTAACTTTTCTCTTTTGTTAGGTTTGTTTAGGTTTGAAAAGGGTACATTGAAGTCCTTCACTATAATACTTTAACTATCTATTTTCCCCTGAAATTTGATTAACTTTTCCTTTAAGTGTTTAGATGTTATGCTGGTCAGTACATACATACATACATACATACATACATATATACATACATACATACACATGCATATTATATATATAATTGATATTTGTTTACTATCTATGCTTCTGAGCATGATGTAGTTGACGACTTGGGTTCAAAATTTCTGATTCTGTCATCTGCTAGCTGTGAGACATTGAGCAGGTCACTTCTTTTCTCTGGGACTCAGTTTTTTCATATACTAAATGAAGGGGTTAGGTTAGATCTATCAAAGGGCCTATGATTCCCTAAGATGTCAAAATGAAGTCTGAGAATCAGGAACTGGAGTCCTAGGATAGATCGTTTTCTGCTTCAGTCCCCAAGCTTGGAACCCTGTACAAGAGTCAGCATTTGCCCAGCCATTCCTGCTTTTGTGTTATATTTTCTCTGCTGATGTGTTTACCAGTGAACACATGAAGCATCCTCCTCTCTTCCTTCCAGATAATATCTTAGGGGTTAGGGTAGGGTGTGTAGGGGATCCACAGAATCTCAAGAATTGGAAGGGAACCTCAGAGGCCATTTAGTCTAACTGATACTTGAATCCCTTTTATATCCTGCCTAGCAAGTGGTCACATAGCTTCCATTTGAAGACCCTCCAGTGATGGGGAACTCACTACCTCTTGAAGCAACTCATTACAATTTGGGATATCTGATTTTGCCTTAAATAGAATAAAAATGTCCTTCTTTGAAGTTTCCATCCTCTGCTTCTACCTCAGGGTCATCTTGGACTCTCCTTTCTCCATCACCTGCCACATCCAACCAGTTGCCAAGTCCAGTCAATTCTAAATTTGCAACATGTCTCAAATCTGTCCCCTTCTTCTTATAAATAGGGCCAAGCCCCTAGTTCAGGTTCTCATCACCTCTTCTCTAAACTATGATGACAACCTCTTAATTGTTCTTTCTGTCTTCATTTTCTTCCCTTCACCAATCCATACTGTTAGTTGTTTGTCTTTGCTCTCCAAGAGGGTTCTGACATCAAGGAGGTGATGTCATGATTTGCAAGTGAACCGGATTTAAGTGAGGGAGGGCCACACAAAGTCACCAGCTTCACTTTCTCCTCTGGAGCCATCTAGGTCCAGTGGCGAGATATAGATCAGGATGATTGGAGATGGCCCCCAATCCATACTATATATAGATGACAAAATAATCTTCCTAAGGTGTAGGTTGGATCATGTGACTCCCTTACTTCAAAATATTCAGTAACTCCCTATGCCTTCAGGATAAAATACAACCTCCTTAATCTGTCTGGCTCCATCCTACCCTTCCAGCCTTATTATACATCACTCCCCTTGATATATTCTATGGCAGTCAACCTGGACTGCTTGCTGTTTCCTCAAACTTGATAAGGCATCTCCTACCCCTGGGCATCATTCCATCCCACTGGGATTGATTCACCCTCTCCTGTTTTTCAGAATCCTTATCTCCCTTCTAGTCTTGGCTCAGCTGCCCCTTCCTACACAAAGCCTCTCAGTATCTCCAGTCCCACCCAACCCCCATTCCTATCCCCAGCCCCAGATGAAAATGATCTCTCTCTCCTCAGGTTTTCACAATTATGTTGTTTGTCTGTCTCCTTTGCCCCCATGACAAACTGCCTCGTGCGCCACTGTGGCAAAGACCTTCAGCCTCAGCCTGGGTGGAAAGCAAGCTTCTTGAGTGCTGGTTTTTCAAACTTTATTCCTTCACTTCAGCATCCTGCATATAGTAAGTGCTTAATGTTTGTTGAACGAATAATAATATCTCAACAATATGGTGCTTTACATACATTGTCTCATTCGATCCTCTCTTCTTTTTAAATTAAACTGTATTTTTTAAATCAACAAATATTTTTTTCTCTTTAACACTGGGGCAAAAAAGAGTTTGTATAGGAAAAACAAAACCCTCATTTATGCATGGTCTAGCAAAACAAATTCCCTCATTGGTCAAGTCAGAAAATGGATTTCTCGAGCCGTCCCTTGAGTCTACCACTTCTCTTCTCATTTGATCCCCTCAACAACCCTGGGGGATAGGTGCTCCTGCCTTTACCAGGTCTACTTGACAGATGAGGAAACCGAGTCAGAGAGGTTAAATGACTTATTTGTGTTCATATGCAGCTGGGTGGCACAGTGCTGGGATTGGAGTCTGGAAGACCTGAGTTCAAATACAGCCTCAGATACTAGCAGTAGGACCTTGAGCAAATCACTGCACTTCTGTTTGCCTCAGTTTCTTCAACTGTAAAGTGGAGATAATAACAGCATCCATTTCCCAGGATTGTTGTGAGGATCAAATGAGAAAATAATTATAAAGCACTTAGCAGAGTGCCGGGCACGAAAGAGGTGCTATGTAAATGTTATCTATCTATGCGATATACATACAAACGCATCTGTCTATCATCTGTCTATCTATCTATCTATGTATCCATCTGTTTAGTAGGTGTAGGAGGCAGGATTCAAGCCCAGGTGACCTCTGGCTCCCGGTGCAGCAGGCTTATTACAATATAAAGCTACCTCTCATTAAGGCTTTGTTTATAGTTCTGCCTTTTGGGAACAAATTGAATGTCTAATCTCTTTTCCACATGACAATCCTTCAAATTTTTTTTTTGGAGGCAATCAGGGTTAAGTGACTTGCCCAGGGTCACATAGCTAGTAAGTGCACAAGGCCAGATTTGAATTCAGGTCCTCCTGACTCCAGGGCTGGTGCTCCATCCACTTCACCATCTTGCTGCCTCGGTCCTTCAGATATTTGAAGGTAGCTAATATGTATCTTTTTAAATCTTCTCTTCTCCAGGTAAAACATCTCCAGTTTCTTCCATCCATCCATCTGTCCATTCATAGGAGACATAGTCCTTGGTCCTCTCACTCTCATGGTCACCCCACTCCATATATACTCTAGTCTATCAATATCCTCCCTAAATTGTATAGCACAGAACTGAAAACAATGCTCAAGACAGGGGTCTGAACAGGACAGAGCATAGGGACTATGCTCTGGAAGTGATAGCTTTCTCCTAAGATGGCATTGGTTCTTCAGACAGTCATTCCATGCTGTTGACTCATATTAAGTTTGCAGTCCACTAAAACCTTCCCAAATCTATTTCACATGAACAGTTGTCTCACCATGGCTCCCTCCTGAGCTTATGCAATTGGCTTTCTGAGTTCACATCTAAGACTTTTATATTTTTTTCCTATTAAAGTTCATTGTATTAGATCTAGCCCATCATTCTAACCTGTTTTGGGTCTTGATTTTCACCTAAACATTGGCTATTCTCCCCAGGTTCAAGTCATCTGTAAATTTGATAAGCATTCTTTTTTTTTTTAATCTAATGTATTAGCAAACATTTTGAATTTTATAGGGCCACGGATTGATTGCTGAGTAGCTCTATTCTTTTCAGTCCAGGTCCAAATAAACCTAATTATACTATCAGAGATACTTTGTCAAATGTTTTATCCAATGACTCAGTGATCCATCTCCTGGGAATATCCCCAAAGAGGTCAAAGTGAAAAAAAAAAAGAACCCATGTATACCAAAATATTCATGACAGCGCTTTTTATGGTAGGAAAAAAATAGACAGAGAGTGGATGTCTATCAATTAGGGAATGACTGCACAAACTGGAATATGGATGAGGTTCAATATTATTGCACCATAAGAAATGAGGACTATGAGGAACTCAGAGAAACATAGGAAAACATGTGAACTGATGCAGAACGAAGAAAACAGAATTGGAAGAACAATACACACAGTAACTACAACCATGGAAACAGAAACAATCCCAGGAGGCAGCTGAAACTTTATTAGTTGCGATGACCAAACTTGTTCTCAGAAAACAGATGATGAAACACACTTTCCTTAGCTCAGTAAAGAGACAGGGGACTCTGAAGGCTTGGGAAGTTGCCTATGTCACCAGACCTGGTCACTTTGTTAAGGTGTTTTTAAAAACCGTTTTTCTGTTACAAGAAAGGATTCAATTGTGGGGGCCTGGGATATCAGGAAATGCCTATGGCGTCAAAAACAAAAGGCATCAACAAAAATTTTGTAAAAAGAGTTTTGTTCGAATACTATCTATAGCATCCCCCTAATTTAGTGATTCTGTCACAAAAAGAAATGAGATTAGTGTACAGTGACCAGTTCTTGACAAAGCCATGCTGTTCTTCAGTGATCACTGCCTCCCCTTCTAAAGGCTCACAAATCATCCCCTAAATAACACGTAGAATTTTGCTAGGAATCAAAGTCAAGTTCACCAGACTCTAGTTGAATGAATCTTCCCTTCCCACCTCTTTCTTTCTTTTCTTCTATCTTTCCCTCCCTCTCTCCCTCCCTCTCTTCCTCCCTCCCTCCCTGGCTCCTTCCTCCTCCCCTTCCTTCCTCCCTCCCTTCCTTCCTTCCTTCCTTCCTTCCTTCCTTCCTTCCTTCCTTCCTTCCTTCCTCCCTCTCTCCCTCTTTCTTTCTTTCTTTCTTTCTTTCTTTCTTTCTTTCTTTCTTTCTTTCTTTCTTTCTTTCTTTCCTTCCTTCCTTCTTTCTTTCTCAGAATAAAACAAGCATTTCCATAACATAGTACGATAAAAATATAATTGTACATGAAACTGCAACTCTACTACACATAACTTGCTATTCCTTTCAAATATACAACATTACTAGGTAAATGTTTTTCTTTTTTCTTCCCGCCCCCCTGCCCTAGAGATGGCTACCATTAGATACAAGTATGTACGTGTATGTCTATCTATCTATCTATCTATCTATCTATCTATCTATCTATCAACACACACGCATATATAGAGTACATATATATATATTTAGTCCATATATATACACACACATACACATACACACATACATATGTAAAATTATTTTAGATATACTTCTATTTATTAGTTCTCTCTCTCTCTCCCTTCTCTCTCTCTTTCTCTCCTCTCTTTTCTTCCTTTCTCCTCCTTCTCCTCCCTCTTCTCTCTCTCTCTCTCTCTCTCTCTCTCTCTCTCTCTCTCTCTCTCTCTCACTCTCTCTCTCGATATTTGCCTAGCTCTTGTCCTGAAGCACTCTCCTGTTTTCTATTTCTGTAAGTTCTTATGGGTGCTCAGGCCAACATTTTTTCCTGGGATTGAAAAGCATCATGTTGTAAAGAACACCGGCCTTCCAAAGACGTATGAGTCCTGGCTCTACCAAATATTAACTGCCTATTAGCTGTGAGATTCTGGGCAAGTGGGCTCCTGGGATCACATAAGGAGGAGGCTTAAAGGTCGTCTCAGTCAGTCAGTCAGCCGATAAACATTTATTAAGCACCTACTATATACCAGGCACTGTGTTGAGCCTTGGGGATACAAAGAAAGGCAAGAGATAGTCTCTGCTCTGGAGTATCTCAAAGCCTAATGGTGGAGACAACGTACAAACAATTCCATACATAACAAGATATAAACAAGATAAATTGGAGATAAACATCTGTGGGAAGGCACTAGAAGTAAGGATTTCCTGTAGAAGAAAGGTTTCCTGTAGAAGGCAGCATGTTAGCTGGGTCTTGAAGGAAGCCAGGGAAGCCAAGGGGGTGGCAATGAGGAAAGAGAGTATTCCAGGCATAGAGGGCAGACAGTGAAAATACCCAGTCGGGCAATGGCATGTCTTGTTGGACAAATAAAGATTTTGAGCTTCAGAGAGTTTCATTGAGTTGCCCAAGGTCACAGGTTACAATAAATGGTAGAGTTGGAATTTGAACTCAGGTCCTTTGACTCCGAATAACAGCTAGTTCAAATTCTGATAGCACTTTCAGGTTGGCAAAGCACTTTATGTGTTATCTCATTTTTTTCTCGTGACAACAACCCTGTGAGGTGGATACTATGACTATATTCATTTCAGAGATGTGCAAACTGAGACTGAGTTTAACGACTCACTCAGGGTCACATAGCCAGTAGGTGTTGTAGGCAGGATTTGGACTCCGTCTTGCCGACTCCAGGTCCCCTACTTTAGCATCGTCTAGCAAAGTAAAGTTTTTCCCAGTGTGCTATGCTGCCTCTTCTTCAATGTTTCTAAGCCTCAGTTTCCTCATCTGTAAAGAAGATGTAATCGCTGCCCTATCTACCTCACGGGAGTCACATGTTTATAGATTTAAAAGGGGAAGGAACTTAGAGGTCCCTCTCTCCCTCTACCGATGAAGAAACTGTGTCCCAGAGAGAGGAGTCATTGAACCTGAGTCCTGTGGCTCGAAATCTAGTGTTCTTTCCATGTCTTTTGGACAGAAAACACTTTACAAAGCACGGTGCTAGAGAAATGAGTTATAGTTATTATGTGTTCGGCCCCATGTGGTGGCTGGGGGCGATGGTGGTGTTTCCTTTGGGCAGGTGGAGATGCATGACGGGAAGAGACCCAAAGGCCACCGCCTGAGAAGAGAGAGCTGCCCTCAGTAAGAAATGGAGGCACCCCGGGATGCTGGAAGGAAGGAGAGATGGGCTTCGGAGGCCCCTGCTCATTGGGGCAGCTTCACTGGGAGCTGCTCCTCACCATTCACCTGGTTTTCTCTCACTTGAGCTCCCAGGGGAGCTGCCAGGGGTTGCCCCCTTCACTTGTATTAGCTTTCCCTCAGCAGGGGATGGAAAAGTGGGAGTAGAAGGGGGGGGGTATTATGGTTGCCCAGGGGACCACAACAAACAATGCCTAGTGGAAAATGGCCCTGCTGAGCTGCTACAGCCTGAGCTGATTAAGAATGAATGAGCCTAAGGCCTGAGTGGCCCTAATGGTGTGTGATCAGGTTTAGGGGTACTAGATTAGGGCAGAGGTAGTGCCCCTCTGTCCTGGGTCTGGGCTGACTCCTCTGTCATTCTGCTCTCTGGAGGGGGTGGGGCTGAGCCCCCTGCAACTTTGTCTTGAGGCACCTCTCTCCTCTCGTCCCCGAGTAGAAACAGTTCAGGTGGGGGTCTGGTGTTCCTTTTCAAATGGCAAGAAGTTGGGGGAGGGATTCTCTGGTGACTGGAACAAGTTGGCTTCACAGTTTTCTAGAAAATTCTCCCATCTGGAGAAGCCAAAAATCATAGAATGTTAGAAGTGGAAGGGACCTGAAAATCCAATCCCCTTCCCTGTCTTCTCAATCTCATTTTACAGAGATGGAAACTGAGGGAGAGAGAGGGTGTAATGGCTTGCTTAATATCACAGTTAGTGACAGACATTGAACTGGAACCCTGATCTCTTGACTTTAAGAGTCTCCTGACTTGTTCCACTGCACGAGAGAAAGGAATGATGCCAGCCAGGTAGGCCTAGATGAAAACCACCTTCTCCGAGCTCGGGTGCAGCCCTGATTGCTTTCCAGAGCCCTGTCACTGGGCTAGGCTGCTCTTGCCCCTGGAGGCTGGCCTAACTCGCTGAGTTGGATACGTGTCCTCTTACCTGCCAAGGGAGAGGCCCTGAGCCTCGACTCTTTTCTCCCAGACCAACCTTCCTAAGGACTTGGAAGGCAGTGTGGGCTAGTGGGAAGAGCCTTGGACTGGGGGTGGGGCTTAGCTCTGCTCTGAGACTACTAAGTGACTTGGACCCTGGAGGACCTCAGTTTCCCCTTTGTCACCTGAGACCACTGAATTACATTACCTCTATGGCCATTTCAGCTCTAACATTCTGTGATTCTAAGGAGTTGGCAGCATCTTTACTTCTGCCAGGATCTGCCTAGCGGGATGCTGAGAGGCAGAGGGGGACTTAGGATGACTCAGTGGGATGTTCACAGTGAGCTCAGCAGGTTTATCTGGCATGGAAACCTGGGGTGGGAAGGGGGTGGGGGCTGAGCTTCCTTAGCAGCTCCAGGGACCAGATATCCACTCCAGCTCAAGAGGTGTGCTTCTAGCTGGGGGGCTCTTCCCTTCTTTCTCCAGTCCCCATCTGTCCCAACCCAGGTCTCAGTCTTTTGGCTTTCTTAGTGTAAACTTGAGGGAAGAGAGGAGAGGGGAGAGGCAGGGAGAAAAAGGGGAGGCAAGGGGAGGGAAGAGGAGAGAAGGGAAGAGCAGGAAAGAGTAGGGGAGGGAAAGGGAGGGGAAGAGAGAGGAGGAGAGGAGAGAAGAGGGGAGAGGAAGGGAGGGGAGAGGAGAAGAAGGAAGGGGAGGGGAGAAGAAGGGAGAGAAGTGGAGAAGAGGGGAGGGAAGGGCAGAGGAGGGGAAGGAAGAGGAGAGTAGAGGAGAGAAGAGGAGGAGAAAGGGGAGAGGAGGTAAGAGGAGGGGAGGAGAGAAGAGAGGAGAGGAGGGGAGAGAGAAGGGGAAGAGAGGAGAGAGGAGGAGAGGGGAGAGAAGGGGAGGGAAGGGAAGGAGAAAGGAAGACAGAGGAGGAGAGAAGAGGGGAGGGAACAGGGAGGGAGGGGAGGAAAAACTGGGCCCTAGAAAGGGAGATCATATCCTCCTAAGGGATGATAAGGATTCTCCAGCCAGTTCTTGCCTCCTGGACCTTCTTTGCCACTCTTGATGGAATGAGGTGGGGGACAGCAGCAGGGGTTGGAGAAGGAAATGAAACAGGCCTGATTATCAGGAAATTCCTTCCTGAATCTCCTTTAAGCCCTTCCTGTTGTAATATGCATTCATTTGTTCCATTATAGAGAAAAGAGAGAACCGGTCACTTTCCTACAGAATAAGGCTCCCCCACCCCAGGCCTTCCTTCCATGTAAAATGCATATGAGTCCCTGCTCAGTCTTCCCTTTCTCAGACAGCCCAGGTTCCAGGATGGCAGGGATTTTGACTTGGCACAGTGGGTTTCCCTTCCCAGTATAAGTGAGGGTTACAGTGCACGTTCTGCTTTCCTCCCAAGCCTCAGACATTAGTGCACCCTCAGTCCCTTCTAGGGCCTCCCACTTCTTGCAAACCTGAGATCAGGTTTCCAGCATTTGTAAGAGAGTGGGCCCTCACCCAACCTCCTGACTCACTCAGCCTTGGGAGGCCTGGGGAGGGGGGGGAAGGGGGACCATGCCTGGAAAGAGTTCCAAGCCTCTGAATAATTCACAGACCTGCTGAACCAGACCTCAGAGAAAGCCAGAGCTCAGGCAGTCCTCTGAGTAGTTGAGAGGGAAGTGCCTCAGGGGGGCATAGTCTCTATCCTATGCTCCCCAAGCCCCAGGTACAATAGGTTCTCAAAGGCCCAGAGCCAGGGGTGGGGAACCTATGGCCTCCAAGCCACATGTGGCCCTCTAGGTCCTCAAGTGCAGCCCTTTGACTGAATCCAAACTAGATAGAACAAATCATAAAACTTGGACTCGAAAGGCCTCACCTGAGGACCTAGAAGGCCACATGTGGCCTTGAGGCCAAAGGTTTCCCACCCCTGGCCAAGACCAAGGATAAGAAGGAGAAGTTTGAGGCTTCCTGGGTTTCCCAGGAAACTGGCCTCCAAGCCCAGTAACTCACCCTGTCCCTACACACCTCCAGGCTCACCTACACCAACATAACTCAATCACTACCTGAGTGTTTGGCCGGAGAGGTAGACCCCCCAAGCCCATCTCTCCCCATCCCTCATTTTTTCACAAGGGTAGGATTTTGACGTGGTTGGAAAAATCTTCCTTTAAGTCACAAGCACAGGGAACCCAAGTTTGGAGGAAAGGAGAGTGAAATACTGGGAAAGTCTCCTGAGTTTTCTTCAGAATTATGGATTTAGAGGTGAAAGGGACCTGAGAGGTCACTGGGGTCAACCCCCTTGTTTTCACATGAGGAACATTAGGCTAAGAAAATTTTCTTGTTATTTTTATATGTGCTTCTGTGTTACAGGTAAGTACCTTGAGGGCTGGGACTTTTCCCTCTATATAAGTCCAATACCTAGCACCTAACAGGGATTGAGGAAACACTTATTGCTTTGAATTAAAAGTATACTGATATTATGCTATAAGGAATGACAAGCAGGATGACTTCAGAAAAACCTGGAAAGACTTAACTGATGCAAAGTGAATCAAGCAGAACCAGGAGAAACATTGTATACAGTAACAGCAACATTGTATGATGAAGAACTGTGAATTGTCTCACCTATTCTCAGCAATACAGAGATACAAGACAATCCCAAAGGACTAATGATGAAGCATACTGTTTGCCTCCAGAGAAAGCACCCATATTGTCTGAAGACAGCCTGAAACATGCTATTTTTCACTTTCTTTCATTCTTTTCTTTTATTTGAGTCTTCTTGTCCAAAGGGACTAATATGGAAATGTTTTACATGATTGCACCTGTATAACCTATATCTGATTGCTTGCCATATTAGGGAGCTGAGAGGGAAGGGAGGGAGAGATAAAATTCATAACTTTTAAAAATGTTAAAATTGTTTTAACATGTGATTGACTTTTATCTATCTATGAAAGAAAAAAAGTATATTGACTTGCCCAAGGTCACAAGATATAAATGGCAGAGCTCTAGGATTCAAACCCAGATCTAATGACTCCAAATCCATCCTTTGCTTCTTTCAGGTATCTAAAGTTTAAGCCTTGACTTTTCTGATCCCATGGATTCTTAACCTTTTTTTTGAATCATGACACCTTTAGGAGTCTAATGAAGCCTATTGACTCTGTCTTAGTATGATTTTTTAAATGCATAAATAAAATACATAGGATTACAAACCAAAAGTTAGTGAAAATAAAGTTGTAATTTTTTCCCCATTGAAGTTCATGGACTTCCTAAAATCTATTCAACTTCCCGGGGCTCAGGTTAAGAACTCCTGCCCTCATCAATGCCCTAATCATCCTCAAATTATCTTGTATTTATTTATTTTTGGATTTCTGTCATAGACTCCTAGTAGAATGTAAGCTTCTTAAGGGAAATCTTGGTATTTACAGTATTGACCACTGTGCCTCACACGTATTATCGTTCATTGAATTGAACTGAGAGGTGGCTCTAGCCCTGGAAGTCGCAACTATTTGTGAGAGGTTTTGTCTTTCAATCTTTCCAGGCCCGGTCTTTTTGAGGTAACAATTCTCCCTTCCTTGATTGATGGATTCTCTGTTCATCTCCTGACAAACAGCCCTACAACCCCACAGACCTGGAGGACAAAGAAGCTTCCTTATCACTGACTTCACACATGCAGCAAGATCAAAGCTGGTGGCAGGTGAGATTCATGGTGGGTTGGGTGCTCATCAGCCCAGAACATCTGGGAGCTGGCTAGTAACAGCATTCCAACCCAATCAGCACCTGGCACAGCTTGAGCTGTGTGTGTGTCGGGGGTGTCACTCAGGATGAGGGATCTGTTTTCTCTTGAGTCTCACACTGAGGGACTCCAGAGAACAGCCAAAACCTGGGTATCACAGTCAAAGAGTCAGTAGCAAACTGTCTCAAAACTGAAATCCGAAAATTATGAGGAGGGGGAACCAATCTCACGTCTAATAGAATGGGGGCACCAAGCTTGCTTTGTTACCTCTAAGAAATGTGGGGCTTTGAAAATAGGTATTTTACCAAATTGTTTTAGCTATAAGTTCATCATGAATTTGATTAAATGGCATAATTGAGTTGACTCTCAAGTTTTTTTGGTGGACTATTCAGGTGGAGGAAGCAGAAGTGGAATACAATTGAAGTCAAGCCCCATAGCTACCTAAAAGTAGAAAAATCGGTTCCAAATGGGTTTTGAAATGGCTAACTAGAAAATACTGCTACAAGGCCTCATTGATCTTAAGCTAAGAGGGGATGATGCTCCTTGGTGCTCCCTCCTCTGCTGTTTGCAATCAGGTAATTCCAAGGCATGGAATGTGCTGGGAAGAGCGTCCCAGAATCAACTATTGCCAGTGGGAGTGATTTGAGTGTTATAGGTGGGTAAGAGACTTTGAAAAAAGTATTTGGCAGAGCTCTTCCTAGGTAGTTCAGCATTTAAGAGGGCAGGGGAGAGGGGACAAGGCATGGCCAAAGAAGTGGCAGATGGGAAAGATTGCCAGATTCTGAGTTAGAGGACCTGGTTAAAATACTGTTTCTGTTACTATGTGATCTCAGGTAATTCACTTAATGTCTTGGGGCCTCAGTTTCCTCATCTGTAAAAATGAAGGAGTTGGACTGATGGCTTTTAAAGGTCCTTTCCAGCTCCATCATTGGCCTCCCTGTCCCCCTACTGGACAGATGGATGATTCAAGAGAGAAGGAAAATGAGTACATCATTTTCTCAACGTATATATAGCACTTAGGCTCAGTGGGTTAGACCAGCATTGTAAATTAGCACAGACCCAGAACTCGCATCAATTTTTGTAGTAATAAGCTATCCCAAATATGGTCCCTACTATGGGAATGAGCCTGGCAGGGGAGTTTGGAGGATTCTTTTGCAACCCTAGTTGAGATTTTTGATAGTTAGAAAAGAGGAAAGGGTCAGGTTTAAACCAGCTAGTAGAAGGCCAGAGGGGAGGAGAGCATTTCAAACAAGGAAAGGGAATCCTGTCTGGGGAAGGGGCAAACACAAACTGGTAGGATGGTCCCTATGATAATGAAGGGTTTGTCTGTCTTTGTCCAGAGCCATAGGGAGTCTCTTACCAAACTTCACATCTAAATTGTAGCAACATAAGGAGTACTTGAGGATTGGTAGAGGGGGAAGAAGAGGCTTCCAAGGCAACCCTCAAACTAAATCCTAAGCCTGGAAATCCTGGGAGAGCTGTGACTCTAAGCAAGAGAGACAGGCTGAGCATTTCCCACCCCTAAGTGTGCAAAAATGCATGCCCTTGACCGTGGGGGGCTCTTACTTTGGATAGTGGCTTGCAAGAAGTCGAAGTGAGGGGAAGTCTCCCTTGGCGGCAGCATAGTGAATGGGCAGGGCTCCGGTGTCTGTGGCTGAGGCAGGGTCGCTCTCTCCATAGCGAAGCAGCCAGTCCACTATCTCAGGATGACCAAACCGGGCAGCCAGATGTAGGACTGTGGCACCAGAATTGTCTTTGTCCTATAGAGGAAACAAGGAAACAGACATTTATTAAGTATCTACTCTGTGCCAGGGACTGTGCTAAGCTATGTACAAATATTATCTCACTTGATCCTCGAAACAACTCTTGGAAGCAGTTGCCATTATTGCATTCATTTTACAGACAAGGAAACTGAGGCAGGCAGAAGTTAAGTAGTTTGTCCAGAGTCATATAGCTAGTAAGTGTCTGAGGCCAGATTTGAGGTCAGGATTTCCTGACTCCAGATCCAGTGCTCTATCCACTGAGCCACCGAGAGCCAAAAGGGTTGGCTGATCATGCTGAAGTGGCCATGAATCACCAATGAGCTCTTCTGTTTTGACAGGCATGTGAGGTCAGTACCCTTAAGTCCCAAACTGTGTATACCCACTAATAAGGCGTAACCGTATAGCCCGGATCTTGAGAGTATCCCCACCACTGAAAATTCAAACCAGACCTTCTTATTACTGACTCACCCTTCCCTGACCATCCTAACCCACTGGAGAGAAAGATGGTCTTTCTGTCCTTTTGGGAGAGGGGCTTCTTGCCAGTGAACAGATCTGATTTAGGCTGGAGCCTTGGTTGAAGATTAAAAAATAACTACAGGTAAATGTGAATATAAAAGTTGGGGGGGGGGCATGAGAAAAGAGGAATAGTAACATACTGTTGGTAGAGCTGTGAATTGTTCTAAAAGATTGGAGTTATGCTAGAAAAGTAACCTTTATTTATACTTTTTGTTCTAGCAGTATCTCTAGCTGGCATATACTCCAAGGAGCCAAAAAAATAGAGGGAGATGTACCATATAGACCAATATTTATAGCAACATGTTCTGTAGTAGTAAAGAACTAGGAAGGATGTGGCTACCCCCATCAATTAGGGAATGGCTGAACAAATTGTGCTTCTTGTGATATAAAAAAAGGATGAAGAATTAAGAGAAAATTAGGAAATCTCATCGGAACCGATGCAGACCAAAGTAATCAGAGGTAGGGGAATAATTTTGCACAATTATGACAATAATATAGAGAAAACCAGCATTGATACCAGAATTCTAATCGATGCAGTTATCAATTGTGACTTTGGAGTATTGACAATGAAGCAAGAACCCATCCCTTGGCAGGGAGGTGACAGGCTTTAGGTTTGGAATGAGGTACCATCCTCATTCCCATCTTCCTCCTCATCACCACAGCTAGAATTTCTATGGACTTTTAAGGTTTGTAAAGCTCTTTCCATATTTTATTTCATTTGATCCTCATAACAATGCTGTGAAGTTGTTGTAAGTAAGTATTACCCCCATTTTTATACGAGGAAACTGAGACAGAGAGAGGTTGTGACTTACGTGGTCAGACATAGTCAATGAGTTAATTTGTTTTGCTTAACTGTACTTATTTTGTTACAATGGAAGTTTCTATTAGGAACAGAGAGTTCCACTGACAATGACATTTTTTAAAAGAGCATCATTAGGGACAGCTAGGTGGCCAAGTGGGTAGAGCACCAGCCTTGGAGTCAGGAGGACCTGAGTTCAAATTCGATTTTAGACATTTACTAGCTGTGTGACCCTGGGCAATTTGCCCTGATTATCTCCGAAAAGAAAAAAGAAAAAAAGATGTAACCAGGGAGTTTGTCGATAGATTACATATTTAGAGAAGAAGGCATCACCTTAGAGTGATGTTCCATCTAAATATTATAAAAGGGAAGGGGAGATTGGTATATATTCCCAATGGGACTAAAGAAAGATACTGAACAATGCAGGCAGCCCATCTCAGAGATGAAACTCAAGCAGAAGGTGGGAAGAAGAAGAAACAATATAAAGGAAAACAATACAGAAAAATCAGAACTCACATTAATGAAATGACCAAATTTATTCCAGAGTAAAATTTAGACAGTGAAATATGTTTTCCTCTCAGCAGAGAGGTGATGGATTATAGGTATAGAAAGGGATACCAGACATGATAAACTGTCACCTTGGTTTACTTAACTAGATTCTTTTGCAGGAGTGATTACTAGGAAGTAAGAGTGATATATTTTTTTTTAAATCAATGAAACATTTTAAAAAAGAAAGTCTAAAAAAGAATTAAACATTCATTATATACATACATATACACATGCATATGTGTATATATATATATATATATATATATATATATACATATGTGTGTGTGTGGATTTTTTGGCCCCCCAATCCAATTTGCAATTAGAGAGCATCAATTCAAGTTGGGAAAAACTGATTTAGGGTTGAAAAATATAATTGATGCCCTGGACTCTCAAAGGCTATCCAGCAGACTACCCTCTGGCAAGTTCTCCAGAGCTAGGAAAGCTTCATTCACATATGAGAAGGCACATACTAGGTCTGCTGCTCTAGCACCCACTTCACTCAGTACAGTGCCTAGTGTCATAAGACTGACCATTTGGTGATGAATTCTTTGACTATACTAGCCTATGAATATACCATGATTGATTTTTAAAATAGGGAGTTCAAAGATGGCTGTTAATGAAGAATGTCTTCATTAAATTAAATATACATGCATTTCACTTTTAAAACTGCCATTGAATTTTTTAAAGAGAGATTCTCGTTTTTTAGGGGGCAGGTTTGAATCTGCGACATCAGTGCAGGGAACTCCTAGTTCCCTGCTACAGATGTGCACATTTTCTGCAACTTATACATGTAGAGAATTGCCCAAGGGCACCAAGAAGTTAAGGGACTTGCCTAGGCTCTCAGAGTTAGTGAGTGTCAGAGGCTGGGCTTGAACCCTGGATGTCCTGACACCCAGGCTTAGCTCTAGCTACTAAATCAAGTTGCTTCTCACTTTCATGAATTTATTTTATATATTTTATTTATGTATTTATGTAAATAGTTTATATAAAATGACTTCAAAAATTTTTTAAAAGCCCAGAATAGAACTGCTTATTGGATTTTTTCTGTTGTAGTTGGTTTTTTTTTTTTTAAAGAGGTAATAGGGGATAGCTAACTGTATGATGGTGGTTTAACTAATAACAGTAGGGTCAGTCAGGGCATGAGATGTGAGTAGTCACTGAGGCTCAGCCTAGAAGCAGCCCTGGAGCTGCTTTTTCCTCTTGCCCCTTGTTTCTGCAGCCTAAACTTCAGAGACTGCTTTAGGAGCACAATGGATATTTGCTATTTCAAACTTCTGGGCTCCAGTGAGCCCAGAGAAGTGGCAAGAGTCACAGAGTTCCCATGTGCTAGGGGAGAAGGACAGTCCAGGAGAAGAGAGTGGAAAAGTTCTTACTACCAACTCCCTGTCCTTGTCTGACCCCACAAGTCCATTCACATTTCTTGTAGTGGAGACTCCTATCTCTGGCCCTCAGCTGCTTCCAGTCCTTGGTAGATTAGAGAGAGAGGTTTGGGTTGTTTGTCGTAAGTTAATTGTGTTCTTGAAGTCAGGAGTCCTAGGTTCAAATTTAGTTCTGACACTTTTGTGTATTATTCTGGGTGAATTACTTAGAATCTTCAAACTTTCTCATCTATAGAATGGTAATACTATTTGCCCTGCCTGCCACAGGTTTCTTGGTGAGGAAAGCATTTTAGAAGCCTTATAATATCATAGAAGTTGGATGAGCCCTTTCTTAGAAGATCTTCTGGAGTCCCCAAGCCTTTGGCTTTCTCCACCCCAGAGGTGGGAGTGGGGGTGGAGAATAGGCAGATGAGTTCAGCCAGAAAGGCTCTGGTGACCCCACCTGTCACTCTAGCACTAAATTGTTTCTTAAGCTGCTAATGGTACATCCAGGCTGCCACCTGCCAATCTGTTGCTGCTACCCAGCAAGCTGTTTATCTCCTAGGGCTTTGTATGACACTGAGAATGAGGCTGTGGTCATCTCTTCCCTTTGGTCCTTTCTCCTTGACCCTAAGGGATGGGAGATGCCTCTCCCTTCAGCTTTTTGTGTTGGAGTTGAGAGGGGTCAATTGAGAAGACCTCACTGTGTACTCATTCCCTTTCCTCACTAGCATTCATGTCCAAGGAAAAATCATGTTATGATGAACAGCAAAGGCAACTTGGTGGGGGAAAGGAAGTAATCAAAAAGTTGTGTGCATTTTCAGGGGGTGTAGAAAGGCTGAAGATAACACTATGACCTTCCATTAAGGTTCCCTATTCTGCAGCCTCTGGGCTCCTGGGTAAGGGACCCTATCATAGGACCAACTCTGAGATCTAGACAAGCCTGGACACTGGATTGCTGCTTGGAAAAAGGAGTGTGGGAAAAGGAGACCCAGACTCCACCATAGTGTAAGCTCCAGGTCACCTGATAAATCAAGTTTGGCCTTTCCAAGGCTTGGGGTGGGTGATGGGATTGGAGCTGGTGGCTAGGATATTTGAAGAACTCAGAAGCACTGAGGTTCAAGAAGAGTTGAGTGAAACAGCACCTATTCCCACCTGAAGTCTTAAAAGTATGTCCTCCCACCCTCCAAGCTTTCCCTCTGCTGGAGCTGTTAGGAGATAAAGCGCTGTCATCAGAGATGGAAGCGTTTTTCTGTCTCTGAGTCCTAAAGTCATCCCCTGGGGATGGCGGGGCATTACTACCTCTTGCCACAAACATTTGTTGAATTTGCTGCAAAGTTATGAACGAAATAGGATGCAAGTCTTGCAATGAAGGTAGGGGATGAGATGGGGAAGAAGAAGTAGTGGGCGGAGGAAAGTTGGAAAAAGACTGAGAGGAACGAAATTCCAGTCTTAGGAAATCAATTTCGAGTGCTTTGCGTCCCGGTTACCCCAGTCCTTATGGCAAGAGAGGAGGATTTGTCTAAGTAGTTTCCCAAGCCAAGGCCTTAACTCTGGGGTCGTCTGCTACTCTCCTTGGTCCTGAAGCTAGATATCCAGACTGGGAGTTGGAGATAGGGGTGGGATCGCAGTTAACTGTAGAAAGAGCGAGAGCTGAAGAGGAATCGCCCTGGGCTCCTCACGCTGCTCTAGGCGCGGTGTCAGGAGGTCAGCCCTGGATTGGACAGCAGAGGGGTGAAAGATGCACACCTAGACTCACTCACCTGCACTCCACAGCCGCCCTGTGTGAGGAGCCACTGAAGACAGGCGAGGTGCCCAGTGGCTGCGGCGTCGTGGGCCGGAGTGGCTCCGTTCCTGGCGCGGGCAGTGGCGGGCAGGTTCGCCTCCTCCACCAGGAAGCGCAGGCAGTGCAGTTTGCCCGCCCGGGCTGCGTGGTGCACCGGTAGAGCATCTAGCGGGTCACGCAGAGTGGGCAGCAACGAGCCGGCCCGTTGCAGCGCTTTCAGGGTCTCTAGGTCCCCCTGACGCGACGCCTGTAATGCCTGTTCCAGGGCCATGGCGGCCCTCAGCGTCCCGGGGGCGCCATGCGCTGTGTCCCCTTAGCCAGGACCTGCACCCCCGCTAGCGGATCCGCGACTCAGGCTGTTGTGTCCTGCAGCCCTGGACTCAGGTGCTCCCCACCCCGAGGATCCTCGTGGTCTAGAAAAGGCTCCTCTGTCCAACTTCGTCCCAGTCCTTGTCCCTGCCTCCTCTGCCCGGGCCCCGAAAGGGTCCGCACTGTGTGCCCGGGAATCGAGGGAGATGGCGTTGGGCTACCCTGGTGGCTCCTCTCTTCTCGCGCTTGTCTGCTCAGCCTCAGTCTCCGCCCTCTGTGGCCCAGGAACCGCGACGGCCGCCAGGGCTAAGCACGTCCCGCCCTCCCCCCTTCTCGGACTCCTCCCAGTTCTCAGCCCAAGGCTAGGTTTAGCCCAGCAATGGAGGAGGGGCATCCAGACCGACAGCTTGGGAGCGGGATTCCAGAGCCCCCACCCCATCCGCTGCTTCTGCACCAGGCTTGCAGATCAGCTGTTGGCAGGCCCAACTCATGGTCATGACTGACTGGAAAACTGCTCTCTGGGGCCACGTTTGAGGAAGAATAGGGCAGACCCCTTTAGCAAGAGTGGTCTAGAGTAGGCGCCTCCAGGCACAAATGATCAACTACTGGGGAGATAAGGAAACCTTGACTGGATGGGAGAGATTGACCTCTGGGCAAACAGCTTGGTCTCTCAACCCATTTCATACATATAGAAAGGGAGGAGACTGCCAAAGGCCAAATGAGGAGTCAATGAATAGTAACTACAAGTTGGAGCAGGAAGAGTCACCTTTTAGTTCCACACCCTCATTTTCACGGGGAAAAAAGTGAGTCTCAGAGAAGGGGAAAGTGAGTCGATTAAAGAGAGTCAAGACTAGAACCCAGGTCACTTGACCTTGTAGACTCTTTCTGCGGTCTTTCCCGGCATTTCTTTGGGGAGGGGGCAGACCTGGGTTAGAAGGCAAGAATCCCCTTCGATTGATTGAGTTCGCCCCCAAGAGTCCTAAAGCAGCTTACTGTAGAGGTGAGGGTGGGGCACACACACAAAGCACCAACATGAGAAGCTTTTCGGGAGGCCAATTTACCTGTCTAGTGAAAGTGGGCGGTAAGGGTTGACCGGGAATCCTTATGGACCGCTTCTTTATACTCTTCTCCTACCTCTGACCCCTTGCCTTCTCTGTTGGACCCGAAGGAAGGCTTCAGCGATGCCACGGTGTGGCGCTGTGCGAGGAGGCCACATTCTCGGCTCCACTAGGTGAGAAGCCAAACGTATCCAGGGAAAGTAGCAGGTAAGTGTCAGAGACAAACCTGGGAGAGCCACCAAAACAACCCCCAAACCAGCTTCTGTCAAGTAGGACCTGCCATTATTTGCAAGCCCCAAGCTCTGTCTTGGGCCTTCTCTCTTCTCCTTTTCAGTCTCCTTTGCCAGTACTTCAACAAGGTCACCACCTACTAACTGTGGGTGTCCCCCAAACTCTTTCCTGGGCCCTTTCTCCCTCTATGCTAGTTCCATTGGTGATTACACTAGCCTCATTGCCTTCAGTTATCACCTCTTTGCTAACGATTCCCAGGTGTATATGTCTTAGCCTCTTTCCTGATTTCCAGCAAACAGCTGGAACTGGCAGTAGCAACTACCTCTTGGCAGTTAGATATTCTCCAGCCATCTCAGACTCAAAATGTCCAAAACAGAATTAATTATCTTCTTCTTTCCCCAATACTCCCATTTCCCAACTTCCTTTGTTCTGTGGAGGGCAAATCTATCTTCCCAGTCATCCAGACTGACAATCTGGGTATCATCCTCGAATCCTCACCCTAATTCACCCCACATATCCAATTTATTGTCAAATCTTGTAATTTCCACCTCCATAAATGTTCTCCTATCCACTCCTGTCTCTCCACTCACACAATTGTCAACCTGATTCAGGTCTTCACCTTGGAGGAGAGGGCTCCAGCATCTAGGATGATCAGACAATTATTCATAGAGAGGGTTGCCTTTTAGCTGTCCTTTGTAGGAAATTAGGGATTCTCAGTGGCAGAGGTGAGGAGGGAAGGGAAGGGAAGGCAAGAGAAAGGAAGGGACGGGAAGGGAAGGGAAGGGAACTGCAGGCATGTGGGACAACCAGTGCAAAGACCTGTTGAGAGGGGAGATGGAATGTGGTGTATGAGGAACAATAAGAAGGGTTTGGATCATAATCCTGAAGGGGAGTAGTGTGTCATCAAAGTGGAAAAGTGGCTTGGATCCAGGTCGTGAAGGGCTTTAAATCCAAAACAGAGGAATTGAGATCTGATCCTAGACTTAATATGGAGCTATTAGAGTACGTAGGACCCTTCATTTTCAGATCAGTTGTTGCTTCCCCCCAAACTGTAGAATGCAGTTTTGGTATTCTCCAGTATCCTTACCATGGTCTTTCCTTCATCTACTAGTGCCCTCTTGTGTCTCTTTGACTACTCAAATACCCTGTTTTGGTACCCCAGATAAGACCATCAACTCCTAATATGCTGTTAGCTTCTCTTTCCAGAATAGAGAATTCCATTTAAAACTCTCGCTCCCATGATTAACGGGAAAGTAACCTGATTATTCATAACAATTACATTTATTTAATGCCTAACAAGGAGGTTTTGTTTTATGATCTGAGGGAGATGCAAGGATAAGAAAACTTTAGCTTTATTTTATCTGGTGTGAATGATTGAAAGGTTTAATCATCCCTTGAGATTTTCCTATTATTTTCTTTAAAAACTGCTAATTGATCAATAAGCCTAAAGATTTTCTCTTTGTGGGTATTTTTCCATCACCTGCCCCTACTACTGAAAGAACAGGAGTTAATAACATGGCAGCTCATTTTTGAATGATTGCTGGAGAGAGTTTTGAGCATCTATAAGGGTGTGAGACAATTAGTGTGTAAGTGTATTTTTGTGTAAACTTGTACTTCAAGTGGTCCATGAATAATTTCAGAAACTTCAAGGGGTTCTACTATAGATATCCCGGAGATGCATGAGAAAGACCTAGCAAGACACACCTGGATAGTGAGGCATCTATAAAACTTGCTTTATCCTTCCTTTGAAAGTTGGTCTTTCTTGGTTGGTCTCCCTGCTTCTAGTCTCTTCACACTCCGAAGTCTAATCTATCTTCCACTCAGCTGTTAAAGTGATCTTCCTAAAATGAGGATCTGATCATATCACTCCCTTATTCAAGGAACTCCAGTGGCTTCCTATTACCGCCAGGATCAAATATAAAATCTTCCGTTTGGCTTTTAAAGCAGCCCTTCATAACCTAGCCCTCTCCTGCCTTTTGTTCCCGTCCCTCCCATCCCCCCACTCTTCGGCCCAGTGTCCATGGCCTCCTTGCTGTTCCTCACACAGAACATTCCATCTCCCAACTTTCGCTCCCCTGCCTAAAACTCTGTCTCTTCTCGTCTCTGCCTTCTCGCTTCCCTGGCTTTTTTTTTCCAAGTCTGAGCTAGAGTCCCATCTCATGTAAGAAGTTTTTCCCAGTTCTCCGTAATCTTAGGCTTTCCCCCTGATTCTACTACCAGTTTTTCCTGGATATATACTGTTTGTACATGGTTTGCGATTCTCCATCATTTGACTGTGACCTCCTTGAGGGCAGGAATTTTTTTATTTCTACTTCTTTGTATTCCCAGCGCTTACCACAGTGCCTGACACACAATAGGCGCTTAATAAATGCTAGTTGACTGACTGAAGGTCTGGCTCACTCTTGCCCTGAGATAGATCCCTCCTCCAATCTGACTATCTCTGCTTCACCACCCATTCATTGTTCGTATTTCCTTTAGTGCTAGGAATACAGACCCTTCAAGTCACCAAAGTGAGGGAATGTCGGGTCGCTCAGCACCTGGGACAGCGCCTGGCTGTTGGGAAACGCGTCTTCAGAGGAAGCCCTGCGACTTTGGAAGCCGGCACTGCCTCTATGTCCCCCAGGGCTAATCGGGGAAGCCCGCAGAGCGCTATCTAGACTCTCCCCCACCATCTTTACTCTAGAGTCACATCCACGAAGGTTTCCTGGGTTAGAGAACAACTGTGAGCCTTGGCTTCGGGATTCAGGAACCGAGCGCATCCCTAGGCTCATTGCTCCACCCATTGGCTTATTCCTCCTATCTCCCCCCTCCCTTTCCCCCACAAACCTCAGCCGCTTAGCCCCACTGTAAGCCCTGGGGAGAGGGGCGGAGGGAGGGAGCGTTAGCTCTGGAACTGCCCAGCACAGATGAGTTGGGGACATTCAGTTTGTTTGCAATAGCAACGGACAAGGGACCTCAACTCAGGGTGGGACCACCGTGCATGAGCCTTTAAGGGTCAGAGAGTGATCCAAAGCTGTAGAAATCTCTGTCTCCTCGAGGTGCGAAGGAGTGAGGGGTCGATGCTCTTTAAGGCTTACAGAGTGTGACCTAATGAGTTCAGGGAATGCCTTCCCAAATATCCCCATATTTGGCTCATTCTCCCATTCTTAGAACACGTTTAAAATGCTAAAAACAAAACAAAACAAAACAAAGCAGGGGCCGAGCGGGGAGCAAGCCAAACCCTTAATAGCTTCTATGAATGAGGTTCGCACTGCGTAAAGCCTTAATTTCATGAGGAGGATGGGGGGAGGGAGGAGATGTACACATGTAGGGACTGTGTGTAAGCCAACAGGAGGCCCAGGGCTCTGGAGAACTGATACCTAGAGGCGCGAGGCTGTGCGTAAGGAGTATCATTGATGATAGATTTACGGGAGGGACAGCCCCTATTTCACAATTCCTCTGGGTGGGAGCACCCTCATCTTAACCCCTAGATTGTGTACGAATGTTAAGTAGTAGTGGTGGGCTAGGAGGCGGGGGTGGAAGACAGGTGTAGATGGGATAGTGCAGAAGAGGTAAAGAAACCTGGGTTTCTAATGGAAGCAGAGTAGTTATTTTCTTCCGAGGCTCTGTGGCAAACTCTACCTTAGCTGTCTAATCTCCGGGTCCTAACCTTTGGATTGCCTCACAACTGCAATCCTGGCCTGGCGTCCCAGACTGAGCCCTCTCCCCCCAGGCGCCTCCTCCCTGTCTGCACCTTTTCTGCCTCAGGGCATACTGTCTCGATGCCAGCGCGAGAACTAGGGGCAGATGGGGCCAGTAACTGTGCCCTCTTTCCCCAGGGATCCACCCCTTTCTTGTCCCTCCCACGCTGCTTCTCCCTTCTCTTCCCTAGCAGGAACAGAGCCAGGAGGCGGAGCCGGAGGGCGGGGTAGTTCCTTATAGTCAAGGTGGAGGCGATCTGGTGAGCATTCCGCCTCCCAACTGGTGGGTAGTGAGCTGGGTCGACCTGCCGAGGAGCCCCGCAACAGCTTGGACCTAGTTATATGTCTCCCCACAGCGCTGAGCCGGAGTCAGGGAGCGCCTTCCAACCTAAGATGGGGGTCCCTAGAAGGCCAGGGGACGCCGCAGAACTGCGCAAGGTAAGAGACGCAGAAGCCAGCGGTGGGCGGCAGAACTGGGAAGGGGGAAAGGCTGGAAGGTAATAAGCCCCTCCTGAACTTACTCTCTCAGACTCTGAAGCCTCTAATGGAGAAACGCCGACGGGCGCGCATCAACGAGAGCCTTAGCCAGCTCAAGGGTCTCATCTTACCACTTATCGGCAAGGATGTAAGTGCCCGCTGAGCTGGGGATTGGCGGGGGTCGTGGAGGGAGCCAAGAGGGTGGGAATCGGTGATGCCCCTGGCGACAGCCACGGCGGACTGGGGATCCTAGGCTCTGGGAGCCGACTTTGGGCTTCGAAGGCTGAGCCGGGTGAGGTCGGGCACAGCGAAGCAGCCTCTTAGAGCCCTCTGTCCCCTTGCTCCTCATAGAGTTCCCGCTACTCGAAGCTGGAGAAGGCAGACATCCTAGAAATGACAGTGCGCTTCCTTCAGGAGCTGCCGGCCTCCCACTGCCATGCGGCTCCCAGTGAGTGACCTCTAGGCTAACGGGATCCAAGTCAGCACCAGCTTGGGCTCGTTCCCTTACCCCAAACCCGTCTTCAGTTTCTCATTTCTTTTTTGCAGTCTCAGAGCCTGACTGTTCTTTTTCCTTCCCAGCCTTAGCAGACAGCTACAGAGAAGGATATCGCGCCTGTCTCAGCCGTCTGACCCGGGTCCTGCCCACCTGCAGCCTCCTTGATGGCGAGGTGTGCAACCGACTTCTGGAGCACCTGCACCGAAGCCCTTCGGGCCAGTACCCTCTTGGGCTCCAGGACTCCCGTAGCGGCCCCAAAACCTTGGGCTCTGAGTCGCCAGACAGAATGCGGTTGGCCTCTTCTCCTCAAGGATCTGGCTGTCCTCCTGGCCCCCCACCTTCTGGACTCTGGCGCCCCTGGTAGCCCCCTTAGAGGTGAGGGGGACCTCTTTCGGACCTATATTTATTTGGAATCACAGGGATAAAAGAAAAGTGGACAGAAAATCTCCTCTGGGGTGAATGGGGTTCCTTGGGCAAGGTGGCCTATCTATTCTCTAGGCCCCAACTCCACCTTCCAGCCTTTTCACTACCACTGCACTTTGTAGCTTCTGGTTTTCTTCACAGAGGAAACCAAGAAGTGGTTATTTTTCTTTTCCCCTAATGCGTTTTGTTTTGTTAAATATCCCGTCCCCCAATAAAGCCTTTTGCAGAAGTGCTGGACTCTGAGGGCCACTCTGCTGATGGGGGAAGGGAAGACAAGGGCCCAGTGCACCTAAAAGAGGGAGATTTTGCCCTGAACTTGGACGTGTTGGCTTTTCCTGGTCCTCAGAATGAGAGTCAGTTCCAATGGAGGCAGAAGATCTACCAGTCCCTGGGACTGGGGCTTTGCTGTTGGGGACCCCTCTTCTAAAGAGCTGGCTGGAGATATTGCCAGCATTGAACTGCCTGAGGCTGTAGGATGACCTCCCTCTACCCTGGGCCCAGCACCAGTTCTAGAGTTCTCCTGATGCAACCCAGACAGCCCTGACCCCACCTCAAGGGAGAGGATAGGCTGTGCAGTGGGATCTTTGCCCGGGCCTGTCTCCCCACCTGGGACAGGCCAGAGCAAAAGCAGCAAAATATTGCCGGCTTCAGATCTGACAGTGGAACCTCTGGGCCAGGCGGAAGAGGGGCTGGGAAAGAGGCACCGGCTTACCCAACAAGGGGCTGTGCTGACTTAGAAGGCTTTTCAAGGCACCACAATCTGCTTGGTGAATCCAAACAGTTGTTTCTTGGTCCTCATCCCAGAAGGCTACTGGGCCTGCAACATCAAAGCCCCTGGGTTTTCCCACTCACCTCCTTTGCTCTGCTTTGCCAGTCACCCATATGTGACTACCATATACAGGGCTTTGAGCTGAGTGGGGCAGCAAAACAGAAACTCTCGAGAACTAGAAACCTGCTTTGCTCAGGGCACCTAGAATTCAGTTTAGAAACTGGGGCTGTTTAGAAACTAGAGACTGGGGCTGATTTGAGAGTAATGGTATTCCAGTCCTGGCACTCAGAGCTTGGGAGAGAAACTGAATCCAGGCTATGCCTATGGGAAGTAGCAACCTCCTGAAGGTCTTTTCCTCTTTTATTTCTTCTTTGCCCTGGGTTGCAGGAAGAGACACCAAAGCGAATGACCCTTCTTTCAGGAGCCCCAATTCCCATTCTCCAGAGTCTGAATTTCAGCTTTCCTCAGTTGCTCCATATCTCCATCAGGCCTCCCAAATCTCTTCCCAACCTCTCTGGTGTCTTCAAGCACAGGGAGAAGGAATCTACCAGACCAAGGGCAGCTGGGGTCTCTAGGTAAGGACCCAGAGAAATATTATCTGAAGTTTTTGTTAGAAGGTTGAGGGCCATGGGTCTTCCGGGGGACACAGCTAGTAAGTATATGGGGCTAGCTTTGAACCCAGGTCTTCCTGATCTCTGTGTGTGTGTGTGTGTGTGTGTGTGTGTGTGTGTATTATATACAGTTTTGGTTCTTTAGGATATAAACCCCTGTATATAGGTGAGAAATTTCATTCTCAAATTTTCATGACTAGTCCTTTAGACTAAGTTTGGAATTTCTTTTTGTGAGGGTTTCTATGTAACATTCTCAAAATTAGAAGGAAAAGAGCTATTTGTATTTTTTTTCTCCACATATTCTTTCCTTGCCCCTCTTCCTCCTGCCCAAAAGGTTCCACTGTCAGATCTGAAGCCGGCAATATTTTGCTGCTTTTGCTCTGGCCTGTCCCAGGTGGGGAGACAGGCCTGGGCAAAGATCCCACTGCACAGCCCATCTTCTCCCTTGGGGTGGGGTCAGGGTTGCATCAGGAGAGCCTATTGGTTCTAAAGTCCAATATATTTCTAATTGGGTTTTTCTCAATGAAAATACATCCTTATATTTGCCCTCTTTTTAAATGTCTTGCATAGAAACCAAATAAATAAATATTTGCTGGTGATGAGGATGAATTGACCTCTTTAGGAAGATCTCTAGTTCCTGGATACTATGGATGCAGAGAAACCAGTCAAGGGCAGGAATGAGGAATTCCCCAGTTGTGGTCTTTGAATCTATGGGAACAGTAGAAAATCCACTGCCAAGATCTGGTGGAGAAATGAGGAAGCACTTTCCTGATTTTTTTCTGCCAGCCACTCCCTTCTATTTCTTACAGAATGAGTAGCCAAAAACAAACTATTGACAAGCCCATAAATGGAAAATGAATTCTTTTTTCACCCTTCCTTTCATATAGAAGCTGAAGATTATATTTTTTAAAAAATTGTATTTTGTTATTTTGTACATGGGAAACCAGAGAAATTTTATTGAACATGGACATTTCTACATACATGGAATCAGAGAAACAGAAGATCATACTTGACTGCCTACTTGTCTAGCTTGCATTTTTAGAAAAAATGTAATAAATTCCACGTGTGGGTTTCAAAGCTGTCTTGGTTCGTGTCTGCTTCTTATCCTCTGGTTCTTTTCTTTGGATTTTAAAAAAATGCTACAATGATTCTCATTTATTTCTTTTCTCCAAGATTACACTTTGACTGTGACATCAAGCGTAGCTAAGAGGATCTAGGCCATAAGACTAACTGCTGCTGAGTTCCCTTTCCAGGTCCTGATGTTCTTCTACCTGAGGCCAAGGCAGGAAGATCAGGTTTGCATACCTTGTGGTGTGTCCTAATTTCAGGGTTCACTCACAGCCTCATGACATGAGTTCCAAGGTAAGGTGGTAGAGGTCCAGGTGCAATAGTCTCTCTGTATGTCTGTTTCTCCCCCCTCCCCAACCCCACCCCTTGTATTGGAAATTCTGTTCTTATTTCTTGTGTAGTAATTGGGTTACCTGGGCATCCTGACCCTTGAACCAAATACAGTTTGCATTAGTGTGGAGGTGGGCAGTATTTCAGATAATGCTGCAAATCCATTTTGAAAATGGCATAGATTTGGGTGGCCAGACTTGAGGGAGAGTCGGAAGTTGTTTTGTTCAGTTACTTGCTCACAAAAATTTTGGGAGGCCTTAAATATTTGTTGATGCTGTTGAATTGCTTTCCATCATGTCTGACTCTTCATGACCCCTTTGTGGGGTTTTCTTGGCAAAAATTGGAGTGATTTGTCATGTCCTTCTCCAGTTCATTTTACAGATGAGGAACCTGAGGCAAAGAGCATTAAGTGACTTGCCCAGGGTCTCATAGCTAGCAAGCGTATGAGGCCAGCTCTGAACTCAGGTCTTCCCAATTCCAGGCCTGGCTCTCTATGCACTTCACCACCTAGCTGCCCATATTAAAAACCCTATTTTAATACTGGTTTTAAGGAAGAGAATAATTTAACCAATAGATGGGTTTCTGGTCACTACTATCTGAATTTTTTGTAAGAGGGCTGAAGGCCATGAGTCTTACTAGGGATAAGGCTACTGATTCGGTACTTTGGGATACAGAAATCATTGTCTCTCCTCGACAGAGTTCCCTTGTTATAGGGATGCTAGTGAGTGCATGATATTACATTTATAGGGGACTATATTGTAAACTTCTTGGGGTCAGGGATTGTATGTATTACTCATGCTTGTATCCCTGCATCCTCCAAAATACCTTACACCAAGTCTTGTGCATAACAGGTGCTCAATAAATAATCTATTAAATGAATGAATGAGTGAATGTCACGCTATATGCACAATTTGATAGCTAGACATATAAGGTAACAAGTAAGTGCTTACTATATACCAAGACCTGTGCTAAACCTAGGAGATACAATAAAAGGTGGGGGAGGGGAAAGATGATCCCCTAACTTCAAGGAGCTCCTCTCTTAAAGGGGGAAAACAATAGGTTAAAAAGGAGTTCATAGAGAAGGCTAGAGAGCAGAATTCCCTTCAGCAAAGCTTCCCTGTTTTCCCATAACTTGTATCTTCCTGTGACAGAGCTTGATCTCCACAAGTCAATTACTTTGAGTGTCTTATTTTAATGATGTCATCCTTAAAGGGACAAAGTCTGTACCTGGAGGGTGGAAAGCATGTTGTGATTATAAGAATCATCGACAATGTGTCTGAGTCTTTTGGTGCATGAAGGATCTTCTCACCCTAGGTCCATTACTTTTAAGTAATTTTTCAGGAGGAAATTGATGTGATTTGAGCATTTACCCTAGAAAACTTATAGTTTGGTCCCTTGGTTTTTTTTCTCTGTTTCAGTCCATAAAACCCAAAGCTGATGGAAAGCCAACTTCCTAGATAGAAAGACAAGAGAGGCATAATGGTATAGTGGGAAGACCACTGCACTGGAAGATGTAAGTTCTTGTCCTGGCCCTATCATTAACTACCTTTGTGACCTTACAAGAGCCACACTTATAAAGTGAGAAGGTTGAACTCTATGGCCATTGAGACCCCTTCCAGCTCTAAATCGAGGATTCTATGGTCCTTCCTAAACTTTAACTTCTTATCTGTAAGATGAAGAGGTTGTATTATATGCTGCTGAGGGATCCTTCCATCCTTCCAGATAGAAATTCTGTGGTTCTAACAACACTGATCCTTATTTAGGGAAAGGTAAATTGTACTTATCAAAGGCTTCCCAGTTCAACTAAAGATCCCTTCTCATCAGCCTAAAGGTATTGATTGCACAGTAATGTGTTGTAATGGATAGGGCTCCCCTCCTTAGAGTTAGGAAGACCTAGGTTCAGGTACCTCCTCATACACTTACTAGCAGTGTGGCCCTAGGTAAGACACTTCACTTTCATCTGCCTCAGTTTCTTCTTCTGTCAAATGGACATAATGCCTCATAGATGAAGCTCAAATGAGATAATATGTGCAAAGTGCTTTGCAGACTTAATGTGCCACGTAAAGTGAGCAGGTTCTATTGTTGTTAGACACTATGAAAGGAAACTTTTGGGACTGGCTTGTAAGTCATAGCAAAAAAAAATTGGCAAAACTCACTCCCTATTCCCTAAACTAGGACTACCATTTCCTCTTGGTTCCTTGTAATCCTTTTCTATTCAGACACCTCAGTGACTTCCTATGGAGCTGATGCTAAATTAGAGCTGAAGATCAAGGCATGGAAAAAGTATGTGGAAATGCCAACCTGCCACCCCACACACCCCCAGGAGTCTCTCAGTGGGAATGTGAGCCAAAAGACACAAGAGTTGAAGCCTTTGGAGGTGACAGTTGCATGCCCAGGCTAGGTTCTTTGCCTGAGGCTGGAAGATGAATCTTATACTTCCTGGTAGAGTGCTAAGTGTAAGACTTACCCAGAAGGGTTTGGCCCCACGGCTCCTTACTCTTGTTGTGAAACAAACACGCCAGGAGAGAACCATGGCATGGCAGCCATTGCAGCCTCCTGGGAATCTCTTTATTATTAGCCCACTGAAATTGACCCACTTCTTTCTGAAGAGGCAGCTGGATTAGGTCTTGATGGGCAGCACTTGGCAAAAAATCTAGTGCAGGGTGACTTCAACCACAACTTCTTTGGTGGCTGCTCACATCAAACTGTTGACCATTCAATTAAAAAAATGTTAAGAAGAAAACCATTTTGCTTCTTGACATAATAGCCAGCTCCTCCGATGGCATCTCTTTGTCTGCTCCTATGAATCTCTTGGAGTCTTATTGCTTCATTAGCTCAAGTTGGCTGATGAAAACCTTCTCTAAGACTGTCTCTCTGCATCATAGGACCCGAAGTTCCAATCATTCAAACACAGATAAACTCATTATATAGATGAATGCATCTCTGATGAGATGTAATAATAGCTCCCACTCACATTCAATCCTATTCCTCAAAAATTTTTTAAGAACCTACTTTTGCATTGCAAAACCTTATCCAGGCATTGCTCCATCATGAGAATCCTTTTGGCTGAGGAGATACAGATATCTATTGTATACCTTCCTTATTTTACAAGTGTAGAAATTCAGACTTAAAGAGAAGAAATGTCTTACCCAGGGTCACATATATCCTTAGTGTCAGACCAAACATCCAACCTCAGTCTTTTGTTTCCCAGGTTCTTTCTTCCCATCATACTACTCTGCTTCTCTGAATAAGCCCTTCTGAAAGGACTCAATATTTTTGCAGGTCTCCACCTGTTACATTGGCACCAACTAATTGTGAGGTCAAGTGTAGTTTCTATGAAAGTAAGAGCAAAGTAGCTGATTGCCAAAGGGGATTCCCGTAATAAATGTTTACAAATTACTCTTCTCCCCTAAATCCCAGGCTCTCCCAGACAGAGCCTCCTGTTAGTTTATCTAATAATAATGATAATAATAGCTAGCATTTACATAGTGCTTTAAAATTTGCAAAGTGCTTTACATATATTATCTCTTTTGACCTGGAACTGGGTGTATAATGAAATCAGGATAGCGTTGGGTATCTGTGGAATCCCAGATTCCATCTGGGAATATCTATTTTAGGTAGAGGCAAGAATATGGAGCCATGGCCTCAGAGGCAGTAAGAATTGAGTTGTTAAATGGTGTTCAAAAAAAAAAATAAAAATGAAGCCAACTCACTAGGGTCCAGATGAGGTAAAATTGTTGGCATTTTTCTGAAGGATTTTTCTGGTCTGGTCAAAAGAATTATCTGGAAGGTATGAGAGCATTCTATAGTTTTAGGTAAATGTTACTGTAGAAGTTGTTCTTACACGTATTAGAAATAGCTCCATTGACTTTGTAGATTGTAGAGAGTTGGACACATAAGTTCATCACATAATCTACCCTACAAAAAAGAAAATTTATCTTTGACATCAGGAGAGGTTTCCAAAGTAAATGGTCAAAACAAGACAGTATCCCATGGGGCCATTGCTGGTCTTTCATTTAGTCAGTTTGGATTTCTCCTGGTGATCGTTTCCCTAATATTCATGTAGTCATTGCATATATTGTATTCTCTTGTTTTCATCAGTTCCTATAAATATTTTCAGGTTTCTTGAAATTCTTCACATTCATCATTTCTTGCTGCCCAATAAGACTTCATTACATTCAGATACCACAGCTTGTTTCCTCATTCTCCAATTGATGGGTGCCTACTTTGATTCTGGTATTTGCTACCACAAGTGTTAAGAACACTTGGTACACGTCTTTGGAGCATTGTGTCTATTTCTGACCTCTTTGAGCCACATGTCCAGCAGTGGGATTGGTGGGTCAAAGGGTATGAACATTTTAGTCCCTTTTTTGGGCCTAATTCCAAACTGTGATCAAGAATGACTGGTCTAAGTCACAGCTTCACCAACAATGTATTAATGTTCTTGTCTTCCCACACTAAGCACAACTTAAGAAAGAGAGTTAACCATAATTCGTTATTATTCTGTCCTGAAGGAGATCTGTGTATGGTTATTTGTGTTCATTAAAAACTCAGCTGCCTGCGGCTTTCTGGGGCTCTAAGACTACCTGGCTGTACATTTCAGGGACTCCAGATAACTGGGTGTGTGTGAGTTCCTGGTTGTGGGTGGATGTCTGTGTTTGAGTGGCTGCAGAAGCCCTGAGGGAGCTGCCCAGGCATGTGGGAGAGAGCAGCAGCTCAGCCACCCACCGAGGTTCCCAGTGACTAAGTAGTTTCAGTCAGGGTTTCCAGAGTCCTAGGCAAAGCCTCAGGCACTCAAAGGATCTGGTACAATCCCTGGTATAATAGTTTCATGAGCGTGAGAATGGGGTGAGAAGACCTGCCCCATACGCACACGTGTGTGATATTTCAGTCAGCCTCTCTCCGGAGGATGGCACGGAGCAGACAGCAGGCTTCGACCCACGCAGCTCGCCTCAGGAACGAAGCCCAGCAAGAGCTCAGAAGGAAAGAAGGTTCTGCCCTCAGATGAAAAGTCACCTTTCTAGAGAAAAGAGACCCCAGGACTGTGCCCTCCTCCATTTATGGGACCTTAAAAGTCTCAGGGGTGTGTACAGAACAGTGATTTGAGATAATATAATCCATCAGCCACCAATTTACTATGGATTATGGCGAAAACAGGCCCTGCCCTCGAGGAACTTACATTTTAATGGAGCAAACAAAAGCAAATAACTATATATAAAGAAAACATATAAGGTGTAAATGAAACAATGCCAGAGGGAAGGCACTTATACTGAGGTGGGCTTGGGGGGAGGGTTGGGAAGGGCTTCTGGAAGAAAGTGGGATTCGAACTGTGTCTTGAAAGAAGATTAGAATTAACCATATCTGAGAAACTCAGAATTTGTTCTTTTCTAAAAAGTGACATTTTTGGGTGGGAGAGGAAGGGAGAGAATTTAAAACTGAAAACATTTTTAAAATTGGCTTTTTTGATACCTTTAGTTTTTGCATCACAGTCTCCTCTGGATATACCTTTCCTATCCTTTCCCCCACCCCCAGCGACTATGTAGCACTCTATGTCCATCTCCTTCACTTTGCTGGAAGGAGAAGGAAGAAACGTTTCACTGCCAGCATTTGTTCTTTAAGGAAATTGCCAACACCGTACTAGTATTTTGCCAACTGCTAATACTGCTGTACAATAATGTATTATGTTTAGTATGCTATACTTAGTTCAACTCAATTACCGTATTTGCAGAAATATTTCAAAATCACCTAATGTTCCCTGGTCTGATTGCCATGTACATCACAGTGCCCTGGAAAGGTCAAAAGATTGGT
Source organism: Trichosurus vulpecula (assembly GCF_011100635.1). Lineage (NCBI taxonomy): Eukaryota > Metazoa > Chordata > Mammalia > Diprotodontia > Phalangeridae > Trichosurus > Trichosurus vulpecula. The sequence goes on from NC_050574.1 coordinate 23,543,553, forward strand.
CATCAGCGGACCTAGGAGCAATCTCAGCTGTGTGACCTTGGTCAAGTCACACAACCTCTAGACTGCCATGTCTATAACTGTGTGTGGCAAGAGGGGGGCTTAAAAAGAGACCTTTTAAAATATGATGTTGATAAAAATAATTGATAAGTAGATAGAGCCCTGGTCTTAGAATCAGGGAGCTCTGGATGCAAGTCCCACATAGGACACTCACAGCCTGCACAGTCCTGGGCCAATCCCATGACCTCTCACTGCCCCAGGTAACTAACTCTCAAAGGCTCAGGGGCAGATAGATGTGCCTTGGTGACGTTTTTTCTCAGGAAGTCCCTCCATCACCACTGATCCAGATAAACCAAACTAGGGGCCATTTGGTGCCTCTTTAGGACTCTGCATTCTCACAGTGGCTTTTAAGTGAACTTGCCCTCATTACTGTCCTACTGTGGGAAGCCACTATCCTCTTCTGTTGTGTGAGTGAAATTTTGAGTTTAAAAAGCATTAAGAGGCTCTTTGGGAAACTCTAGGCCAGGAAGGAATAGGGAAATAAAATGGGTGTCACCCTGGAACAGGTTTCAGGTGGAGCAGACTCACAGGAAGGGAAGGGAAGGGGATTGAGTTTTTATCCTAGGAAGCCCCAGTCTCTTGGACCTGTAGGGGTGGAGCTGAGATCTCAGTTTCGGTCTGGTATGTCTTTCACAACTCATAAAGTCGTTTGAAGCTTTATGAAAACATCTCCAACAAATGAGATCCCTCTGGCATTTTAGGCTCCAATCAGTTCTTGCATGAAACACATGTCATTAATTTCCCCCTAGGGCCCTTGAGAAATTTATAATTATACCTTGGCTCCTTCCTTACTGTAACAGGAGAAGGGCTGTGGGAAAATTTGAATTAACCTTGAATTGATGCTGTCTTTCATCAGTGGCTTCCAGATGTGACTTAGAGAAAGAGAAAGTTTAAGAAGACACTTGGCTAGATTGACAAGGGGAAGGACTTGAGGTTATTTTCAGTAGATTAGGGAAGGGCTAAATACTTTGAAATTGTCTCAGCTATTAGCTGGGAGGTGGGGTCACAGTGGCTCAGTCAACAAGTTGTCTTTGTCTTTCTAAGGCTCAGGAATAGAATTCTGGAATCCTTGAGCTCTAGAATGAGACAGGTCCCCTAGTTCAATGTCATTGTCTTATAGCGACCTGGGCCCCACTATATGGCTTAAAAAACTTGTTTTTTGGTTTTGTTTTATTATTTACTATTTACTATTTTTTATTTTTCAACATTGATTTCCACAAGATTTTGAGTTACAAATTTTCTCCCCATTTCTACCCCTCCCATCCCAAGATGGCATATATTCTGACTGCCCTCCCTTCTGTCACCCCACTCCCCCCCATCCCCTTACTTTCTTGTAGGGCAAGATAGATTTCTATACCCCATTGCTTGCATATCTTATTTCCCAGTTGCATGTAAAAGCAACTTTTTTTGAGCATTTGTTTTTAGAACTTTGAGTTCCAAATCCTCTCCCTTCTTCCCTTCCCACCCACCCTCCTTGAGAAGGCAAGTAATTCAGCATAGGCCACACATGTATCATTGTGCAAAACACTTCCATAACAGTCATGTTGTAAAAGACTAACTATACTTCCCTCCAACCTATACCATTCCCCCTTTATTCAATTTTCTCCCTTGACCCTGTCCCTTTTCAAAAGTGTTTGCTTTTGATTACCTCCTCTCCTGATCTGCCTTCCCTTCTATCATCCCCCCTCTTTTATCCCTTTCCCCCTACTTTCCTGTAAGGTAAGATACTGTATGTCATTCCCTCCTTAAGTCAAATCCAAAAAGAGCAAGATTCACTCATTCCCTTTTACCTGCCCCCTCTTGCCTTCCAATAGAAATGCTTTTTCTTGCCACTTTTATGTGAGATAATTTACCCCATTCTATCTCTCTCTTTCTCCTTCTCCCAATATATTCCTCTCTCACCCCTTAATTGTATTTATTTATTTATTTTTAGATATCATCCCTTCATATTCAACTCACCCTGTGCCCTTTGTCTACATATATGTATATTCCCTTCAACTACCCTAATACTGAGAAAGGTTTCATGAATTACAAATATCATCTTTCCATGTAGGAATGTAAACAAAACAGTTCAACTTTAGTAAGTCCCTTATGATTTCTCTTTCCTGTTTACCTTTTCATGCTTCTCTTGATTCTTGTATTTGAAAGTCAGATTTTCTATTCAGCTCTGTTCTTTTCATCAAGAAATCTTGAAAGTCCTCTACTTTATTGAAAATCCATATTTTGCCCTGGAGAATTATGCTCAGTTTTGCTGGTTAGGTGATTGTTGGTTTTAATCCTAGCTCCTTTGACCTCTGGAATATCATATTACAAGATCTTCAATCCCTTAATGTAGAAGCTGCTAGATCTTGTGTTATGCTGATTGTGTTTCCACAATACTCAAATTGTTTCTTTCTGGCTTTTTACAATATTTTCTCCTTGATCTGGGAACTCTGGAATTTGTTGACAATATTCCTAGGAGTTTTCTTTTAGAGATCTTTTTCAAGAAGTGATCAGTGGATTCTTTCAATTTCATTTTACCCTCTGGCTCTAGAATATCAGGGCAGTTTTCCTTGATAATTTCTTAAAAGATGATGTCTAGGCTCTTTTTTTGATCATGGCTTTCAGGTAGTCCAATAAATTTTAAATTATCTCTCCTGGATCTATTCTCCAGGTCAGTGTTTTTTCCAATGAGATATTTCACATTGTCTTCCATTTTTTTATTCCTTTGGTTCTGTTTTATAATTTCTTGATTTCTCATAAAGTCACTAGTTTCCACTTGCTCTATTCTAATTTTTAAGGTACTATTTTCTTCAGTGGCCTTTTGGACCTCCTTTTCCATTTGGCTAATTCTGCCTTTTAAAGCATTCTTCTCCTCATTGGCTTTTTGGAGCTCTTTTGCCATTTGGGTTAGTCTATTTTTTAAAGTGTTGTTTTCTTCAGTATTTTTTTGGGCCTCCTTTAGCAAGTCGTTGACTTGTTTCTTGTGATTTTCTTGCATCACTCTCATTTCTCTTCCCAATTTTTCCTCTACTTCTGTTATTTGTTTTTCCAAATTCTTTTTGAGCTCTTTCATGGCCTGAGACCAATTTAGATTTTTCTTGGAGGCTTTTGATGTGGGCTCTTTGACTTTGTTGACTTCTTCTGGCTGTATGTTTTGATCTTCTTTGTCACCAAAAAAAGATTCTAGAGTTTGAGTCCTTTTGTGCAGCTTGTTCATGTTCCTAGCCAACTACTTGACCCTTGAGCTTTTTGTCAGGTATGACTGCCTTCAGGGTGGCAAGTGCTTTGTCCCAAGCTTCAGGGGTTTTGCACTGCTGTTTTCAGAGTTACTTCCACACAGCAAGCTCTGCCACACCAGTGCTCCTCCTCCCCCAAGAACTGCCAACCAGGACTGCAACCCAGATCTAAGCAGGGCAAAGCAAGAGAACGCTGCCACTGTGCCAGTAAAGCTCTCCCTCCACTCCTGCTCGAATCAGCCACTTGATTCCTCCCACTGTGTGGGCCAAGAACTCCAGAAGCAGCTGCAGCTGGAGCTGTGGAAGCAGTCGCTGTGAAAGCAGTCTCTGCACCACCTTCACCACCCCAGGGCTGGGGCCAGACCGAGCACTTCTCCATCCAGATCCAGCAGTTTTCCCACTGACCTGCTAAGTTGTCTTTGGCATTTGTGGGCTGAGAAGTCTGGTAAGTACTACAGCTCAGTGATTCATGGCCCTAAGGCCAGGCCCCGGCCTGGTCATTCCTGTCTCAGTCCATGCTGACTGCGCTCCGCTCTCAGTACGGCGCAATAGATACCTCCCAGTGACCATCCAGGCAGTCCTGGGCTGGAGACCTGCTTCCGTCTGTTATTTTATGGGTCCTGTAGCTCTAGAATTTGTTCAGAGTCATTTTTTACAGGTGTTTGGAGGGATTTGGAGAAGAGCTTAAGCTAGTCCCTGTTTTCCAGCCGTCATCTTGGCTCCACCCCCTTAAAAACTTTTAAATCGCAGAAATAATGCATTGTGGTTATATTGCTGATTTTATTACTTTCTTCTAAGAAAACAAGCTTTGACAAAAATCTATTTGGAAAAGAATGTATAAGGAGTCATTTAAAAGTAATGGATATTTTTATTTTTCATAATTTCAGATGACATTTAAAATAAACTTATCATTTTTTCTACTGGTTTCAATTGGTACTGTCCTTATAAGAGGGCTATTTGCTGATGTGATAGGAGTAACATCTACTTAAGTCATATAGGCAAGGCTATTTAGCCATATAGGCTAGGCTAGTTTTTCCCTGAAAAGACACTGAGACCATCCTCTAGACTTCATTGGTCCAGGGGACTAAAGCTCCAACCCATTGACATAGATTCCTGGTTGACTAAATATAAAAAGACTTGACACAGACCTGATATACTCTTCTGACTGGGGACAACATATGCTAGGATAGACAGATAATGATAGAAATAAATGATAGATAGATGAATAGACAAACAGATGGTTTGAGATATAGATAGGTGAAGAGATGGATATATTTTCGTGTGAGAGAGGAAAAAGAGGAGAGAGGAGAGAAGAGAAAGAGAAGAAAGAGAAAAAGAAGAAGAGAGAGAGGGAGAGACAGAAAGAGAAGGAGAGGACAGATAGAGAGGAAGAGAAAAAGAAGAAGAGAGAGAGAGAGAGAGAAGAGAGAGAAGAGAAAGAGGTGAGAGGAGAGAGAGGAGAGACAGAGACAGAGAGAGAAAGAGAAGAGAGAGACAGAGAGAGAGAAAGAGAAAGAGAAGAAAGGGAGACAGGGAAGGAGAGAGAGAGAGAGAGAGAGAGAGAGAGAGAGAGAGAGAGAGAGAATTTATTAAGTACTTAATATGTGAGGTACCGTGCTAGGTGCTGAAGATATAAAAACAAGCCAAAACAACAAAAACCCAACAGCGACCCAGTCCCTATTCTCAAGGAGCAGATATTCTACCAAGGGATTGCAACACATAAAAGGAAGCTGAGAAATGTGAAGGGGACAAAGAACTCTCCTGCAGAGCAGGAGTGTCCCCTGGACACCGTGAAGGATCACTGAGCAAGGGAGAAGTCAATCCCTAAGGGAAGCTGAAGGGGAGGGGAGTTGGAGTGCACTGTCTCAGGGGCAAGGCTACTGTCCAGGAGGTAGAGAAGTGTGGAGAGGGAGGGGAAGTTAGCATGGTGTGGATGCCTCCTGAAATGGTGGTCTGTGCTACAGTCTCACCAATCAGGAGAGTGGGTCTGAGGTGAGCTGTTAATGTTCATTAATTGCGAAAATACATGATGACAAAAATAGATTTTGAATTCAGGACCACTTATGATGAATTTGTATTTTATTGATCACAGCATTATCTACATACAATTAAACAACGCTATGGCATTTTTATATCACCGAGACAGAGAAGTTAGGGGCAGCTGCACCTTGGGGGAGCCAAGGAGGCAGCATAGTAGATAGAGCCATGTCCCCCGAACGGGAAAGACATGAGTTCAAATTGAGCTCCAGGGGCTTGCTAGCTGTGGAACCCGGCCAAGTCATTTAACCTTGGTCTGTCTCAGTTACTTCAAATATGAAATGGGCATGATAGTAGCATTTATCTCCCAGTGTTGTCGTGAGAGGTAAAGAGCTTGGCACATAGTAGGCGCTTCATAAATGTTTGTTTATTGATTGCTTCGCACAGTGCCTGGAATTTAGCAGGCTCCTTCCTGCACTAAACTGAGTCAACATCAGCCCACCTAAACGAATGCTGTATGTGTCCTTGATAAATATCCTTTCCTTACTATTCCCCAGTAAACTTTGTGAAATATTAGATGTCTCATTTCATTCCTATCCAGAGTCTGAACCACTGAACTAACCTGAGTCAGGTCTGAGCCAGGACAATTGTCTTTGGTTTCTGAGAAGCTGCCATTCTCCTCCATTATTCTTGGTGGTGAAGGGTAGTTGGCTAAAACACTAGGCTGACAAAGTTAAGACCAAAGGTCTTAGCTTTGTCTTTTTGCTATGTTACATCTGATATTTGTATCCGTGATGTTTGTGGTCACTGTAATTCTGCACCTGGTGCTAACTGGATCATCTCTCCCCAGTTCATAAGACAGAGACATGTTTTCCCCTGCAATCTGAAGTTGCTGCCAGCAGATGGTGATAAGATGCCTCAGTCATGAGGTCTAGAGCACTCATTGCAATCTGAAGTCTAGATAATGACTATGATTTGCTTTTTTGGGAGGATGGAAAATATTACTTAAAAATTCATTTAATTAAACAAAAGATTCCCTTAGAAAGGGGCAGTGAGGTGGCTTGGTGGATAGAGTGCTGGGCCTGGGAGTCAGGAAGATTCCTCTTATTGAGTTCACATCCAACCTCAGACACTTACTAGCTGTGTGACCCTGGGCAAATCACTTAATCTTGCTTGCCTCAGGTTCCTCATCTGTAAAATGAGCTGAAGAAGGAAGTGGTAAACCACTCCAGTATCTTTGCCAAAAACCCTCCCAAGAGGAGTCATGAAGAGTCAGACATGACTGAAACAACTGAATGGTAACAACCTTAAAAAGCATGTTTTCAAAAGAAACAAATACCTGGATACACTTAGATGCTAAATAGAATGTAGGTTTCTTGAGGGCGGGGACTGTTTCAATTTTGTTTTTGTTCCTCCAGCACCTGGAACAGTATTTGACACATAACAGGTGTTTTAAAAATGCTTGTTGACTTCTAGGGGTGGAGCCACTATGGAGGACTAGAGAAAACACTGAGCTGAGCTCTCCCAACACTCTCCTCCAAACACATTTAAAATAACACCTGAAATTAAATTTTGGAGTGGCAGAGCAACAAAAAAATTTCAGAGTGATATATTCTTCTACCCCAAGAAAGAGATCAGAAAAAGAGATGTCTGATGGGTAGGGTAGGGTGGAGGCTGATCAGAAGCCCACATGGATGAAATGCCAGTGGTAGGACCAGGTAGTGGTAACAGAAGCAGCAGCTTCAGGAACTCTCAAGAGGACCTAGTAACTAGTCAGAAAGAAATTACATGGGACCCCTGTGCTAGCACAGGGTCAGACACTGGCAACCACATTGCCTAAAACCACTTCTGGGACATAGTTCAAGAGGAGCACTTTTGGTCAAGAAGGAGTAGAAGTCCTGAGAGGCAGTAGTGCTTTTGGTCATGAAAGATCAGGGATCCTGAGGAATAGTGTCATTTCCAGGCCCTGAGGAGCAATATATATTGCAATCAGAAGGAATCAGGGGCCCTTCCTGGGTAAGGACCAATGTACAGACCAAGAGAGCAATGACCACACCTTTCCCCAGATCACAACACCTTGGAAACACCAAAAACTTCCAAACCCTCAGAACTAGCTCTCAAAGTAGCTGTGCAAAAAAGCCTTAAACTTGACACAGTGTTCTGCCCCCCTCCACATCAGTAATAAAGCCCAGCTTTAACATAAAGTTCCACATCAAGAAATAATGTGGAAAAATGGGCAAACAACAACAACAACAACAAAAGAACCTGACCATAAAAATCTACTATGATGATAGGGAAGATCAAGACACAAACTCAGAAGACAATGAAGTCAAAATAGCTACAAACAAAGCCTCAAAAAATGGGAATTGGACACAAGCCTCACTTGAGCCTTACATCTAAATTGGTTCAAAGAGGGAATATGTGTGTGTGTATGTGTATGTGTGTATACTCGATTGATAACAGAAGTCTATCTTACCTGACAGGGAAGTAGGAGGAGGGGTATAAGGGAAAGAAAGGGGTGATAAAAAGGAGGGTAGATAAAATGAGGCAGTGGTTAGAAGCAAAACAGACTTTAGAGGAGGGACAGAATAGAAAAAAGAGAGAGGAAGGTTAAATGGAAGAAAATAGGATGGAGGGAAATGCACAATTAGTAATCGTAACTGTGAATGTGAATGGGATGAACTCACCAATAAAACAGAAGTGCATAGAAGAGTGGAATAGAAACCGGAATCTAACAATATATTGTTTATATGAAACACACTTAAAACAAAGATACACACCCAGAGTTAAAATAAGAGACTAGAGCAGAAATTATTATACTTCAGCTGGAATAAAAAAGACAAGGATAGCAATCATGATATCAGACAAAGTAAAAGCAAAAATAGACCTAATTAAAAGAGATAAATAAGGCAGCTACATGGCACAGTGGATAGAGCACAGGGCCTAGAGTTAGGAAGATTTGAGTTCAAAATCCAGCCTCAGAAACTTACTAGCTATGTGACTCTGGGCAAGTCATTTAATCCTATTTGCCTCAGTTTCCTCATCTATAAAATGAGCTGGAGGAGGAAATGGTAAACCACTCTAGTATCTTTGCCAAGAAAAACAAAAATGGGGTCATGAAGAGTCAGACATGACTGAAATGATTAACAACAACAACCAAAGAGATAAGCAGGGAAACTCCATATTGCTAAAGGGAACTATTGACAACAAAATAATGTCAATACTAAACATACATGCTTCGAATGGCATAGCATCCAGATTCTTAAAGGAAAAGTTAAATGAATTACAGGAGGAGATAGACAGTAACGCTATACTAGTGGGGGGGCCTTCAACCTTCCCCTCTCAGAGCTAGATAACTCTAACCATAAAATAAATAAAAAGGGAGTCAAAGAGATGAATAGAATCTTAGAAAAATTAGATATGATTAGACTTCTGGAGAAAACTGAATGGGAATAAAAAGGAGTATACCGTTGCCTCAGCTGTACGTGGTACCTTCCCCAAAACTGACCATGTATTAGGGCATAAAAATGTTACAACCAAATGTACAAAAGCAGAAATATTAAATGTACACCTTTCAGACTATAATGCAATAAAAATTACATTCAATAAAGGATGATGGAAACAGATTAAAAATTAATTGGAAATTAAATAATTTAATTCTAAAGAATGAGTCAGTTGAAAAACAAATCATAGAAACAATCAATAATTTCATTAAATAGAATTACAAGACAATATTCCAAAATTTGCAAAATGCAGCTAAAGCAGTACTTAGAGGAAAATTTATATCTCTATAAAGTGTATACATCAATAAAAGAGAAAAAGACAAGATTAATGAACTGAAAACAACTAGAAAAACACAAATTCAAAATCCCCAATTAAACACCAAAATGGAAATCTTGACAATCAGAGAAGAGACGAATAAAAATAAAAACCCATTAAATTCATAAATAAAAGTAGAAGCTGGTTTTATTTTAAAGAAACCAATAAAATAAACAAACTATTAGTTAATTTGATTTTAAAAAAGAATGCCTAATTACTATTATCAAAAATGAAAAGGGTGAATGCATCAATGAAGATGAAATTAAAGCAATTATTAGGAATTATTTTGCCCAATTATATGCCAGTAGGTCTGATCATCTAAGGGAAATGGATGAAGTTAAATTAAAAAAAATTTAAACTGCCTAGATTAAAAGAAGAAGAAATCAAATACTTAAATTATCCTATCTTAGAAGAAGAAATTGAACAAGCTATAAATGAGTTCCTTAAGACAAAATCTTCAGGACCAGATGGATTTACAAGTGAATTCTACCAAACTTTCAAGAAACAGTTAATTCTAATACAATATAAACTATTTTAAAAAATAGATAACGAAGAAGTCCTACCAAATTCCTTTTGCAACGCAAGTATGGTTTTATATCTAAACCAAGGAGGAGACCAAAAACAGAGAAAGAAAACCATAAACCAATTGCCTTAAGGAATATCAATGCAAAAATTTAAAATAGGAGATTACAGCAATATATCACAAAATTATATACTATTAACAGGTGAGATTTATACCAGGAACATAAGACTGGCTCAATATTATCAGTAATGAAAACAACAAAACCCATATAATTATATCAATAGATGCAGAAAAACCTTTGAAAAAAATACAACACTCGTTCCTATTGAAAACATTAGAAAGCAAAGAATAAATGGAACCTTTCTTAAAATGATAAGTAGTAGCTATCTAAAACTGAGAGCAATCTTTATCTGTAACAGGGATAATCTTGGAGCCTTCCCAATATTATTTAATATTGTACTAAAAATGCTAGCTATAATAATAAGACAAGTAAAAGAAATTGAAGGAATAAAAAATAGGCAATGAAGAAATGAAACTATCACTTTTAGCAGATGATATGGTAGTGTACTTAGAGAATCCTAGTAAATCAACTAAAATTAGTTGAAACAATTAACAACTTCAGCAAAGTTGCAGGACATAAAATAAATCCACATAAGTTGTCAGCCTTTCTATATACTACCAACAAAATCAGCAGAAAGAGGTAGAGAAATTTCATTTAAAGTAGCTGCAGACAATATAAAACACTTGGGAGTCTACCTGCCAAGACAAAGCCAGGGACTACATGAATACAATTACAAAACACTTTTCACACAAATAAAGACAGATCTAAATAAGTGAAGAAATATTAATTGCTCATGGGTGGGCTGAGCCAATATAAAAAATAATGATTCTGCCTAAATTAATTTGCTTATTTGGTACTGTTGTACCAGAAGCGAGCGAGACACACCACAGAGTATAAGTTTTAAGTGGAGAATTTATTAGCCTGCGGCCATCGGGGTATGGCACCACAAATCAATGGCAAATGTGTTGGGGTGATGGCTTGGCTTATATAGGATATGGGGGTACAGAGTGGGGGAAGAAACAGGAACAAAGGTCCTGGCTGATCAAAAGATTCAGTCAGGTTATCTTACTAGTGGGATAATCTCATTTACATTCCTTGGTGGAGTCATGGAGTCCCAGGGATATCTCCTAGGAAGGGTCTGTCAAGTTATCTCTCAGTGGGATGGTCCTATCTATTGAGATTCCTTGGTGGAGTCATGGAGTCCCAGGGGGTTTGCTAAATGCCAAAGATATCTGAGTCCATTCTTTCTGGGGGTGCTTGTCAGTAGCTAGGGGTTTCTCAGGGGTTCCTAATTTTCCTTGTATTACATTCCCCACTTTTTTTCTTCATGGGGGGTTTCAAATCCTTGAAAAAAGGAACGACCTGATGGGGCATAGCAATAAAATTAGGAGGCCAAGCAAAAACACAAAGCAGGGGTGACAATAAAAGGAACGCTAGGTCGTTGGCCCCAGGCCAGACCTAATTGGAAGGAGAGTCCAAGGAGCCTCCCCAGGTACTGCACTCCAGAAATTTAAAAAATGGTATAAAACACCCCACATTTCCCCCTTTTTGGTCAAAGGCAAACTGAAAGTTTTGCCTAAAGACCAATTAAAGGTATGGAAAAAACTCTATTTTCCACAGGGTGAAGTTTTAAAATCCCTATCTAGGTGGAGTCAGGTTTTCCCTTTTCTGTATTTGGACATCCCCAGGGATGGGCAGAAATTGTAAACTAATTGTAAGTAAGCAGAGGGAACATAATAAAAATTCAGGAAAAACAGTCTTGGGAACACAAGGACGCAGAAGGGAAAAAAGCAGGTCTTTGCTCAGGTTCTGGTTCCAGATCCCACGAGAAAGCCATCCGCGTCTGGTGCTGTCCCTCTCAGGCTCTTGGAACTGCAGGGCGAGGCTCCTATAGGCCCAGATGTCCACTCCTCACACGGGGTTCCCAGAACACATGTAATTTGATGATTAAGAAAGAAACACGACATAGGTACCAGCCATGCAGGGCTAAGTTCTGCCTCTCTGGTTCAGATCTAGAAATTCTCAGACAATTTTAACTTACTGTAACTTACAGATACTTTACAAAGGGGATATATTTTCACTTGTACCATTATCTTATACAATTTTCTTGTGCTAGCATCCAAATTTAAGATCTTATTACCAAAACACACTTATCAGCTCAAATTTCCAGAATTGATAAATTTTTAGAGCCAATCATACACATCTGATCCTATTGCCTTTTTCAAAATTCGCTATCCCTTCCTTTTATTAGACATTGATCACATTACATCTTGGCCTATTTGCTTTGCCTAATCATTTTCCCTTTTGGAGGATGTTATCCCTATATTATTTCAATGTTTTATTTGGTCATGAACATAAGTTAAAATTGTAAGCTATTCATACCTGTATCCTATTATAATAACTCAGAGATATTTCAATATTTATTTACCTATTACCTAATAGATTTAGCATAGTGCTTACAAAACTTCTTGATAATTTAAATTTGCTATGAAAGAAATGAGGGACTATGTCATATATCTTAACAGAAGGAAAGAACTTCCTTAGCTCTGTTTGATTCCAGGCAAAAGTCATATCTGATAGCCAATCTTATAGTCACCAGGTGCTGAAAGCAGGGCTTAGGTGTAACCAGGTGGGAACTTTCCTTTTCAGAAAGGAAATAGCAGATTTGGGAAATAAAGTCAGGAAGATCCTACCTAGGCTGTGACCAAGGTCATCTTCACGACTGCTCTCAGACAGATCCACCTTAAATTCTCAGCTTGCAAAGCCTGCCATGCCATTACTGGCTTCATGTGACCTAGTCCTGTAATCAGACCTTAAGACAATATTAAATTGTAGTCCCAAAAAAATCTTAAATAGCAAATAAATATCCTTCAGATAAGACTGCCCAAATTTTATTGAGCTAACAATTATCAAATCAAGCTACATAACTTTTCCATCTTCTAAATACTTCCTCACACTCATCTCCAACTTACTTTGACCATCTGAAACTATCATTCTCGGGACAGGAGAGGCTTAGCTAACTCCCATTTGTCCCCAAACTTTCTTATCTGCCTTTCCTATTTTCCCTCAACCTTAATTTACCTTTCCAAATCTTTCAAACCCATTATTCATTTGTCTTCCTTTATATTTCAACCATAAGACAAAACAACTCATAAGTTAGTATTTTCTTTGTCATAACTGTGTATACTGGAATCCCATTCCAGCTTCTTAAACACACAAAGACACAAAAAGGGGATTTGTTTTTCATAATAACTCATTCTAAAAAAGGGAACACTTATTAAAAAGATCTGCCATCTCATCTCCCCCTGATGGTGGGTTCTTCTCCATCAGTTGGCAGACTTCGCTAATTAAACTACCAGGCCAAACCCATCTCAAGTCTTAGTCTAATCTTATCAGTTTTTTTAAAAAGAAGCCAGGTTGGAGGCTTCTTGGCCCCTACCGTCCTCTCATTGCTGCCCCTCCCCTTTCCTTCCCTTCCGACAGGTGGGCTAAGGTGAAATTCTTTTCTCCTTATCTAAACTAAGGGCAGGGAGGAGTAAGGAATTCAGACTCCTTACTCAAAAAAACTTGAATAAGACATCAAATGGGCCTTCAACCTCCCTCTCAAGGCTTCTATAGATAAGCATTAATTCTAATAATTCTAATAAGGTTCTCACCCAGAAACTCTGAGAACTCACAATAGGTTTGAACTGCAACCAATTGGCTTACAGGTGGAAATTCAGCAGGCCTTCTAAAATTATACAGAAAGATTTTATAGAACATTTTTTTCAAAAGTATTTTCCCTTCTTAAAGCAAAATAACCTTTAAATGCTGGAATTCATTAACTAAGTTGGTGCCAAATGTCCTCATTCTCAATATTGCACAGAATTCCTGGACATTACAAAGTTCCTTAATCAAAAAGTGTTATAATGGGAGAACACTTAATTTCTATAAATTACATACTCAATTAATTAGCCTTATCACAATAATAAGGTTTACCAGGACTTAAAAAAGCTTTTTTTCATAAGAATTCCTCTACACAGAAAACCACACAAGATTGATAAGAATTCATGACTAGATGGTTTCAAAAGTTCTTGTTTCAGTTAATAACCTCAATTTCTTAATTAAGTACAATTCTTAATCTAACAACATCCAGATTATAAGAGAAATTATTCTCTAACAGCACAGGTAATGCGATGTTAACCAATTTGTATATAATAACAAATTTAGAAATAAGTACACTACAAGCACCTATCAAAAACTTGAAACAGATTCCAATTAATTACCAATCTAGTGATCATAACTGAGTTGGATAAGCAAATCAGATCTGATTGATAACCACTAGTGGTAACATTTTAATTTCTAAGGCCCAATACTCTCTGCATTGTAAAAGATTACTACATTTTCCAATATTGCTGATACATCTGTTTGTCAAATTACACAATTTAGAAATGTACCAGTGCCCTAAACATAATTATGCATTTTAAAACTTGAAACAACCCTTTTATCAATTTAGGTGAACACATTTCTAAATCTCCTTGTACAGAGAATCTTTCATATCATTATTTGAAACTATAACTTTAAATCACCAGATATATTCTCATAATAGAAAACTTTTTCACACAGAAAGTCTGTTCTCATGGTTAAACATCAGTATTATTAATTATTTACTTGTTATAACCACATATAACAGTTCCAAATTTTATCACATCCCTTTAAAACCCAATTCACATATATCAAAATCAGATTAAAATTGCTATAATATCATTTCTTACCACACAATGGTCTTCTCAAATTCCACAATCTAAGAGAATTTTTGGGAACACAATGCAAGTTTAGAAATACAGAAACAATAATTTTCAGATGACATCTATTGCATTTCCAGATTTCCACATATAGAAATTATTCAGCTTATTACTTTTGGTATTATATATGAATGTATTAATATATAAATACATGTATCACACATATTAATACATTAACATCCCAAATACACTTTATTTAGCTGTATATTCTTCAGCACCACTACCTCTGGCCCAGGTATAGGAACTTTTGCCTGGCCATGAATGAACTTATGAAAGAAAGAGAAACTTAATTTTTGCACCCACTTTTTCCAAGCTTCATCTTATACAAAAATGCCTAAAAGGATTTTTTTTGACTCCCAAGGAAGATAAGAGCAGGAAAAAATCCCTTTTAGTTTTCTAAAGGGTTCCTCCCTAGGTGGGGCCTGGCAGCCCCTTGAGGGCAAGGAGCCTACCCTTCCAAGCACTAACTAACCAGCCCTATTTCTTTACAAGTTTCCTTTTAGCTTCAGCTCTGATAACCTTTCAATGTGGAGGGTGGGGGAAGGGTGAGGCCAGGAGCAGCACATGGCAGCCAAGAGGAGCACATGGACTCCTGACTAGACAGGTAATCTCAAGCTGCTATTCTACAACCCTCCTAAATTCCTTATACAGGTTTTCTATCTCTCTCTTTCACAAATTTACCTTTTAAACTTTACCACAAGGACCGGCTACAAAGGTACCCAGGGGCACAGGACTGACTGTCAGTCCGTGAATTTCTATCTCTCTCCTCCTTTTGCCCGGTGGGGAGGGCGATTTAAGTTTTTTTTCCTACAGTTCTCCGGCATTCTCTACTAATCTGATCTGGGGGGAGAGGAGTTTGATTTAACTGCTCTAACTTTTACTGCAGCCCTAGTGAAAAGACCTCAATGATTGTAATTCAAGTAAAACTTCACCCCTTGCTCACTCCCAAAAACCTCTTTTGTACTTGAATCTAAGGGAATCCTGGACTAAGACAAATGCGAGAGTCCCGCTGAAGACTTTAACGGAGGTTTTAGCCAGAAGGCATTCATTGGGAGGAGATGTTTTCAGCAAGAGTGAGCTCCTGGAATGGATTTACAATTTCAGGAGTTCTTTCTTCCCAAATTCAACTAACCAATTTCCAAACTTTTTAACAATTTAAAACCCAGAATCTGCCAAATTTTAGCCCATTCCCCGTAGTTCCATGCTGGCCAAACGGGAGCCACAAGGAAGGGAGTCTGTTTCCCTAGTGGCAGCCTGATATCTCTGGCTGCCTATGTTTCAGATTTTTTTTAACAAAACATAGACATTTCACAATTTTGACATAGACACACGAACAGAGACAAACTCAAAACGTAACAAAATTCACGGTGTGGATCGAATTGAAGGCTAAGCAGGTCCCCTCAGAGGAAAGATTTCCTCCTCAAAGACATGACCCCCAATCTCTCTCATACCTCCAACACAAACAGAGACCAACAGCATGGGTTAATTGGAGGCTAAACAGGTCCCCTCAGAGGAAAGAAGATAAATCAGGTTTCCTCTTCAAGGAAAACACCCCCAATCTTCCCACACCCCAAACAGACCCGGTAGCATCGGTTAACTGAGGCTAAGCAGGTCCCCTCAGAGGGAAGAAAATAAACCAGGTTTCCTCTTCAAGGAAAACACCCCAATCTTCCCATACCCCAACACAAAACAGATAACCAATAGCATGAGTTAATTGGGGCTAAGCAGGTCCCCTCAGAGGAAAGAAAATAAACCAGGTTCCCTCTTCAAGGAAAACACCCCAATCTTCCCACACCCCAATAGGAAGGGTGGCGTCCCAGCCCCCCTAGCTCTGTACCACAGCCTCGTCAGGGTTTAGCATGGTATCAGAGACCCAAATGGCTAGGCCAAAACCAGAAACCAAACCAGAAAAACCTTACCTCTAGAGATCTGAAAACCTGAATTCTCCGTAGGCCGAAAAGGGACAGGTCAGCAAAGAGCCCATTCTCCGAGACCATCACTCCATGTCAGAGTCCTAGGAAAAGAAATCCCCAGGAGCTGGCCCTCTGAAATGAGAGAAGGTGGATCAGGGGCAGAGACTCCCCGTTGAGGTCCGGAATTCTGTGTGTGTCTCCAGGGCGGTAACGTGAAATACCTCCTCATCTCGCTGGGGCCTCCAAAATGTTGTACCAGAAGCGAGCGAGACACACCACAGAGTATAAGTTTTAAGTGGAGAATTTATTAGCCAGCGGCCATCGGGGTACGGCACCACAAATCAATGGCAAATGTGTTGGGGTGATGGCTTGGCTTATATAGGATATGGGGGTACAGAGTGGGGGAAGAAACAGGAGCAAAGGTCCTGGCTGATCAAAAGATTCAGTCAGGTTATCTTACTAGTGGGATAATCTCATTTACATTCCTTGGTGGAGTCATGGAGTCCCAGGGATATCTCCCAGGAAGGGTCTGTCAAGTTATCTCTCAGTGGGATGGTCCTATCTATTGAGATTCCTTGGTGGAGTCATGGAGTCCCAGGGGGTTTGCTAAATGCCAAAGATATCTGAGTCCATTCTTTCTGGGGGTGCTTGTCAGTAGCTAGGGGTTTCTCAGGGGTTCCTAATTTTCCTTGTATTACAGTACCATGCCCATCAAATTACCAAAGAATTCTTTTATAGGGCTAGAAAAATAGTAACAAAATTCATCTGAAAGAACAAAAGGTAATATCAAGGGAATCAATGAAAAAAATGGAATGGAAGGCAGCCTACCAGTTCCAGATTTCAAACTATACTTTGAACAATCTGGTACTGCTTAAGAAATAAGAGTAGAGGATCAGCGTAATAGATTAGATGTAGTAAATGACCATAGTAATTTAGTGTTTGATAAATGCAAAGATCCAAGCTTTTGGGACAAGAACTCAACATTTGATTAAAATTGGTGGGAAAACTAGAAAACAGTTTGACAGGAAATAGGTATAGACTGACATCTCATACCCTATACTACTAAGATAAGGTCAAAATGCATAAATTATTTGGACATAAATGGTGATATCACAAGTAAATTAGGGGAGATTGGAAAAATGTATATGTCAGATCTATGTATAAGGGAAGAGTTTATGACCAAATAAGAGATAGAAAGGACCATGGGAAGTAAAGTAGATATTTTTGATCACGTGAAATTAAAAAAGCTTTTGCACAAGTGGAATTAACACAGTCAAAATTAGCAGGAAAACAATCTCTGATAAAGGCCTCATTTCTCAAATATATAGGGAACTGAGCCAAATTTATTAAAATAAAAGCCATTCCCCAGTTGATAAATGGTCAAAGGATTATTGTTGTTGTTGCTCAGTTGTTCAGTCATGACAAATTTTTTTTTAACTCAATGGACCATGGTATACCAGGCCCCTCTATAGACCTCCACTATCTCCTGAAATCTACCCAAGCTCGTGTTTGTTGCTTCTATGACACTGTCTGTCCATCTCATCCTCTGCCATCCCCTTCTTCTTTTGTCTTCAATCTTTCCCAACATCAGGATCTTTTCCATGAGTTTCTAGGGTCTCCTCATTACATGGCCAAAATAGTTAAGCTTCAGGTTCAGTATTTGATCTTCCGGTGAATAGTCTGAATTAATTTCTTTAAGTATTGATTGATTTGATCTCCTTGATGTCAAAGGACTCTCAAAAATCTCTAGCACCACAATTCAAAAGAGTGAATTCTGCAGTGCTGTTTTCCTTATAGTTCAACTCTCACAGCCATAGCTTTGACCTTTGTCAGCAAGGTGATGTCTTTGCTGTTTAGTAGACTATCCAGACTTGCCATAGCTTTTCTTCCAAGGAGCAAGCATCTTTCAATTTCATGGCTGCAGTTACCATCTGCAGTAACCTTTGAGGTCAAGAATATAAAATCTGACCCTGCTTCCATTTTTTCTCCCTCTATTTTTGAGGAAGAGATTGGACCAGTTGCCAAGATCTGTTTTCTTGCTGTTAAGCTTCAAGTCAGCTTTTACAGTTTCCTTTTTCACCCTCATCAAGAGGCTTCTTAATTCTTCACTTTTTGCCATCAGAGAAATATTGTCTGCATATCTGAAATTGTTGATGTTTCTCCCTGCAGGGCAGCCTTAATTCTGGCTTTTGATTTGTCTAGCCTGGCATTTTGCATGATTATACTCTGCATAGAAGTTAAATAAATAAGGTGACAATATACAGCCTATTGTACTCCTTTTCCAATCTTAATTCAATCAGTTTTTGCATGTTGGATTCTAACTGTTGCTTCTTGATCAGCACACAGGTTACTTAGGAGACAAGTAAGATGAATTGGTGCTCCTATCTCTTTGAGGACTTGCCACATTTTGTTGTGATCCATGCAGTCAAAAACTTTAGTGTGGTCAATGAAGCAGAAGTAGATGTTTTTCTGGAACTCCCTTGCCTTCTCCATAATCCAGCAAATATTGGCAATTTGGTCTCTAGTTCCTCTGCCTCTTTGAAAAGCAGCCTGCTCTTCTGGTAATTCTCGGTTCATATATTGCTGAAGCCTCACTTGCAGAATCTTAAGCATAACATTGCTGCTGTGTAAAATGAGAGCAATTGTTTGGCATGGTACTTCTTCAAAATTAAGACATAAACGGATCTTTTCTAATCCAGTGGCCACTGTTGCATTTTCCAAATTTACTGGCATATTGAGTGCTGCTCTTTAATAGCATCATCTTTTAGGATTTTAAATAGCTCAGCTTGACTCACATTACCTTCTCTGCCCTTATTTTTAGCATTGCTTGTTAAGGTTCACTTGACTTCATTCTTCGGGATGTCTAGCTCTAGATCAATAACCACACCATTGTGGTTACCAGTGATGTTAAGATCTTTCTAACATAGTCTTTGTGGATATTCTTGCCACCTCTTCTTAATCTTCTCTGCTTCTCTTAAGTCCCTTCCATTTCTGTCTTTTATCAAGTCCACTTTTGCATGAAACATTCCCTTGACATCTCTAAGGTTCTTGAAGAGATCTCTTATCTTTCCCATTCTATTGTTTTCTTCTATTTCTTTGCATTGCTCATTTAAGAAGACTTTACCTCTCCTTGCTATTGTCTGGAATTCTGAATTCAGTTGAGTATATCTTTCCCCTTCTCCTTTCTCTTTTGCTTTCACTCTTTCCTCAGCTATTTGTAAAGCTTCATCAGACAGTCACTTTGTTTTCTTGCTCTTCTTTTTCTTTGTAATGTATTTTGTTCCTGCCTCCTATGCAATATTGTGAGCCTTTGTCCATAGTTCCTTAGACATTCTACCAGACTGATCCCTTAAGTCTATTCATTACTTCTTTTTCATGTTCATAAGGGGACATCTATACAGTCTGTTGGTTTTCCCTACTGTCTTCAATTTAAGCCTGAATTTTGCTACAAGAAGCTCATGATCTAAGCCACAGTCAGCTCCCGGTATGACTGTACAGATCTTTTCCACTTATGGCTGCAAAGTTTATAATCAATCTGATTTCAGTATTGGCCATCTGGTGATGTCCATGTGTGGAGTCATCTTTTGGGTTGTTGAAAAAGAGTGTTTGCTATGACTAATGGGTTATCTTGACAAAATTCTATTAGTCTCTGCCCTGCTTCATTTTGTACTCCAAGGCCAAACTTACTTGCTATTCCAATTATCTTTTGAGTTCCTATTTTAGCATTCCAGTGACATGTTTTTGGCTGTTACTTCTAGAAAATGTTGTAGGTCTTCATAGAACTGATCAGCTTTGGTCTCTTCAGCATCAGCAGTTGATATTGATTGGTTTGCCTTGGATTTGAACAGATACCATTCTGTCATTTTTGAGATTATGCCCAGTACTTCTTTTCTCACCCATATATTTATTTTATTTTTTTGTTTATGAGGGCTACTTCATTTCTTCTAAGGGATTCTTGTCCATAGTAGTACCATGTAATGATCACCTGAATCAAATTTACCCATTCCTATCAATTTAAGTTCGTTGATACATACCCAAGATGTTAATGTTTAATCTTTCTATCTCCTGTGTGACCACATCCAACTTAACTTAGTTCATAGGGTTAAAATTTATGAACAGGAAATTTTCAGAAGAAGAAATCAATAGGCACATAAAATTGCTCTAAATCACCATTGATAAGAGAAATGCACGTTACATCTATCAGAATGTCTAACATGAAAGAAAAGGAAAATGGCAAGAAATGGAAGGGATGTGGAAAAATTGGAACTCTAACATACTGTTGGTGTCCAAACATTCCTGGAGAACAATTTGGGAATATGCTCAAAGAGCTTTAAAATGGTGTGTACCCTTTAACCCAGGAATACCACTGTATAAGTCTGTATCCCCAAAGAGATTAAAGAAAATGGAAAAGAACCTATTTGGGGACACACACACACACACACATATACACACATATATGTATATGTATATGTGTAGTGGCAAAGAATTGGAAATCAAAGGGATGCCCATCAATTGTCAAATGGCTGAACAAGTTGTGGTACATGATTGTGATGGCATACTATTGTGCTATAAGAAATGATGAGTAGGATGGTTTCAGAAAAGCCTGGGAAGACTTATGTGAATTGATGCAGAGTAAAGTGAGTAGAACCAGGAGAACATTGTACACAGTAACAACAATATTGTAAGGATGAGCAACCATAAAAGACTTAACTAGTTTGATCAAGACAATGATCCAAGACAGTTCCAAAGGAACCTTGAGGAAAAATGCTACCCACTTCTAGAGAGAGAATTGATGAACTCTGAATGTAAATTGAAACATACTTTTTTTGGTAAATAGTATTTTATTTTTTCCAATTACATGTAAAAATTGTTTCAATATTCATTTTTTATAAGATTTTGAGTTCCAGATTTTTCTTCCTTTCTGCCTCTCCTTCCCCCCTCCCCAAGACAACAAGCAATCTGATGTTGGTTATACATGTACAATCATGTCAAACATATTTCCATGTGAGTCATATTGTAAAAGAAGAAACAGAACAAAAGGGGAGAACCATAGAAAAAAGTGAAAAGAGTATGCTTTGATATGCATTCAGACTTCATATTTTCAATGTTCTGCATATTTTCAATCATAAGTCTTTTGGAATTGTCTTGAATCATTGTATTACAAAACATACTTTTAAAAAACTTTATTTTTCTTGTTTTATGTTTTTGTCTGTTTTCTTTTGCAACATGGCTAATATGGAAACATATTTTGCATGACTTTGCATAAATTTGTATAAATGATATCAAATTGCTGGCCTTCTTAAGGAGGGGAGAGGGGCAGGATGGAGGGAAAAAATTTGGAACTCAAAATTTTAAAAAATGATTATTAAAATTTTTTACATATAATTGGGAAATATGTAATGAAATAAACTATATTTTAAAATACTTGCTCACTGTTGCGTGGCACCCAACCTGTTCTTGAAGTTATCTCAAGGAGTCCATATACCCATATGTTCCACAAACATTGTCCTTTTGACTTTTATTTAACTCCATCAAAGTATGTATCCTTACTGAGATAATAATCAAACATATCTTTGGTAAATGGAATAAATGTCTTGAATACATATTTATTGCTATTTCAAAAGTACATAGACACTATGATTAATAAAATGCAAATTAATCAATTAAGTGGCCCTGAATTAATAATACTTTTTTGTCAGTATATATTTTGCCAATTAATGGCTAATAGCACAACTATTGTCATGGGGCATGTCCATAACAGTTTTATGTCCCCATATATAAATAAGGGGAACTGTGGCTATTATTTACCTAGATTTTAGCAAAGTTTTTGATAAATAGCTTTCATTGAATTAAACTTCATAGTATTCTTATGGAGAGTAATTGATAAGATGATAATATAATCAGATACATTCAGAAGAGGTCAGATGGTGCATTGGTAACTAAGGTGGGACTATTTTACTGTTTTAGAATGATAGATTAAGTGTCTTAGAGCCTTACTAGGTGCAAAGCCCCAGGCCCAAACCTCTATCTACTAGATGCTAAGCCTATGTGGGCATGAAGCCCTCAGGGTCCTAAGGGGAGTTGCTAAGACCAGAGCCAATAGTAGGAGCCTGAGTTTTGGTCACTCAGATGACGTTTGATGAAGGCTAGCTCCAGCTGGCCTCTCCTGGTTTCTGCCCGAATGTTGATGTCGATGTAGGTGATTCTCCACCTTTTTGCTCACCTCACCAAAGTCAGCTCCGAGGCAGCTTTCCAAAGTTTCCATGCAAGCAGTCCTCCTCTCTGTCTGGGTTAATATGTTGGCAGCCACGGTCAGCTTTTTCTCTGTCAGCTGTGGGTTCCTAGAATTTCCATACAATAGCCCAGAGGTGGGAAACCTGTGGCCTCAAGACCATGTGTTGCCTTCTAAGTCCTTTGGGTGCAGCCTTTTGACTGAGTCCAAGTTTTACAGAATAAATCCTTTTATTAAAGGAATTTGTTCTGTGAGATTTGAATTCAGTCGAAAGTCTGCACTTGAGGACCTAGAGGGCCACATGTGGCCTCAAGGCAGCAGGTTCCCCACCCCTGCATAGTCTTTCTCTTCCTATGCTGACATCCTACGCAGAGCTTCACCTCTTTGGGGCAAAGGTTATCCTGATTTCTTGCCAGAAGAACTAAAGTTCTGACTTGTGTTGGGAAGTTATTGAATGTAGTCCCAGCAACGGATTGTTGTTGGGGACCCAGCTACACTAGGTTTGGGGAGGCTTATTGTCACAAAGGTGGATATCAGGTGGCAAATCGCTTTTTGCTTGTTATCCACAGCAACTCACGACACAAATCTACTAGGGATTTGAGGGATTGTCATCTGCATTCATGGAGGCAATACCTTTGCTAGGGATGAGGAACCCGTGGCCTTGAGGCCACAGCCCCTGACCTTTCCCAATCCCAGATCTTTGAAATATTCATGGAAGTCCTTCTCTTAGCAAACTATTTGAACTCTCAATCTTGTGGAGCTTCCCATTACAAACTCAAGCTTACACCAGAATGGAACTTTTAAATTTTATTTTAAATGATTTTTTTTGTATTTATAACATTAATTTCTGAATATATCTCCTACCAATCCTTCCCCAGCAAGTCATCTTTCATAACAAGAATTTTAAAAGGAGACCAAAGTAGTTTAGCAAAACTAACATGTTAGTTGGTTCTTCCCCCCCCCCCCAAATATGCAATGTTCTGCATACTTAGTACTCCTCTGCAATGAAGGGAGAGAAGTGTCTTTTATCAACTCTTCTCCATGGGCAAGCTTAGCAATTACAATTATACAATGTTTCATTTTGATTTTTTTTTCTTCTTATCTTCTTGGAGTCATTGTGAAACGTCGTTTTCCTTGTTCTGCTTTACTTCATTTTGCATCAGTTCATATAAATCTCCCTGTGTTTCTCTCTGAATTCTTCATATTTCCTGTTTCTTAGGGGACAATAATATTACATTAATTTGTTTAGCTATTTTACTATTGGTGGGCACTTACTTTATTTCCAGTTCTTTGCTGCCACTACAAAAAAAAGATGCTATTAATATTTTGATGTATATAAGACCTTTCGTTTTATCATTGAATTTTTGGGGCTAAATGCCTATCAGTAGGATCTCTTGTTTAAAAGACATAGACATTTTATTCACTTTTTTAAAAAAAGTATAATTCCAAATAGTTTTCCAGAATATTTGGACCAATTCATAGTGTCAATAAGCCTGTTTTTCCTCAACCCCTCCAACATTGATGATTCCTATTTTTGTTGTTTTTGACAACTGTCTAAGCATAAGGTGAAACCTGAGTAGATCCAAGTTGCCTTTGCTTTATTTATTACTGGTTTGGAGCAAGATTTCATATGGTTACTAATGGTTTGCATCTTTTTTTGTTTTATTTTATTTTTTTAAAACATTTTTTGAGTTCCAAATTCTCTCCCTCCCTCCACCCCTACCTGTTGAAAAGGCAAGCAATATGGTACCATTATACATATGAAGTCATACAAAACATGGTTCCATATTAGTCACGTAAGCAGTTTGTTCATATGCTGACCACTTACCCATTGCAGAATGGGCAGCGGTATGCTGGGAAATGTTTTAGCAACCCTCCTACAGGAAAAGAAGTAAGCTTGAAACACTTTAAAATTTAATCTGCATGGTTAACATTTCCTCTACCACTTTCTTAAGTCTAGACAATCAACGATGGAATAAATTAAGCCCTGATTTACAGCATTTCCCAATTTCTAATGTGTCAATGCTTATTTCACAATTGTCTCCCACTAGTCAGTAGAAGCTGGCTCTAACACACCATTGGAAATGGATCTTGGTCTTATAAATTTGTCAGTCAACAAGCATTTTTGCTTGTTGATTCATAAATTAAAGTAAGGTGGATATAGTCAAACAGGAGATAACATCTTGGGTATCAGTGAACCTAAATGGATGGGAATGAGTGAATTTAATTCAGGTGATCATTATACATACTACGATGGGCAAGAATCCTTTAGAAAAAATGGAGTAGTCCTCATGCTCAATAAAAGGGTGAGAAAAGCAATACCGAGATATAATCTCAAAAATGACAGTGGAAGGAGAAAAGTCAAGGTGACTGTTGATGGCTCAGAATGCAGTGGATGACCTTGGCATCTTCAGTGCCTAACCAGTCTCTCTAATTGCTCCACAGTGCCTCCTTCAGCCACCTTCATGGCCATTGGAACAA
This sequence comes from Trichosurus vulpecula, assembly GCF_011100635.1. Lineage (NCBI taxonomy): Eukaryota > Metazoa > Chordata > Mammalia > Diprotodontia > Phalangeridae > Trichosurus > Trichosurus vulpecula. Next base: position 23,568,618 of record NC_050574.1, read on the forward strand.
ATTGTTCTCATTCGTCCATTCCACTAGAGGAAGTCTTCACCTGCTTGGGGTAGACATCCCACCCCAATTCACCAGTGGGTTTGAGACCTGTTGGTTACCCTTAACCTGGTTTAGCTGGTCTGCCAAGATGGTTTCACTGGGGTGTGGCTGCTGCACATGGTACAGCTTCTTGGAGTCACAGGTGAGAGCTGGGGGAAAGGTGAACTCACCAAAGGTGTATGAGTAGCTCTGAAAAAGGCTTGGCAAGCCCTTACTCCCAGTTAGTCCTCCTTGAACACTCCATACACCCCAAGTTTACGCTTCCCTGAATACCCCATACACCTGAGTAAAGGGTAGAGGTAATTACAAGATAAAAACTTGGCCATTAGGCAAGTCTCTCCAGAATATAGGTGAAAGGTGAAGTTACAAGGGTAAGGAGTTTAGACTCATGGGGTGTGGGGGAGTATTAAACCTATTCTAGCTTGACTATGTCTTAAAAGTAGAAGCAAAATCATGCCCAAAGGGTAATCAAACTGTGCACACCCTTTGCTCTAGCAATACCACTACCAGGTCTGTATCCCAAAAAGATTATAAAAATTGGGAAGAGGACCTACATGTACAAAAATATTTATAGCAGCTCTTTTTGTGGCAGCAAAGATTTGGAAATTGAGAGAATGCCCATCAATTGGCTGAACAAGTTGTGGTATGGAGATGTAATGGAGTACTATGAGAAATGATGAGCAGGCATATTTCAGAAAAAACTTGGAAAGACTTACATGAACTGATGCTGAGTGAACTGAGAAGAATCAGGAGAACAGCATACATAGTAATAGCAACATTGTACAATGATCAACTATGATAGACTTATTAGCTCTTCTCAGCAATACAATGATCCAAAACAACTCCAAAAGACTCATGATGGAAAATGCTATCCACATCCAGAGAAAGAACGAATCATACAGTCTTCACTTTTTTCTTTCTCATGGCTTTTTTCTCTTTTGTTCTGATTCTTCTTTCACAACATGACTAATGTGGAAATGTTTAACATGATTGCACATGTATAACTTAAATTGGATTGCTTGCTATCTTGGGGAGGGGGAAGGGAGGGAGGGAGAAAAACTTGGAACTCAAAATCTTATAAAAATGAATGTCAAAAACTATTTTGCTATGTAATCGGAAAAATAAAATATTATTTACAAAAAATGGAAGTAAAATCAACTTTCAGTTTTACAGATTGTTGGTAACTGGACAGATCCGTTTTACTTTGATGATGAGTTGGAAGTCAGACTGTAGAGAGTTAAGAAGAGAGTGAAAGGAAAGGAGGTGGAAACATTTGTTGTAGACAGCCTTCTCAAGGAGTTTCACCACAAAAGGGAAGAGAGATGTGGGATGATAGCTAGCGATGATGAATGGATCAAGGGAGGTTTTTTTTTGAGGATGGGTAAGATGTATGCATGTTTGTAGGCAGTAGAGAAGCAGCCAGTAGGTAAGGAGATATTGAAGACAAGTGAGAGAGTGGGAATGATAGAATGGTTAATGCTTTTTTTTGTGCAGAGAGGTTGGCCTTGGCAAGGAGAAGGGCCACTTATGTGAAACAGGTAAAGGAGAACTTAGTGGCAGAAGGCATCTGGATTATGTGAGATGAGGACAAGGGGTGAATGACCTCAATTTTTTCAGTCAAATATGAAGCATGGTTCTCATCAAATAGGTTGGGGGAAGGAGAGCCTTGGGAGGATTGAGGAGGAATAAAAAGGTTTACAAGAGCTTCTGTGGTGAGGGGGGATAGTGAGTTAATCGAGGAGGTGCAAAAGGATTGTCTTATAGCAGTGAGTGCCCAGTTGAGGTTATGTTAACAAATTTATAGTGGACGTGGTCAGCATAGTTTCACAATTTTCTTCTGTCTCACTCAGCAACATGTTGGTAGGAAAGAAGGCAGCACAGGGTGAGAAATATCCAAGGCTGAGGCTTTGCAGGGTAGGATCCTTGATATGATGAGGGGGTAAGAGACTCACGAGAAGAAGCTAGTATAGGGTTGAACTGAATCACCAAGGGGTCAAGATGGGAAAGGGAGGAAAATATAGCTAGTGCAGGGGTGATGGCCTGGGAGAGAACTAAGAGGTCAAGGGATTAGAAATCACTGTGTGGTGGAAGAATAGGGTTTGGTAAGGGAAAGCAGAGGCAGAGGTGGAATGATAACAGGTGTTGATCATATAAAGGAATTTCGGAGTTCATGTATGTGGAAATTTGTTAGTGATTAAAAGACGAAGCATACGACAACCTTTGTGGGTACCTGAGGGGGCGTGGAGAAGTAGATTATGTGAACTCATCAAATTGAGGAACTGGGAGGTCAGGATGTTTGAGAGGGTATCAGTATGTATGTTGAAGTCCTCTAGTATGACAGCAAGAGTTGAGGGGCAAAGAAGGACTGTGAGTCAGGAACTTAACTCACTGGGGAAAAAGGGGAGTGGTCTGGGGGTCAGTGGAAATAGCTACTAGGGTTGGATTGTATGGTAGATATGGACTGAGTGAACTTCAAAGAAGAAGAGCTTACTAAGTGATGGTGATAGGGAGAGAATTTGGACATGGAGAAGGGGAACAAGAGTATTCTAATTCCTCTACCTCAACTAATGAGGGCTGTGGGGCTGGGATGGGTGGAATAAGTGAAAGTACAGTTGGTGTTGGAAAGGGAGGCCGGCGAGACTGTCATCATGAGGGAGCCAGGTCTCAGTAAGAGACAAATGATGGAAGGAGTGGGACAGAAAGAGATTTAAGATGAAATGAAGTTTGCTGCCTATGGCGCAGGCATTCCAGAGAGCATGGTGGAGTGGTGGTTAACTTTAGATTGGGGTGTTGAGGGGAATGGGAATAAGGCATCAGTAGGAGATGAACAAGGTTAGAATGATGACATTCAGAGTTTCAAAGTCACTGGCATGGGAAGAGCATGATGGAGGAGTTTGTTAATCACTGGGAAGTGAGTTCAGGTAGGTTGTCATCATCCATAGGGATTTGGCCTCAGGGTAGAATCCTTTCAGGGCCCTAGGCCATTCAGGTGAGGGGACAAGTGCTGGGAGCTGAAGGAATTACTCCTCTTTCCCCAAGACAGGAGACCATGCTGGAGACTTGACAGGAATAGCTTTTCTTCTCTTCCTTGGAAGGGAAGAGTTTGGTATTTGGTGGAATGGTGTTTCTCCTCTTCTCAAGGCAGGAGACTTGACACAATGGAATATATTCCTCCCCACCCTCACCCCTCTTATCTCAACCTACTTTTTGTCAAACTATTTCCCCGGTTTCCTAGAGTTCTTGTTCAAGGTAGACTTCTTCCCCAAATGTCATTCAGTTATTTCAGTTGTGTCTGACTCTTTGTGGTGCTATTTGGGGTTTTCTTGGCAAAGATACTAGATGGTTTGCCATTTTCTTCTCCAGCTCATTTTTAGAGATGAGGAAACTGAGGCAAACAGGATGAAGTGTCTTGTCCAGGGTCACACAGCTGGTAAGTGTCTGAGGCCGGATTTGAACTCATGAAGATGAGTCTTCCTGACTCCAGGCTTGGCACTCTATCCACTGTGCCACCTAGCTGCCCCTCATCTCCAAGTAATTGAATTGTTTTTGGTTGATTGAGCCTTCTACTTCCTGGAACTATTGTAGCTTCCCTTAAAAGTCTCCCTTTGTTTCAAACTACTTTGGTATATAATCACATGATGACTTGTACCTTTATCTGCTTCATGCATATATGTTTTGTGTCCCAATAAGATGGAGTACTTTAAGGGTAGAGATCCTATCTTCTTCTGTTTCTATATTTCACCGCAGTGGTCTCCAAAGTCAGGTGGTTGCAGTCCAGGGGGTGCACAAGGTGATACAGGAAAAAATGAGAACTTCTATTTACTTTATCTTAACAAATGTAGTTCTACTAATGTATAGTATACACATTGACATGCATCATATTTGGTTCATGTCAGAGGGTCATATGTCATATGTATCTCTAGGTATCCTGAGAGAAGAGTGGGAGTTCATGATGCAGAAGGCTTGACAGTGGCTCCCTCACTTGTTCATTCAGTTTCAGCATATTGTGATGTATTGCAATATGTGTGCCTGGTTAAGTGGATTTTTGGATTATATTAGTTTTAACTAAACTAAAATGGACAAGCGGTTTAAAGAGATTCCTGCAAAGAAACTTCAGATCGTAGTGTAAGGATGTGTGCCCTGTTTAGATTTCAGCAAAGTTGAAGGGAATGAGAGGCCAAGACAGAGACCAGAAAATGTAAGGGTGATCCCTTTAGATACATGTGGAGCTTTCTATACCTTATATGGGACTTTCAGAAATGAGTAACTCAGTTGCAAATGAGGCTGCCTCTTTTCCTTTTCTGCCTCCTACCCATTTACATAGACTAACAGGAATTGGGGAAATATGCTAAGCAAGGATGCTAGGATGAGGTCCCTCACAAAGAAATCTGGCTCCAAACTTGGAAGAATATCAAATAGGAGAAGCAACCTCTTCCCCATTTTTCTGGCAGTGAAAAGCATCAGAACTGAGCACTTTTGTTGCTGTTTAGTCATTTCAGTTGTGTCCACCTTTTCATGAACCCATTGAGATTTCCTTGGCCAAGACACAGAAGTGGATTGCCATTTCTTTCTCCAGCTCATTCTACCGATGAGGAAACTAAAGCAAATAGAATTAATTGACTTGCCCAGGGGCACATAGCTAGTAAGTGTCTGAGGCCAGATTTGAACTCAGAAAGGTGAGTCGACCTGACTCCAGTCCTGGCGTTCTATGTGCTGTACCCCCCAGCTGCTCCCTGAGCTCCTAAGAAAGCGTATCTAGAGAAACCTCTGCCAACACTGGCTAAGGATCTCTGCTTTTTCAGGTAGGAGCTAAAGGAAAATGCTAGCACTTTGGTTAAAAGAGCACAGTAGTAACTAGCTGAGTCTGAAGCTGGAGGTAGTGGAGACTCAGCTGTAAATCAAACAGCATACTCAGAGAATCTGGAAGATTGTCTCAATCAGTAAAGAACCCTGTGAGGAGTCAGCCCCAACTCAGCCACTCCTCCAAGTAAAACACTGTATGCTCTGTGGGGAGCTGTTTCAGCCTTCAAGTGGGGCGACCTACACCTGTCACTGATACCACACCTGACAGTGAACTCTAGGAGGACTTTCTGAAGAAAGAAAAGACAAGGAAGCCCTGAAGTTCTTGAGCTGTCAATTGCCTTGGCCACATGTGTCCTCTACACGTGTCTCACTGCCATTGAATTTTACATTTGTGCACACTTCCCCCTCACCCCATATGCTCTATGTGTATTTGTGGGAGAGTACACCTCAGGTTCTGGGGAATGTTGCTTTGTAACCATCGCTTTTTCTATGCCATTTGACTAAATATCTATTATGAAGGCTAATTCAGTCTCCCAGACGATTGTTACTGGGAAGTACACTAGTGGGGGCTCACAAGTTATACTATTGGGAGCAATCATGCACAGGTAGCTGAAAACTCTCTGTGGACCCAACCTCTCAATGTGACTTAGAGTTGGAGGAGTAACTTAGAGGATCTCCGTAGAAGATACTAATCATTTGAGTATGAATTGGTGACAAGAAAATCGCTGATGTGATACTTCTACTCTTAGCATGAGTTCTTTATCACTCAGATTATAAGGTAAAAATAATGAAAATTTGATTAGATTTGATAAGAAGTTGGTAAAAAAGTTGGAAATTAACAAGATTGTTTGAAATACAGGAGTGAAGTCAAGGTGGAGGAGTAGCGGGAAGAAGTACAGGGATCTCCTACCATAGAAAGCCTCTAAGCAGATCTAGAAAACACACCAGGTTGAATCCTGATGGGAAAATCTAAGAAGTTACAGAGAGTAATTTTTTCAGTCCAGGTCACAGGGTCTGTGAGACACTGGAGATAGGGTCTGCCAAGGAGTGTACCTGGAGTATTCTCATGCTCCAAGACTCACATCATGGCACCATAGCCTTGTGCAGGTTATGAGAACAGGTGCCTAATCACAGCTTTGCCACCCACTGGCACCCAGGTGCCAGTTTTAGGTCACAGACCCAGGGAAGATTGAGAAAGATATTCTGGGATAAGGAACAGTCACAGGCTTTGGGCTGTGTACTGAGAGAGGAGCAAGTTCAGCAGTGTGGCTCAGAACTATTCCCCACCCTCCCACCCCAGCAGAACAGGATCTCAGTTCCAGCTTCTAGACCAGTCTGAAGTCTGCAGAGGAATAACAAGGGCAGGAATTCTAGACCAAAAGGAAGCTCACAGTTCTTTCACTAAACCAGTAGAAACTTTAAAGCAGTAGAACTGATAGCATCATTCTACTATTGCTTAGACCCAAGTCTAGGTTAAGAACTTGCAGAGCTCAGATCAGGGGGACAGTAATCAGACTTTGCCCTGGATCACACCTTTTTTTTGGAGCACTAAAAGCCTTAGGTCCCCAGTCTGAGCTGCCCCAAGATTGTGGAATAACATAACACTCTATACCCCAAGAAAGCAGTAATAGGACCAGCCCAGACCTTTCCTTCAGTAGCAAACAGAGCCCAGACCTAACATTAAGCCTGAAGTCAGAAAGTAGGTTGGATAAATGAGCAAACAAAAAAGAACCCCATCACAAACAGCTATTAGGTGGTTCAAGACATAGATGAAGAAAAGAATGACTCCAAAACATCTACAAGCAAAGCATCAATGAAAAACACAGCTTGGGTACAAAATCAACTAGCATTCTTGGAGGAGATGAAGCAAGAATTAAAAAAAAAAAGAGGAAAAATGTTATAAATGAAATGAGAGTTTTAGATTTAAAAATGGAGAAGAAATCAGAGCTATGGAAGAAAGAATTGGAAAGGGAATCAACACCTCGGCATAAGAGGCACAAAACTTTGCCCAAGCAACAAACTCCTTAAAAATTAGTGTAACCCCTGTTCCAATGTCCATTGGTATGAGATTCTCTCCTCACTGGTAGAAATGGAGGCTGTGCCCTGTGTGACAAAGAGGAGTGGGGCAAGAGAACTCCAGCATCCACCAGTCCCTTTTGGGACTCTCTAAGTTTTAGTCCCCTTTGGGACTCTTCAAGGGGCCAGGGGGCCACTTGGGAATTCCTCAAGCTTCAAGTCTGCTTTGGGCTTGGAGTCATTTTCGCCACTTCTTTCTAGCTTCTAGAAGGAAGATGGAAGAAGCCAATTCCACTTCAGGGTGCTGAAGAAAAAGACTCTGGGAAGATATGAGAGGATCCAGGAGTCTCCATAATGTCCCTGTTCCCAGTTTGCTTCACTGGAGTCAACAGAGAGTTTCCCCTTAGGTGAGATCTAGAACCCTCTTGGTTGAGTTGAGTTGTCTAGCTCCCAATGGAAGTACTCCTTCACTCTGTATTGTTGGGTATATATTCTTCTATGTGTACCTTCTATGACTTCCATTTTGCTATGATTTGGATAAATGGGTCTCTTTGCTATTTGTTATGTGTGTTCATTGTAAAACTGGTATTTGGTGGGAAAAGGGTCAAGCATTGGATATGGGTCCTCCTTGCCCATAAAAATGACAAAACAATCAGAAGTTAGAGTGAACCTGATCCTATCCCCTAGATCAGGGCTGTCCAACCTTAGGTTTTTGTTGAAACAATAGACAATATATTTTGATTTGCCGTTTTAGTGAGAGCTCTGCGATAACTCAGCTTTGTTTACTAAAGCATTTATATAAATTTCTATGCTTGTAGGCTGGCACATAAATTGCACTGCGGGTTGCATGAGGCCTGGCCGGCAGGCCATATTTCGGACAGCCCTGCCCTAGATCTAATTCTAGCCCACTACCCTTCTCTCTGAGGAGAGCAGAATGGCCTCTGGCCCCATCCTCCTGCTTTCCTTCTTGGCAGGCATGAAAGTCTCCCTTGGAGAAGGATTAGGGGAGAAGAGGCTAGAAATAACTATTTTGCAGCCACAAAAGGACAGCCCTTGCATACATGCCTATGTGTGGGACCTTATTTCTCACTACATCAGAGTGGACTAAATAGAAGCCAATGACTTCATGACAGGACAAAAAATAATAAAACAAAATCAGAAGACTGACAAATAGAACAAACTGTAAGGTAACTCAAAGCAAAAGTAACTGATCTAGAAAACAGAATGAAGAGAAAAAAATTAAGAATCTTTGGACTACCTAAGAGCCAGGTCCTAAAAAGAGACTAAACATCCTATTTCAAGAAATCTTAAAAGAAAACTGCCCTGGTCTCTTAGAACTAGAGGTCAAAGTGAAGTAGAAATAACCCACTGGTCACCTCCTGAAACAAACCCCAAAATGAAAACCCCCAGGAACATCATATCCCAAATCAAAAGCTTCCAGGTAAAAAAAAATATTATGAACACCTCGAAAGAAATCTTGATGTGTTCTGTTGCTAAAAATGATGCATATATCATATATAAAAAAACCCCACACTTAAAAAATTGGAAACAGAATTTTCTTACCTATTAAAATTCTTCTGAAAAGAGTGTTACTGGGTTTTGAATCCATGTTTAAAATTTAAAAGTAACTTCTGATTAGTTTGTAAAAATGACAGTTGGCATCAGAGAAGATGGAATTTATCAGTTGAATGTGACCAAAAACCTTTGCATAAATGATGGATAGGATTGATAAAAGAGTCTCACGATTTAGGAAGTATAACCATCAATGCAATTCTTTCATTTGGATGGATATACCTTTCTGAAACATCTTTTCCCACCCTTGCAACTATTCAAACCACTCATCAAAATAAAAATGAACTTAGAACCAGACCTTTGGAGTTCTCTAACGAAATATGTTAAAACAAGATTTTCAAAAATAATGAAACATATTCAGTCACTTAAAAATATTCTCATTTTAGAGAGCAAAGAGGGGTTTTTGCACCATTGATAAATAATACACAATCATTTAAATATAAATTTCATCCATCTCATTCTTTTTAAATTTCTATTTTTTTGTGAATGCTTCACAACGTACATAACATGTTTGACCAAAGAACAGGTACTGAGATCAGGTTAGGGACTGGAACACAGAACTCTCAGATGAGGAAATTTCCTTTACTAATACAGGTTGACATCTTCTTTGTAATTTATGGTCTTAGAGAGTTGTCTAAAGCACTGAGAGTTTAAGTCATTTGCCTATGGTCTCAAAGATTCAGGTAAACATACATTGAGGTCCATTCACAAAAGTTTTTTTTTTTTTTAACGATGGGGTACACAATTTTCAAAAGTTTAGAGCTCCATATTACCTACAGAGTATGCACTCAATAAATGCAGGGTGTCCCAAAAAACTTAGTGTAGTTTTAAGCTAAAGACTTTTGGGCCACCCCATACTTGTTGAATTTTATTTCTTTGAAAAAGCTATTTGCATCTCCTAGGTCACAGGCCCCACTGGTTCTTTGAAGAGAAGTTGAGGGTAATGATTGGGTGTCATATTAAGTGAGATGTGTTGGCTGGCAATAAGTGAAACTGAATATGCTTGCTTGGTGATTGCTTGAAGAGTTGTAGTCTTTTAAAAATTATATCTCTCTAGAAAAAAAAAGCTTTAATGGAAGAATTTTACAACTATGGAGAACCTCAGAGAGTTTGGTGCAGTTGACTTTGTGTTCAGATATTACAGATGACGACGTAATTCTTAAAGTTTGGTAGATATATACTATTCAAAGTCAGAAAGGAATTCAGAGGCCATCTAATTCAATTTGAGCAGAAACCCTTCCAAAAATGCCATGATAAGTAGTCAAGTTCCATTTGAAGAACTCCAATGATAGGAAATCCTGCAATCCAAATCCAACGACCTGATAAATATTTAAGTTACAGCTCAACAGCGAACTATTTTCACGGCCTTGAGTAAATCACCTAATCTCTTTAAGCTCTAGCTTCCTCATATGTGAAATAAGAGACTTGAATTAAGTCATCTCTAAAGTTCTTCCTGGCTATGATATTCTGTGAGTTTATGTTGCTTTATGATGGGGCCTGACAAAGGAGAGCCCAGTCTGACGAAATTCCTACTTGGAATTCAGAGCGTATTCCAGGACTGTTTCCACTTTGCTTACTGCATTGATTGGCTAGTTATTCCCAACCTTTTGAAGTTCATAAGGTCTGTTCCATCTCCAGAACTACTTCACCTAAGACAGCACAGAATAGATACAAGACAGACAAAGCAAAACATGGCCTTGTTGTTCATGGTTCCACGTCACCCTGGGTGGGAAGAGTAGGTAGGTGACCTTCATTCTCTTCCCACGGGGAGGCTTACAGCTATTGCTGCCTCCTCACTCTAAAGCAGTCAGTTAGGAAAGAGACTGAGTTACCCCAAGGGAGCTCTTAGGATGCTTACTCAATTCGGGCTCAGCAGCCAATCAAAAAAGGTCCAGCTAATATGGAAATATGTTTTGCATGATTGCACAAGTATAACCTATATCATATTGCTTGCTGTCTCAGGGAGGGCAGGGAGGGAGAGAATTTGGAATTCAAAATTTTTTTTAAAAGTGAACGTTAAAATAGTTTTTATGTGTAATTGGAAAAAATGTTATTCAAAGTTTTAAAAAAGGTAAGCACACCTGAAACGTTCATAATCTGTGCATAATTTGAAGTCTATGTGGGAACTCTATAAAGCTGAGCATGCTATTCAAGCTCGGAAGGACTAGGCTTTCATTGGCTAGTCACCCTTTGCACTATACCTTCATGACCTATATTACTTTTCTGGGCCTCAGTTTATTAAGCTGTAAAACGAAGAGGTTACAAGAGATTCTTTACCTGGGATCCATGGATCCCTTAGAATTCCCAGGGTCCGGGGAACTCAACTGGGAAAAAAAAAATCACATCTTTATTTTCCCTAACTTTTGGTTTCCTTGATAATCTTACATACTAATATACATGAGTTTTCAAAATTTTAAAAAATGAATGTTAAAAATTGTTTTTATACGAATTGAAAAAATAAAATATTATTCAAAACAACAAGATGCTATGTTTTTGTTCCAGGCAAATAAATAAAGATATGTAATGATTGTGAAAAAAAAAAACCAACCAAGAGTTTTATGAGTTTAAAAACATTATCTTGAGAAGGGGTTCCACCAGACCAGTCAAGAGGTCCAGAACACAAAGTTCTTCGAACCCCCTGGATTAGAGGATCTCT